>NC_074693.1:45261425-45574854 GCF_029448725.1 Salvelinus fontinalis
TAGACAGTCCTATACTCAGCTGGCCCCTCCACCAATTTTGTGTTAAATGCACTACAACAAAGCTTTCTAAGTGTCCAACAAGCTTTCTCTACCCTTAACCTTGTTCTGAACACCTCCAAAACAAAGGTAATGAGGTTTGGTAAGAAGAATGCCCCTCCTCCCACAGGTGTTATTACTACCTCTGAGGGTTTAGCGCTTGAGGTAGTCACCTCATACAAGTACTTGAGGGTACGGCTAGATGGTGCACTGTCCTTTCTCAGCACATATCAAAGCTGCAGGCTAAAGTTAAATCTAGGCTTGGTTTCCTCTATCGTAATCGTTCCTCTTTCACCCCAGCTGCCAAACTAACCCTGATTCTGATGACCATCCTGCCCATGCTAGATTACGGAGACAATTTATAGATCGGCAGGTAAGGAAGTTCGAGCGGCTAGATGTTCTTTACCATTTGGCCATCAGAATTGCCACCAATGCTCCTTATAGGACACATCACTGCACTCTATACTCCTCTGTAAACTGGTAATCTCTGTATACCTGTCGCAAGACCCAATGGTTGATGCTTATTTATAAAACCCTCTTAGGCCTCACTCCCCCCTCACTCTCGCCCTCATCCTCCACATACAACACCCGTTCTGCCAGTCACATTCTGTTAAAAGGTCCCCAAAGCACACAAATCCCTGGGTCGCATATCTTTTCAGTTCGCTGCAGCTCGCGACTGGAACAAGCTGCAACAAACTGGACAGTTTTATCTCAATCACTTCATTCAAAGACTCAATCATGGACACTCTTACTGACAGTTGTGGCTGCTTTGTGTGATGTATTGTTGTCTCTACCTTCTTGCCCTCTGTGCTGTTGTCTGTGCCCAATAATGTCTGTACCATGTTTTGACAACTTCACAGGGGACTTTGAAAACAGGCTTAATGAGGCCTTGTCCTCTGAGATGCAGCCTTGATTGGCCACCACAGACACACACACTGTGCAGAGTGGGACCAAACACACTCCCTCCTGCTCAGACAGAAAATACAAAAGTAATGCATTATGGGGATGGGAGTATCTTCAAAGCCTAGAGAGGCAGGCAGACAGGGCCTCTGTGTACTGTAAACTCATTTATACCGAGATGGCAGAGAGTTTAGGCTAGATTAACTTCTACTTCATCACAATCCCGGATCCGGGAGCACCCACCTCAGTAAAGAAGCTGACTAGCATAGCGTCACAAGCAAATACTAGCATCTAAATATCATTAAATCACAAGTCCAAGACACCAGATGAAAGATACACATCTTGTGAATCCAGCCATCATTTCTGATTTTTAAAATGTTTTACAGGGAAGACACAATATGTAAATCTATTAGCTAACCACGATAGCAAAAGACACCATTTTTTTCCTGCATAGGTAGCTATCCCAATTTCGACCAAATAAAGATATAAATAGCCACTAACCAAGAAACAACTTCATCAGATGACAGTCTGATAACATATTTATTGTATAGCATATGTTTTGTTAGAAAAATGTGCATATTTCAGGTATAAATCATAGTTTACCATTGCAGCCACCATCACAACTCTCACCAAAGCAACTAGAATAACTACAGAGACCATTGTGTATTACCTAAATACTCATCATAAAACATTTATGAAAAATACACAGCGTACAGCAAATGAAAGACAAAGTTCTTGTGAATCCAGCCAATATTTCAGATTTTTTAAGTGTTTTACAGCGAAAACACAATATAGCATTATATTAGCTTACTACAATAGCCAACCACACAACAGCATTGATTCAGGCCAACAATAGCGATAACGAATAAACCAGCAAAATATATTACTTTTTTCACTAACCTTCTCAAACTTCTTCAGATGACAGTCCTATAACATCATATTACACAATACATATAGAGTTTGTTCGAAAATGTGCATCGTGGTTATACAATGAGAAAAGTAGCCAAGCTGCCAACAATATGTCGGGAGAAATCTTGGGAGAGGCACCTAATCTAATCAGTAACTAATCCTAAACTTGACTAAAAAATACAGGTTGGACAGCAAATGAAAGATACATTAGTTCTTAATGCAATCGCTGTGTTAGATTTTTTTAATTAACGTTACTACGACATACAGCGTGTGTTAAAGCGAGACCGCACCGAAATTAATGGCGGAATACGAGTTTAACATTTTTCAACAGAACAACGAATTAACATCATAAATAGTTCTTACTATTTGATGAGCTTCCATCAGAATCTTGGGCAAGTTGTCCTTTTTCCAAAAGAATCGTTGCTCGGTTGTAGATTGTCTTCTTCAACGTTCGAATTAGCAGTAAACATTAGCCATGTGGCAAAGACGTGTCCAACTAAAACGCAGCACTAATAAATATCCGAAAATCGCAATATACTGATATAAACTGATATAACTCGGTTTAAAATAACAACATTATGATGTCTTTAACACCTATATCGAATAAAAACAGAGCCGGATATATCTAAGGGCTATAACGGGAGCTTTCTAGAATGACATCCAGAGGTCCTTTTTGCGTCATGGCGAAGAGAAGAAAGGACGGACCCCACGTTGCCAGCCCATTTATAAGCTCTCAGATCTGCCTAACAACACCATTTCAATTCTCACTATTCGCTGACATCCAGGGGAAGGCGTATGCAGTGCATCTCAACCAATAGAAGACAGGCAAATTAATAAACGGATCTCAGAACAGCCTGCAGATTTCAGCACTCACATCCTCATAGGAAAATTGCTCCAACTCCAGTTCTGTTTTACTCGCAGATATAATTCAAACGGTTTTAGAAACTAGAGAGTGTTTTCTATCCAATAGTAATAATAATATGCATATTGTACGAGCAATAATTGAGTACGAGGCAGTTTATTTGGGAACGAAATTATTACAGTGCCAACAGCACCCCCTATTGAGAAAAGGTTAAATAGGAGACTGGGATCTAAGAATCTAAGAGTAAGGCCTGGTTGGTGTTCCTTAGGGCATGCAACGAAAACGCTTCAAAACATTTAGCAACGATAAACGAAAATGAACGTTCCTTATTAGACCGAGTACAGGTAGTCAGTCCATCCCTATTTCACGGTTTTCTTTTCGTTTGGTGCCTCATGAACAGGACCCTGGCATTGGGTCTGGGGGTGAAAGACGGGCTCTTACCAGCGTTGAGGAGGGAAGGGATGGCTACGCAGCGGACCAGGTCCTCCAGGAGAAGACACTGACGGGCAATGAGGATGGCTACGAAGGTGGCCAGGGAGTCATGGAAGGAAAGATCGCTGACCTGAGACAGAACAGAGAGAAGGAAACAGAGAAGGAAATGTTCAAATTTGATGTGGACTGCTAATTACTCAACACGTATTGGTGTAGAGAGAAAGAGATGCTGGAATGTTACTGTGTGTTCCACTCTAATCGTGCCTCTAAGAGCCGGAGGAGCATTCAGCAGGTCGGACACGAGGCGCATCTGGCAGGGGCTCCTAACGATCACGGATTACAAAAACAAAGCCAGCCATGTCGCGGACACCAATACCGGACAAGCTAAACACCTTTTTCTCACGCTTCGAGCACCACGATGACTAAGCAGCCAAGGAGAGCCCCAGAGGACAACGAGGGTTACGTACATGGGTCTTTTTATAAACTAGGGTACTAGTGAAAATGTCCTATGCTGGACAACTTATTACATCTGGTGATAAGTCACTGCTAATAATCTGCCAAAAATGTTCATGTAATTACATTAAGATGTAGCTACAACGCAGCTATCGTAAAGTATTCAGACCCCTTGACTTTTCCCACACTTTGATAAATTACATTCTAAAATTGATATTTTTTTCCCCCCTCAAATCTACACCCCTTAATAACAAAGCAAAAAACAGTTTTTTTAGTAATGTTTACAAATGCATAAAACATTTTTAACCTGAAATCTCACATTTACATCAGTAAATCATCCCTTCTTTCTTTTCTCTCCAAAACTCTTGAACGTGCCGTCCTTGGCCAGCTCTCCCGCTATCTCTCTCAGAATGACCTTCTTGATCCAAATCAGTCAGGTTTCAAGACTAGTCATTCAACTGAGACTGCTCTTCTCTGTGTCACGGAGGCGCTCCGCACTGCTAAAGCTAACTCTCTCTCCTCTGCTCTCATCCTTCTAGACCTATCGGCTGCCTTTGATACTGTGAACCATCAGATCCTCCTCTCCACCCTCTCCGAGTTGGGCATCTCCGGCGCGGCCCACGCTTGGATTGAGTCCTACCTGACAGGTCGCTCCTACCAGGTGGCGTGGCGAGAATCTGTCTCCTCACCACGTGCTCTCACCACTAGTGTCCCCCAGGGCTCTGTTCTAGGCCCTCTCCTATTCTCGCTATACACCAAGTCACTTGGCTCTGTCATAACCTCACATGGTCTCTCCTATCATTGCTATGCAGACACACAATTAATCTTCTCCTTTCCCCCTTCTGATAACCAGGTGGCGAATCGCATCTCTGCATGTCTGGCAGACATATCAGTGTGGATGACGGATCACCACCTCAAGCTGAACCTCGGCAAGACGGAGCTGCTCTTCCTCCCGGGGAAGGACTGCCCGTTCCATGATCTCGCCATCACGGTTGACAACTCCATTGTGTCCTCCTCCCAGAGCGCTAAGAACCTTGGTGTGATCCTGGACAACACCCTGTCGTTCTCAACTAACATCAAGGCGGTGGCCCGTTCCTGTAGGTTCATGCTCTACAACATCCGCAGAGTACGACCCTGCATCACACAGGAAGCGGCGCAGGTCCTAATCCAGGCACTTGTCATCTCCCGTCTGGATTACTGCAACTCGCTGTTGGCTGGGCTCCCTGCCTGTGCCATTAAACCCCTACAACTCATCCAGAACGCCGCAGCCCGTCTGGTGTTCAAGGCTTCCCAAGTTCTCTCACGTCACCCCGCTCCTCCGCTCTCTCCACTGGCTTCCAGTTGAAGCTCGCATCCGCTACAAGACCATGGTGCTTGCCTACGGAGCTGTGAGGGGAACGGCACCTCAGTACCTTCAGGCTCTGATCAGGCCCTACACCCAAACAAGGGCACTGCATTCATCCACCTCTGGCCTGCTCGCCTCCCTACCACTGAGGAAGTACAGTTCCCGCTCAGCCCAGTCAAAACTGTTCGCTGCTCTGGCACCCCAATGGTGGAACAAACTTCCCCACGACGCCAGGACAGCGGAGTCAATCACCACCTTCCGGAGACACCTGAAACCCCACCTCTTTAAGGAATACCTAGGATAGGATAAAGTAATCCTTCTGACCCCCCCCCCCCCCTTAAAAGATTTAGATGCACTATTGTAAAGTGGCTGTTCCACTGGATGTCATAAGGTGAACGCACCAATTTGTAAGTCGCTCTGGATAAGAGCGTCTGCTAAATGACTTAAATGTATTTAGACTTTGTTGAAGGACCTTTGGCAGCAATTAAGTCCTCTTGGGTATGAAGCTTGGCACACTTGTATTTGGGGAGTTTCTCCCATTCTTCTCTGCAGACCCTCTCATGCTCTGTCTGGTTGGATGAGGAGGGTCGCTGCACAGCTATTTTCAGGTCTCTCCTCAAATGTTCGATAGAGTTTATCAAGGATCTCTCTGTACTTTGCTTCGTTCATCTTTCCCTCGATCCTGACTAGTCTCCCAGTCGCTGAAAAACATCTCCACAGCATGATGCTGCCAATACCATGCTTCACCGTAGGGATGGTGCCATGTTTCCTCCAGACGTGAGGTTTGCATTCTGGCCAAAGAGTTCAATCTTGGTTTCATCAGACCAGAGAATCTTGTTTCTCATGGTTCAAGAGACCTTTAGGTGCCTTTTGGCTAACGCCATTCGGGCTGTCATGTGCCTTTAGCGAGGAGTGGCTTTCGTCTGGCCACTCTACCATAAAGGCCTGATTGGTGGAGTGCTGCAGAGATGGTTGTCCTTCTGGAAGGTACTCCCATCTCCACATAAGAACTCTGGAGCTCTGTCAGAGTGACCATCAGGTTCTTGGTCAACTCCCTGACCAAGGTCCATCTCGCCGGACTGCTCAGTTTTGCAGGGTGGCCATTTAAGAATGATGGAGGCCACTGTGTTCTTGGGGACCTTCAATGCTGCAGACATTTTTTGGTACCCTTCCCAGATCTGTGCCTCAAAACAATCCTGTCTCGGAGCTGTATGGACAATTCCTTTAACCTCATGGCTTGGTTTTTGCTCTGACACGCAGTGTCAACTGTGGGACATTATATAGACAGGTGTGTGTCTTTCCAAATCATGTCCAATCAATTGAAAGATCAATGGAAACAGGATGCACCCGAGTTCAATTTTGAGTTTCATAGCAAATGGTCTGAATAAGGTATGCTTATATTAAACATTTTCAAAAATTGCAAACAACTGTTTTTGCTTTGTCATTATGGGGTACTGTGTATAGATTGAGGATTTTATTTAATCAATTTTAGAATAAGGCTGTAACGTAACAAAATGTGTAAAAAAAAAATAACTACTTCAAGGGGTCTGAATACTTTCCGAATGGAATAAAATTCATAGGTAAATCAACTCATGTTTACCCTTTCTCAGGGTTGGTGTCTTGACAGATTTGTTTAAAATCGTGTCACATAATACATTTACTTTTCTGTCCTTGCAAGTGTAAGTTACTGTGATATCATGTTTTAAGCATTAATTAGTTAAATTAGACATTGAACTTGAACCCTTTAAGAATCCTGGATCTAGCTTTCAGTCAAAGAAAGTCAAGAAATTCAGTGTAACTACGTAACATTTGTCGTCTCCTTATGTCAGCATTTCCCAAACTCGGTCCTCGGGACTCCAAGGTTAAAGCTTGATTAGTTGATTATTTGAATCAGCAGCTGTGTCGTGCTAGGGCAAAAATCTAAACGTAAATCCGGGGTCCCGAGTACAGTGTTTGGGGAAACCCTGCCTTACGGGCAGACAAATACAAAATGTACAGTATACGATTGCAAAATCTAATGCTTCTAACTGAAAGAGTCACCTTGATGCTTAAAACCTAAATCGATACTGTCATTAACGTGGTTCTTCAATAATTATGCATAATACTTGCTGGATGCGCATTTGGTGTCTGATTAGTTATGCCATGATATTTTCACACATCATCATCATACGATCCAGGAAGGATTTTTTTAAATAATTGACAGTCAAGTGATGAACAGCTGTTGTGATAGTGCATGCAACGCAACAGCAACAGCCCAAGTGCTGGATAAAAGGTGTTTGCGAGCAATGTTCAGAAAATCTTTTTTTTCCTCATTCCTCACGCTGGTGAAGACAGTTGTGCCTGGATCCACATTGGATCTAATATCCCTATTGAATTGATGTTGATCATCTGTTGTTGTGGGCTTTCTTTACAGCAGGGTCTCATTAGATTTAACAGAGAAAGCATCAAGGTCATGGGTTCATGTTTTAGTGCCTTGGATTGGACAGTCTACTGTGCTCATTTATATATGATAGACTATGATGCAACACCCAACGCTATTCCTATTAATTATTCTGGATATAATTATAAAATAAATACACTACCGCTCAAAAGTTTCAGAACATCTACTCATTCAAGGGTTTTTATTTCTACTATTTTCTATATTGTAGAATAATTGTGAAGACATCAAAACTATAAAATAACACATAAGGAATCATGTGGTAACAAAACAGTGTTAAGCAAATCAAAATATATATCAGATTCTTCAAATAGCCACCCTTTGCCTTGATGACAACTTTGCACACTCTTCGCATTCTCTCAACCAGCTTCACCTGGAACGCTTTTCCAAAAGTCTTGAAGGAGTTCCCACATATGCTAAGCACTTGTTGGCTGCTTTTTCTTCACTCTGCGGTCCTACTCATCCCAAACCATCTCAATTTGGTTGAGGTCGGGGGATTGTGGAGGCCAGGTCATCTGATGCAGTACTCCATCACTCTCCTTCTTGGTCAAATGGCCCTTACACAGCCTGGAGGTGTGTTGGGTCATTGTTCTGTTGAAAAAAAAATGCATAGTCCCACTAAGCTCAAACCAGATGGGTTGGCGTATTGCTGCAGAATGCTGTGGTAGCCATGCTGGTTAGGTGTGCCTTATTCTAAATAAATCGCAGACAGTGTCACCAGCAGAGCACCCCACACCAAAACAATTCCTCCTCCATGCTTACGGTGGGAAATACACATGCAGAGATCATCCGTTCACACACACATTTTTGTTGGAACCAAAAATCTCATATTTGGACTCCAGACCAAAGGACACATTTCCACCGGTCTAATGTCCATTGCTCGTGTTTCTTGGCTCAAGCAAGTCTCTTCTTCTTATTGGTGTCCTTTAGTCGTGGTTTCTTTGCAGAAAATTCAACCATGAAGGCCTGATTCACACAGGCACCACTGAACAGTTGATGTTGAGGTGTGTATGTTACTTTAACTTCTTTGGGGTAGGGGGTAGTATTTTCACGTCCGGATGAAAAGCATGCCCAGAGTAATCGGCTTGCTACAAAGCCATTAAAGCTAGAATATGCATATTATTAGCAGATTTGGATAGAAAACACTCTGACGTTTCTAAAACTGTTTGAATGATGTCTGTGAGTATAACAGAACTCATATGGCAGGCAAAAACCTGAGAAAAAAATCCAACCAGGAAGTGAGAAATCTGAGGTTTGTATATTTTCAACTAAGCTCCTATTGAAGATACATTGGGATATTGGTAATGTTGCACTTCCTAAGGCTTCCACTAGATGTCAACAGTCGTTAAAACCATGTCTGATGCCTCTACTGTTTAGTGGGGCCGAAGGAGAGAGGATTGAGTCAGGTCTGCAATGACCTGAACATGCTCTGACCATGCGCGTTCACGTGAGAGCGAGCTCTGTTCCATTTCACTTCTGTAGACACAGGAATTCTCCGGTTGGAACATTATTGAAGAATTATGTTAAAAACATCCTAAAGATTGATTCAATACTCCGTTTGTCATGTTTTTACGGACTGTAATATAACTTTAACTTTTCGTCCGTACTTTCCACTGGACCTGCCCGCGCGTCGTGAGTTTGGAAAGTGTACTGAACTCTAGAACAACAAGGAGGAATTTGGACATAAATGATGGACATTATCGAACAAAACTAACATTTATTGTGGAACTGGGATTCCTGGGAGTGCATTCTGATGAAGATCAAAGGTAAGTGAATGTTTATATTGTTACTTCTGACTTCTGTTGACTGCATAATATGGCGGCTATATTTGTGTCTTGATTGGGCTCTGAGCGCCGTGCTCAGATTATTGCATGGTTTGCTTTTTCCGTAAAGTTTTTTTGAAATCTGGCACAGCGGCTGCATTAAGGAGAAGTGCATCTAAAATACCATGCATAACTGTTGTATCTTTTAACAATGTTTATTATGAGTATTCCTGTAAATTGATGTGGCTCTCTGCAAAATCAAAGGATGTTTTGTGACTTCTGAACATAAGGCGCCAATGTAAACTCAGATTTTTGGAAATAAATATGAACTTTACCGTACAAAACATACATGTATTGTGTCACATGAAGTCCTATGAGTGTCATCGGATGAAGATCATCAAAGGTTAGTGATTAACTTTTTAGGGATAGGGGGCAGCATTTTCATTTTGGATGAATAGCGTGCCCAAATTGAACTGCCTCCTACTCTGTACCAGATGCTAATATATTATTAGCAGGCAATATTAACCAGGTGAAATTGTATCATTTCTCTTGCGTTCATTGCACGCAGAGTCAGGGTATATGCAACAGTTTGTGCCGCCTGGCTCTTTGCGAACTAATTTGCCAGAATTTTACGTAATTATGACATAACATTGAAGGTTGTGCAATGTAACAGGAATATTTAAACTCATGGATGCCACTCGTTAGATAAAATACGGAACGGAATAAACGTTTTGTTTTCGAGGTAATAGTTTCCGGATAAGTCAAAGGTATATGGTTTAGAGAGAAATAGTCGACGCATTATAATTCCTGTAATAACTTGCGGCTGAACTTGAAAGGGGTTCCTTCGTTATTTTACCGTTCATGTCTTCCATAGAGAATGTCTTGATCTACTTCAAATAAGGTCTGTGTTTCGCGGAGGAGCAGACTGACAGGGGACCATACAGACAAGCTCTGCTTTCTGCACTACAACCCAAAACTTCTTAACTGGGAATATTGAAGACCCATGAAAGCTGGTGGTTCGTTTTAACATATGTTCTCATGTTATTTGAGACTAAATGGATTTTATTTATGTATTATATTAAGTTAAAATAAGTGTTCATTGTTCATTCAGTATTGTTGCAATTGTCATTAGTACAAAAATGTGTGTGTGTATGATATATATACACTTTTGTCGGTCGATTAATCGGTATCGGCTTTTTTTGTCCTCCAATAATCGGTATCGGCGTTGAAAAATCATAAAATCGGTCGACCTCTGAAGTTTATAAAACTGTTAGAATTATGTCTGAGTATAACATAACTCATATGGCAGGCAAACTTCCAAACAGGAAGTGGAAATTCTGAGGCTGGTTGATATTCAACTCATCGCCTGTTCAAATTCCAGTAAGATATGGATCTGTTTGCACTTCCTATGCTTTCCACTAGATGTCAACAGTCTGTAGAACGTTGAATGAAGCTTATACTGTGTTGTGGGGCCGGATGAGAGGGGAACGAGTCAGTGGTCTGGCAGATTGCCAGTTCCTGGTCACGCGCATTCCACATGATATCGCTTTGCGTTCCATTACTTCTACAGACACGAAGGAATGCTCCGGTTGGAACGTTATTGGATATACATGAAAACAACATCCTGAAGATTGATTATCTACTTAGTTTGACAAGTTTATTCGACCTGTGATATAACTTTTTGAAGTTTTCGTCCGACTTGGACATAAATAATTGACATTATCGAACAAAACAACAATTTATTGTGGAACTAGGATTCCTGGGAGTGCATTCTGATGAAGATCAAAGGTAAGGGAATATTTATGATGTAATTTCATATTTCTGTTGACTCCAACATGGCGGAGAAATGTTGTGTATTTGAGCGCCGTCTCAGATTATTGCATGGTGTGCTTTTTCTGTAATTTATTTTTAGAGATCTGACACAGTGGTTGCTTTAAGAACAAGTTTATCTTTAATTATATGTAAAACATGTATCTTTCATCAAAGTGTATGATGAGTATTTCTGTTATTAGATGTGGCTCTGCAATTTCTCTGGATATTTTGGAGGCATTTCTGAACATGGCGCCAATGTAAACTAAGATTTTTGGATATACAAATGCACATTATCGAACAAAACATACATGTATTGTGTAACATGATGTACTATGAGTGTCATCTGATGAAGACCATCAAAGGTTAGTGATTAATTTTATCTCTATTGCTGGGAAAAATGGCTGTGTGTTTTTTGGACTTGTGATCTAACAAATTTATGTTGTGTTTTCGCTGTACATTTTTTTAATTTTATTATTATAAAAAAAAGTTTTTTTTTTTTTTTTTTTTTTTTTTTTTAATCGGACACAATGGGTAGATTAACAAGATGTTTATCTTTCATTTGCTGTATTGGACTTCTGAATGTGTGAAAGTTACATATTTAAAAAAATTATTTTTGCATTTCCCGCGCTGCCTTTTTAGCGGAAATGTTGTGGGGGTGGTTCCGCTAGCAACGTGTGTCCTAGAAAGGTTAATTTGATCTATATTTCTTCTTTTTGTAAATCCTCTCTTTGGCTGGAAAAATGGCTGTGTTATTCTGTGAATAGAAACTCACCTAACATAATCGTTCGGTTTGCTTTCGTAAAGCTTTTTTGAAATCGGACACTGTGGCTAGATTTACAAGTGTATCTTTAAAATGGTGTAAAAAAGATGTATGTTAATGAATTTTAATTATGGGATTTCTGTTGTTTTGAATTTGGCGCCCTACACTTTCACTGGCTGTTGAAGAGGTGGGACGCTAATGTCTCACGTACCCTAGAGAGGTTAACTCTGAAGCATTTATATGGGCTGCAATCTCTGCAGCAGAGGTAAGTATGGGTCGTCCATTCCTGAGACAGTACTCATGAGAGCCAGTTTCATCATAGCGCTGGATGGTTTTTGCGACTGCACTTTAAGAAACTTTTTTGGGCCCTATATGGACAACTATATAAATTACACAATTACAAGAAAGTCCTTGCATTTGACTTGCCAATGACTGTATGAACCCTGCTTAAAAAGAATGTACAGTGCATTTGGAAAGTATTCAGACCCCTTGACCGTTTCCACATTTTGTTACATTAAAGCATCATTCTAAAATGGATGACATTAAAAATGTTTCTCAATCAATACACAATACCCCATAATGACACAGCAAAAACAGGTTTAGAAATGTTTGCACATTTATACACTGCTCAAAAAAATTAAGGGAACACTAAAATAACACATCCTAGATCTGAATGAATGAAATATTACATAGTTGAATGTGCTGACAACAAAATCACACAAAAATTATCAATGGAAATCAAATTTATCAACCCATGGAGGTCTGGATTTGGAGTCACACTGAAAATTAAAAGTGGAAAACCACACTACAGGCTGATCCAACTTTGATGTAATGTCCTTAAAACAAGTCAAATGAGGCTCAGTAGTGTGTGTGGCCACCACGTGCCTGTATGACCTCCCTACAACACCTGGGCATGCTCCTGATGAGGTGGCGGATGGTTGGTAGGTGATCAAATACTTATGTCATGCAATAAAATGCAAATTAATTACTTAAAAATCATACAATGTGATTTTCTGGACTTTTGTTTTAGATTCCGTCTCTCACAGTTGAAGTGTACCTATGATAAAAAATGACAGACCTCTACATGCTTTGTAAGTAGGAAAACCTGCAAAATCGGCAGTGTATCAAATACTTGTTCTCCCCACTCTGTGTGTGTGTGTGTGTGTGTGTGTGTGTGTGTGTGTGTGTGTGTGTGTGTGTGTGTGTGTGTGTGTGTGTGTGTGTATGTATGTATGTATGTATGTATATCAAAATTGAGCTCAGGTGCATCCTGTTACTATTGTTCATCCTTTAGATGTTTCTACAACTTAATTGAAGTCCACCTGTGGACATTCAACTGATTGGACATGATTTGGAAAGGCACACACCTGTCTATATAAGGTCACACAGTTGACAGTGCATACCAATTCAAAAACCAAGCCATGCGGTCGAAGGAGTTGTCCGTAAAGCTCCGAGACAGGATTGTGTTAAAGCACAGATCTGGGGAAGGGTACCAAAACATTTCTACAGAATTCAGTGGCCTCCCATCATTCTTAAATGGAAGAAGTTTGGAACCGCAAAGACTCTTCCTAGAGCTGGCCATTCAGCCAAACTGAGCAATTGTGTGAGAAGGGCCGATGGTCACTCTGACAGAGCTCCAGAGTTCCTCTGTGGAGATAGGAGAACCTTCCAGATGGACAACCATCTCTGCAGCACTCCACCAAATCAGGCCTTTATGGTAGACTCAGACCATGAGAAACAAGATTCTCTGGTGTGATGAAACCAAGATTTAACCCTTTGCCCTGAATGCCAAGAGTCACATCTGGAGGAAATGTGGCACTATCCCTACGGTGAAGCATGGTGGTGGCTGCATAATGCTGTGGGGATGTTTTTCAGCGGCAGGGACTGGGAGACTAGTCAGGATCGAGGGAAAGATGAACAGAGCAAAGTACAGGAGACCCTTGATGAAAACCTTCTCCAAAGTTCTCAGGACCTGACTGGGGCGAAGATTCACCTTTCAACAGTACAACGACCCTAAGCACACAGCCAAGACAACGCAGGAGTGGCTTCGGGACAAGTCTCTGAAGGTCATTGAGTGGCCCAGCCAGAGTCTGGACTTGAACCCAATCGAACATCTCTGGCGAGTCCTGAAAATTTCTGTGCAGCAATGCTCCCATCCAACCTGACAGAGCATGAGAGGATATGCAGAGAAGAATGGGAGAAACTCCCTAAATACAGGTGTGCCAAGCTTGTAGCGTCATACCCAAGAAGGCTCATGGCTGTAATTGCTGTCAAAGGCCCTTCAAAAAAAAGTACTGTGTAAAGGATCTGAATTCTTATGTAAATGTGATCTTTTTTTACATTTTTAATAAATTAGTTAACATTTCAAAATTACTTTTTTTGCTATGTCATTATGGGGTATTGTGTGTAGATGAATGAGGGAAACCACAAACAATTTAATCCATTTTTAGAATAGGGCCGTAACATAACATTTGGAAAAGGTCAAGGGGTCTGAATACTTTTGGAATGAACTGTATAGTCATAGGGTAGACCATGTTGTTGTATAGGCAGAGTTATGGGCCAATTTGCATATTTGTTCCTCAAAGTGAACGGGGAACTGCATGAAAATCCTTTTTATTTTTGTTTCAAACCATTTTTAAAATGTTGATCACAATGTCACACATTGGCCCCATTATTTATAGAATTACCCACTTATGGTCTCTCAAAGACTAACTTAATTCATTCAAACGTGTTAACCATCGTAAGGCCGTCGTCCCAAACGGCATCCCTAGCCGTGTCCTCAGAGCATGTGCATACCAGCTGGCTGTTGTGTGTTCGGACATTTTTAAAACTCTCTAGCTCAGGCCGCTATCCCCAACTGCTTCAAATGTCCAATATCATCCCCATGCCCAAGAAAAGGAAAGGACCTGAAAGACTACCGACCCAACACTCACTTCCATCATCATGAAGTGCTTTGAGAGGCTAGTCAAAGACCATATCACCTCCACCCCCGACACAGTTGACCCTCTCCAATTCCCCTACTGAACTGACAGATCCACGGAAGACCCAATCGCCATTGCACTGCACACTGCCCTCACCCACCTTGACAAAAGGAATGCATATGTGAGGATGCTGTTCATTGACTACAGCTCGGCCTTCAATACCATAGTGCCCCCTAAGCTCACCACAAAGCTCACGGCCCTGGGATTGAACTCCTCCTAATGCAAATGGGTCCCGGACTTCCTGACGGGCCACCCCCAGGTGGTGAAGGTAAGCAACATTACCTCCGACAAACGATTCTCCACAAGGGGGCATCCTCAATCCCCTCCTGTACTCCCTGTATACCTGACTGCATGGCCTCAACAGTATTAGGCCTAATTACCAACAACAATAAGACGGCCTACTGGGAGGAAGTAAACACTGACGCCGCGGTACCAGGTAAACAACCTCTCCCGCAACGTCAGAAAAACAAATGAGCTGATTGTGGACTTCAAGAGGAACCAGACTGGGCACGCCCCCATCCTCATCAACTGGGCCGCCGTGGAGACGGTAAAACTGGCAAGATCCTCGGCATACACATCTCAATGCTGAAGAAATTCAGCCCGTCTCCAAGGTCCTTCACAGTGTTCAACAAGAACACCATCGAGAGCATACTGTCAGGCTGAATCATAAACTGGTATGGCAACTCCACCGCCTCGGATCGCAAGGCACTTTAGAGGGTGGTACGCTCAACCGAACACATTATTGGATGCACACTGCCTGCCCTCCAGGACACCTACAACACCAGGTGTCGCAGGAAGGCCAAGAAGATCATCAGGGCACCCAGCCACCCTAGCCATGGTCTGTTCTTCCCATTTCCATCACTCAGACCGTTGCAGTATAGGAACATCATGGCAAAATCTGTAAGTCTGGCCAATCGCTTCTACCCCCAGATCATCAGGCTGCTGAATAGCCACCACTAGTCAGCTATCTGCTCCCATGTCCCCCCCCCACCTACTCCCCCAGTCTTCCAACCAACCCTCTCCCCCTGCTGCTCCCCCTATGGACATTTCCAACTCCCCTCAACTGGCATTTACCCTGCCCCCACCCCCAATGGACATTATCATTACCACAGTGAATATGTATATATTATATATATTTTTATTATCCTGCATCGGAGCTGAAGAATTTCACTGTACCTTGTAACTACATCTGCAACCCTGTACACGTGACTATTAAACTCTCTGAATCTAAATGCATATTAATTGGTGTAGAGACAGAGCTGCAAGGCTATTGAGCAGTGTGTGCGTGTAGGTGTGCCGAGTGCGTGTGAACACACTCACGTCCACGTTGCACAGCAGGTCATTGAAGCCACAGTTGCCGTTGTTGGAGGAGCAGCAGAGGGCCTTGAGGACGCCCAGCCACTCAGCACTCAGAGAGCGACAGTACGCAGTCAGCTCCGCACACAGGATCCCAATGTCATTCACTCTGTATAAATAGACACACAGAGATGGGTATTAAACTCATAACACCTTACTATATAATTCATATAAGATACGTATAACTGGTTAGTTGACAGTCAAGACTCCTGTATTGTTTAATGCATCTGGACATATCCACAATCGATTATTGATAACGGTTTTATAGAAAAACAGTGCTTGCCTCTCGGGGTCCCGGTGATCCACGCACACATCCATGAGGACATTGCAGACAAAACTGTAGCGATTGGCGGGGCTGTCGTTGAGGATCTTACCCACCATGCTGTGGTTGAAGTTGTGGGCCGACGGGTTGGCGATGGCCTCCATCATGAACACAGGGTCCCACAGCATATTGGAGTCTGACGGGTCGATGTTACAGTAGATGGAGTTCTTTACCTTGGAGCAGAACTCACTGGACCAGGGAGGGAGAGACATATATTTAGAGAGCTGGGACATTGATGTTTCTGCATTATGATTCATTTACATGGCACTATAACATTCTATGGTAGCAATGTTAGCTCCCAATTAACATTACATGGGGGATATTAAACAATGCAATGTAACTGAATGTCTCAAATTTGAACAAATATTCAAAATTCTACAAGTTGCCCAAACTCTCTAAATACATGGCTCTGAGGGAGAGGAAGGACACGGATTGTTTTTAGAATCATTTGACGGCTACCATGTGGAGCCAAACATTTTGGTTTCAACACAATGTTTACTTGATTTGGCCCACTAAAACAATGTCATGGAAATGGTAGAATACAATACAACTGCATTGAACAGTTGATGGTCCATGTTGATGTTTAACCTGAAGATCTCTCCAAACTTGCTCTTGAGGTGACTGCAGGAGGTATAGAGGTCATACAGGTAGGCCAGGATGCAGCGCTCAGCTGAGGAGCAGTCTGCAGGGTTCACCCCTGACTTCACCACGATGCGCAACCTGGTTAATGAAAATAATTCATCACGTTAATGCAAAACAAAGGACAGAACGCTTCCTGTACTAAATGAGATATGGAAGGTGACCATTGCAATAGTCCCAAAAGTACAAACTCCAAAGTATTTGAGGGGCGCATTTGACTCCAAAGTATTTGATTTAGCGATACTTTTTGATGACCTAGGTCTGAATAAAACAGACACGGGTTTATTGTCAATGAATAGCCTAGGTACCTGACTGTTTCTGCATTCAATAACGCTATGTCACTGCCTTGCCCATACAATGGCTAAAGTCGATTCAGACTGGCGAACAGGCTATATAATAGGCATTCAGCTCTAGGGGTTGGATAGCGCCCCAGGCCAGTGATGTGAATGACTAAGGGTTGGATAGCATTAGCACCCAGGCTATAAAGGTGAATAGTTAAGCTTGTGTGACTTACCCGTCAAAGACCTGCGCCGTCTGCTCGGGGTTGAGGATGAGACAGGAGTGGTACCGCCGCAGCACGGCCACGATGCACAGACACAAGCCCGTGGTGTAGCTGCCCACCAGGCTGGACGACTTGAGCAGCAGCTCTGCCTCCACCAGGCTCAGCTCATTCAGCAGCTAGATACACAGGTACACACACACACACAGGAGAGGGGAAGCAAGAGAAGGTTAGTTTTACAAATATTAAAACCATTCAGGGGAAAAAAATTTGAAAATATAACTATCACTACGAGAAGTGTAATTAAATGCTACGACAGGGATAAAGCTGTACCTGAATGGCAAAGTCGATGAGGCCACTAATGTTGAGGGAGTACTCCATGAGGTCAAATATGAACTGGATGTGCTGGACCAGGGGCAGGTGATAGGACATCCCTAAGGCAAAGCTGGTGATCTGTTCCAGAACATTCCTGGACACCTAGTCATAGAGAAGAGAAGGGCAACAGGCCTACTGTAAATACATAACTGTGAATATCCACAACATTGCATACTCCAGTATTAAAATAAAAGGTAATTGAAAATATCAGTTTGCAGTGAAAGATGTGGTTTTATAGGAATCATTTAATTGCGACTTCCTTGGACATCAGTATCTATTTTTACTGAATAACTTCAGAGGATTCCACTAGCAAGTTTTGGAGCACCATTAAAAAAAGGTGAGACTGGACTGCTATGGGAGGGGCATCGCTCACCTGAGAGGTGACCTGGTGCTGGTCAAAGTGGGAGAGAGGCTGAAATTTGGAGAAGATGTCCTCTGCTGTGGGGAAGGCCTCAGGTCTACTCCTCTTCCTCTTCTGTCCTTCATCTCCTCCTGAGAGAGAAAAGAAAAATCGACTATTATATACAGGGCCATTCTCAACGGTTAGCGCTCATCTGATCACATGTTTATGTCCCACATGGCCCCCTATGCACATTATAAAATAGATTGTGCTCAAATAGCACAATTCAAATATTAAAAGGAAAAGAGAAGTTTATTAAAATATTAAAAGGAAAAGAGAAGAAATTACTTGAATGAAATAAGCAAAAAGCACTTCAGCCTGCGTAATTATCACTTTTCAAATAACCCTTGTTAAGGTCACAAGCTGAGAGAAATAATATGGGTGGCAGCAACTGACAGCTATTAGCATAGAAATCGGAAAGATTAAATTAAAATTTAATGAAGGTTGCGAGCTCTGGGGTCAATCGGCAAAAAAGTCCAAAGCCTGTGTTCTATGATGAAGAACAGAGCAGGAAAACGTGTCGGAGAAAAGACATGAGGACAGTTTTCAACTTGGGAAACGTTATTGAGGGGACAAGATTGCCTGCATCCCAAATGGCACCCTATTCCCTACACAGTGCACTATGCAGGAATAGTGCACCATTTGTGAGGTAGCCCGAGAGCCGAGTCAGCATCCATAAAAAACTATGTTAACAAGATAACGTCTCGCTGCAATCTGCACAAACATTATATGTAGTGTGATATACAGGGGAGCACATCTGCTGAGAGCTCCATAAATCTATGGTTGAACATCACGACTGGCGCGCAGTCACGTCAGAGTCTCGAGTTTCCAGAACGACCGTAGTGTTTCTTATCCCTCTACGTGAAACATACTAAAAGCAACTGCAGAGAGAAATATATCAAACATGCCATTTTTCACTAGGGAAAACCGAAACCCCATAGATAAGATAATACAAGCAGTTACCATCATCAATCGTAAAGCATGTAAACCACCAGCAAGGGTCTTACCGGTCTCTGCTGTGCTTTTGCGGTTGAGCACCTTCAAGATGTCTTTGGTGATTTTCTTGATGGCGTGCCTTGCTTCGTCTCGCTGCCTTCCCACGCCATAGAGCACCACCAGGCGCTGGTTGCACTCGTGACTGGCACTCTCCTCCTGGGAACAACAAGTCAGTCAATGTATGCACTACGCGTTAAGTAGTGGAAGTAGTTTATGTAGCCTGAGATCTAAAGACTTATGTTGGCCCTTATCGCTAATGCCTAGACCAGGGATGGGCAACTTTGTAGGGGGTTGGGGCCACAAAAAAATCTGAACTCATCATGAATGGCCATACTGGCTCGTGGGTCTGAGTACCCACAACCATACCCACCCAGAGCTAGCCCTAGCCTTCTGGGGAACCAAAACAAAATTTTGTTGAGGAACCCCCCGCCACCTTGAGAGCAAAACATTTTAACAACCCCCCCCCCCCCCCGAGCTGTACATTTTCTGAAATTCTACACATTTTAACATGGGGCGTGGAGAAAATGTTGCACTTTTAAAGCAAGTTTGCTGCAATTCATTATGCCATGGGGCGAAGAAGATTTAGCACATTGTCATGGGACGGATCATTTTTTCTTCAGTTTTACAGCGAATTTCCTGCAATTCTACACATTGTCATTAGGTTGAGAGAAATGTTTGCCGTTTTTAATA
This sequence comes from Salvelinus fontinalis, assembly GCF_029448725.1. NCBI lineage: Eukaryota > Metazoa > Chordata > Actinopteri > Salmoniformes > Salmonidae > Salvelinus > Salvelinus fontinalis. The sequence goes on from NC_074693.1 coordinate 45,281,393, forward strand.
TGATATCTGAATGAGTGACTAACAAAATCCAATTGGGGCCCCCAGGTCAGATTACTACAAGTTAAAAAGGTAGCTGGTCGCTAGACTAACTCGCCAATAAAAAATATTTTTTATCTGCAGTTGCCCATCCCTGGCCTAGACTTTAGCTCAGAATGCTAACTGTGTCAAGGAGTGAGTCAACACATGCATAGTGGAGGTAGTTCACAGGTTGTTCACAGATGCACCCGCTTGTTCAAATCAAAACGTTATTTTTCACGTGCCGAATACAATGCTTACTTATATGCCATTAATCAACAATGTAGTTCAAGGATTAGATTATCGGAAAAAAAATACCTAAATTAAAAAGTAAAACATTTTATAAAAAAGTAACAATAACAACGCTATATGCAGGGGGTACCGGTACCGAGTCAATGTGCGGGGGTACAGGTTAGTCAAGGTAATTTGTACATTTAGGTAGGGGTAAAGTGACTATGCATGGATAATAAACATTGAGTAGAAGCAGTGTAAAAAGAGAACAGTCCGACTTGGTTGACTAGAGTCTGACAATTTTTGGTCCTTCCTCTGACAATGCCTAGTATATAGGTCCTGGATGTCAGGAAGCTTGGCCCCAATGATGTACTGGGCTATACGCTCTACCCTCTGTAGCGCCTTATGGTCAAGAGGGCAAGCAGTTGCCATACCAGGCAGTGATGCACTCGATGGTGCAGCTGTATAACTTTGAGGATCTGGGGACCCATGCCAAATCTTTTCAGTCTCCTTAAGGGGGAAAAGGCGTTGTCGTGCCCTCTTCACAACTATCTCCTGGTGTGTTTGGACCATGATCGTTTTTTTGTGACGTGGACACAAAAGGAACTTGAAACGCTCAACCTAGGGAGAGGGAGAGGTTGTTGTCCTGACAGCGTCTGACCACCTCCTTATAGGCTGTCTCATCGTTGTCAGCCAACTTAATGATGGTGTTGGAATCGTGTTTGGCCACGGAATCTTGAGTGAACAGGGAGTACAAGAGGGGACTAAGCACGCACTCCTGACAGCCACCGTGTTGAGGATCAGCATAGCAGATGTGTTGTTGCCTACTCTTACCACCTGGAAGTCCAGGATCCAGTTGCAGAGGGAGGTGTTTAGTCCCAGGGTCCTTAGCTTAGTGATGAGCTTTGACGGCACTATGGTGTTGAACGCTGAGCTGTAGTCAATGAACAGCATTCTCACAGGTGTTCCTTTTGTCCAGGTGGAAAAGGGCAGTGTGGAACACGATTGAGATTACGTCATTTGTGGATTTGTTGGGGCGGTATACATAATTTTCCTTCCTCATGAAGCCATCTATTTTGTGAAGTGCACCAGTCCCTCCTGCAGCAAAGCACCCCTACAACATGACGCTGCCACCCCCATGCTTCACGGTTGAAATGGTGTTCTTCGCCTTGCAAGCATCCCCCCTTTTTCCTCCAAACATAACGATGGTCATTATGGCCAAACAATTAAAATGTTCCTTCATCAGACAAGAAGACATTTCTACAAAAAGTACGATCTTTGCCCTCATGTGCAGTTGCAAACCGTAGTCTGGCTTTTTTATGGCGGTTTTGGAGCAGTGGCTTCTTCCTTGCTGAGCGGCCTTTCAGGTTATGTCGATATAGGACTCGTTTTACTGTGGATATAGACAATTTTGTAACTTTTTCCTCCAGCATCTTCACAAGGTCCATTGCTGTTGTTCTGGGATTGATTTGCACATTTCGCACCAAAGTACGTTCATCTCTAGGAGACAGAATGCGTCTCCTTCCTTAGCGGTATGACGGCTGCATGGTCCCTTGCGTACTATTGTTTTTACAGATGAACGTGGTACCTTCAGGCATTTGGAAATTGCTCCCAAGGATGTACCAGACTTGTGGAGGTCTACATTTTTTCTGAGGTCTTGGCTGATTTCTTTTGATTTTCCCATGATGTTAAGCAAAGAGGCACTGAGTTTGAAGGTAGGCCTTGAAATACATCCACAGGTACACCTCCAATTGACTCAAATTATGTCAATCAGCCTATCAGAAGCTTCTAAAGCCATGACATCATTTTATGGAAGTTTCCAAGCTGTTTAAAGGCACAGTCAACTTAGTGTATGTAAACTTCTGACACTGGAATTGTGATATAGTGAATTATAAGTGAAATAATCTGTCTGTAAACAATTGTTGGAAAAATCACTTGTGTCATGCACAAAGTAGATATCCTAACCGACTTGCCAAAACTATAGTTTGTTAACAAGACATTTGTGGAGTGGTTGAAAACCAGTTTTAATGACTCCAATTTAAGTGTATGTAAACTTCCGACTTCAACTGTATTTTGTACATAATGTTGCCGCTAGCGTCTCTTATGACCGAAAATAACTTCTAGACATCAGGACTGCGATTACTCACATCAGCTACGTAGAGCGTGATCACAGTCGTCTGGAAAAGCTGGTGCTCTCATGCATGCTTCAGTGTTGCTTGCCCTGAAGCGAGCATAAAAGGCATTTAGCTTGTCTGGTAAGCTCGCATCACTGGGCAGCTCGCGGCTGGGTTTCCCTTTGTAGTCCGTAATAGTTTGCAAGCCCAGCCACATCAGACGAGCTTTAGAGCCGCTGTAGTAGGATTCAATCCTTGTCCTGTGCGTAACTTCTTATAACTGTCCGGATTAGTGTCCTTCTCCTTGAAAGCGGCAGCTCGTTATGAGTTATCTGAGATCTGCAGACTTGTGTTAGCACCCTTAGCGAATGCCTAGTCTTTAGCTCAAAAGGATAACTGTGTCAAATAGTGAGTACATTTGTGCATAGGCTATGTAGTGGAGGTTGTGTGAAAAGCATTACCAGAAACCTGTAAATGGTTGTTACCAATGTAGCAGAAGTAGTTCACAAAGCTTTACTGGGTGATGAGTGAACTTCGCTCCCAGAGCCTAGGCTTTTGCCCAGAGGGCAAAGTTGTCTAGAGTTGCACTGATAACCCAGAATTAAAATCCATCTGTGTGTTAGAGCTGAGCTAGCAAAAGCCTCTCTCCGGACTGCTTACCTGGGGGATGGGGAAGTGGGTGGCATACTGGATGTGGCGGGGCTGCTCATACACCAATGGAAAGGCAGGATCCTGGGCAGTCTTCTCGGGGGAGGGGCTGCCCTTTGACTCACAGTGCATGGGGGGAGAAAACATCTACAAAACAGCTAAAATTAATAGGGCTGTACACAGCATGGAAATGTTATCCAGAGGTCAATGGGAAAGTAGGATGAAGTTCAGAAAAAAAATACTATATAGTTGTGCCAGGGAGAATATTCACTAGTGCACATTAGTGGCTGCCAATTTCTACTCGTCTCATCTAAGACATGATGCTTACCTCATCGAAATTAGTACTCGAGTTGTGATCAATCTCCATTGACTCTGAGAGACCAGTGTCCTGCGAAAAGAAAAAAAACATATTTATTCCCCAAATTAATTCAAAAGCAATTAGTTATTACTGATGATGGGGCGGCAGGTCAGACCATTAACCGTAAGGACGCTGGTTCCAATCCCCGAGACCACTATGTGAAAAATCTGTCGATGTGACCATGAGCAAGGCACTTAACCCTAATTTCTCCTGTAAGTTGCCCTGGATAACAGCATCTGCTAAATGACTCAAATGTAAATATAGGATGATTCATCATGCACAACAAAATAACAACAGCCGCCTCCACATAACATGCCTCGTTCTTGACACTGCTGCCAGCCTCCTTGCACTCTGATTCGTCCGAGGGCTCATCGCTAGGGGAACGGGGGCGGGGCAGGTGGGAGTCAGAGGCCAGGTCGCCGCGGGAGATGAGCGTGCACATGTAGATGTTGTGGGAGAAGACATCGTGGCGGATGAGCTCGCAGAAGAGCAGCACCTGGTTGGAGAACTCCACACGCTCGCTCTCGTTGCTCGGCTCAGCTAAGGAGGAGACAGAGGGAGATAGTTTGTCACTATACACTCCAGCATTAGCAGCAGCAACAGAAAGGTTTATAATATGACATTTAGCAAACACTTTTATCCATAGCAACTAACAGTAGTGCACGCATACATTTTTGTGCGGGTGGCCCAAGCGGGAATCGAACATATTATCCTGATGCATGCTCTACCAACTAAGTCGCACACAGGACCCTTATTAAGTTCAGCAAACCCAATACCCATTTCCCACTATCGTGCCGACTCGAAACAATACTGTGCTGTTGCGGATGTTTTCTTTTCACATTGTCCTTCTCAGCACAAGGGTGGATGTGTAACTAGACCAGCGCAGTACAGCATAGCTCAAGTCCCAGAGACATAGTAGTGCATAACAACTCAACAGTTGGGGAGACTGTAAATCCAAAAGGGTGCTGGAATAAGGAACAACATCAAGAGCTGCAGAGAGCCTAGCTGGCTCCTAAATGGCACCCTATATTGCATTTATAGTGCACTACTTTTGACCAGGGCCCTGGTGAAAAGTAGTACATTATAGAGAATAGGGTGCCATTAGGGACAGAGCTACAGACAACCAAAATAAGGGAATATAGTTAAATAGTAGTATGAATGAAGTGAAGGGCAGACTCACTGAGCATGGGGGCCTGGGTGTCCAGGAACTGTAGGAGCACGTCCTGAAACACAGGCAGGGTGGCCGCCGAGAGAGAGCCCGATGACACCGAGCCTTTCTCATCCACCACCTCTGACTCACCGCACCTCTGTGAACTCTCAATCATACGCATAGTGTGAGAACCACTGCCATTGAGCAAATATACCTTACAGGGGAGTACAATTTCATTAAACGATTTAGACAACATTGCAAAGAAAAATCGCCTTCTGGAAATACAAAACACAAAACCTCATCTTCATCCTTTATTTACACACAGGTGTAATCGAGGTAAAAATCTCTTTTGCATGAGAGACATGTTTTCAAGAGGCAACAAAGGAGAATCCTCAGGAACAGCTGTGGCGCAGTGACTCATGGGTCCGTGTAATTATGGAGCAGGGAGCAGTCACGGTGCTGTATTTGTGTGTGTGTGTGAACTTGTGTGGGCCTCTCCTTCACCTCGGCTTCGATCTCTGCCTGTCTCTTCTCCAGTAGCTTAGCCACCACCATGGCCCTGTGGCGGCCAGACCTCTTGCAGCACACCGCCCACTCACACAGTAAGGTCACCACTGCGTCGTCATCAGGGGACATCTACACATAGAGAAACATGTCAGGGCAAAGACCATACAGCACGGAAACCTGTGTCAGGAAAATTGTAAGTAGTGTTTCTAGAATGTAATACAATAGAATAGAGTCGAATAGAATAGAATACAGTTAATTGTCCACAGAAGAAGAAATGATGTGTTATTGGGCAGGTAGCTTAGTGGTTAGAGTGTTGGGTCAGTAACCGAAAGGTTGCTAGATCGAATGCCTGAGCTGACAAGGTAAAAATCTGTCGTTCTGCCCCTGAACAAGGCAGTTAAACCCCTGTTCCTAGGCCGTCATTATAAATAAGAATTTGTTCTTAACTGACTTGCCATGTTAAATAAAAAGGTTAAATAAATAAAAATATATACTGTAATGACTAGGGCCAAATGGAATCTGAGGAAGCTGATTTTTTTTACTTTACATTCTGGCTTTTCATCTGCAAGTGAAAACCATTAACGTCTTCAGACTTAACATATGCAGGGGTGCTCATCAAAGAGACCACTACCATATTGATGGGGAAAAAATTACCTCGTGACCGTCTTTGCTCTGGCCCGAGCCAAAGATGCGGTTGTAAAGGGAATCCAGGGAATTGCTGAAGTCTGACTTCTCAAAGCTGTGGTTGTCTAGAACCTCCAAGGTGTGTAGGACCCTCCCAATGGTGAAGCCTGGTGAAAGCAGAAAAATAATTGAGGTAAAACACTAAATGTTGCTCATTTCCATTTCCCTTACACACCTAGGGCTGGATAACCCAGACACAGGTCAAGCCTAGTGCTGGACAAAAAACATGCTCAATGGAGAATCTCCATTGAAATAGACTTTTAGTCCAAGACTAGTCTCAATCTTTGTCAGGGAAAACAGCCCATAGAGTCATTGTCTGGATGTATTATGTAATTTTATAGGTGCCTCTTAACAGCAGTTTCTTTACCAGCAGTTGTCTCCTGACATTTATCAAAGGACCAGCGGAACTCCACAGCCTGCCCTCGGTCCTTGACCTGCTCCTCTATTTCTCGCACCTTTGCACGGACCTGATGTAAAAGCATAGGTAAGACTGAGATAAGCAGATATGGATGTAAATCTCTCATGGCTCAAAGTGGAGGAGAGATTGACTTCATCGCTTCTTGTCTTTGGAAGTGTTGACATGCTAAATGCACCGAGGTGTCTGTTTAAAATACTAGCACACAGCTCGGACATCCATGCATATCCCACAAGACATGCCACCATAGGTCTCTTCACAATCCCCAAGTCAAGAACAGACTATGGGAGGCGCACAGTACTACGTAGAGCCATGGCTACATGGAACTCTATTCCACATCAGGTAACTGATGCAAGCAGTAGAATCAGATTTTTTTTTAAAACAAATACACTTTAAGGAACAGCAGGGCATGTGAGGAGACGCACACAGGCACAGACACATGATAAGACACCCACTTTTCATACACGTATACAAGGATTTGGATTGTAGATATGTGGTAGTAGAGTAGTGGCTGAGGGAACACACTTATTAATGTGTTATGAAATGTAATGTCATATTTTAAATTGTATAGAACTGCCTTAATGTTGCTGGACCCTACCTTGGCAGCAGCTAATGGGAATCCTTAATACAAATAGGACGGCTGAGAGGACAAATACAAACCTCAATCTAGTAGTCAAGAGGCATGCAATGATGTTAACCTCACAGTATGTGGGCTTTCAATCAATCAATCGACAAATGCATTAGTCTCAAATTACTGCGCAGCAACCGGCAGGATCATAATCCAAACCTAATGCCAAAGGTACAGTGGCATGGAATATCTCCCTAGGTGGGAAGAAACCTTGACAAGAGCCAGACTCTGGGCCTTACCTGCTGTGTAAAAGTGCCGTTGCCCCCTGGCATGGGCAGGTTGGAGGGGGAGATGGGCAATAGGTCCAGCGGGGAACCAGTCTTGTTCCGGCTGTCTGTCAGAGAGTAGTGCCACACCAGGGCACTGGGACAGCACAGCATGATACTCTGACGAAACCAAGACGAGGAGAATAAGAATTTAGGGATGTGACTGACAATAGGGCGGCATATAACCTAGCTGTTAGAGCGTTGGGCCAGTAACCGAAAGGTCACCAGTTTGAATACCCGAGCCGACAATGTAAAAAAAAAAAATCTGTTGATGTGTCCTTGAACAAGGCAGTTAACCCTATTTTCTTGGGGACCTAAGCATTGAAGGTCGACAAGAACACAGTGTACCATGATAGTTTGCTGGTGATGTGGACACAAAAGGAACTTGAAACTCTCGGCCTGCTCCACTACAGCCCCTTTGATGTGAATGGGGGCATGTTGGGTCCTCTTTTTCCTGTAGTCCACGATCAGATCTTTTGTCTTGCTCACGCTGAGGGAGAGGTTGTTATCCTGGCACCACACTGCCAGGTCTCTGACCTCCTCCTTATAGGCTGCCTCATCGTTGTCAGTGAGCAGACCTACCACTGTTGTGTTGTCAGCCAACTTAATGATGGTGTTGGAGTCGTACTTGGCCACGGAGTGTGGGTGAACAGGGAATACAAGAGGAGACTAAGCACGCACCCCTGACTGGCCAACCTGTTGAGGATCAACGTGGCAGATGTGTTGTCCCTTACCACCTGGGAGTGGCCCGTCAGGTAGTCCAGGATCCAGTTGCAGAGGGAGGTGTTTACTCCCAGGGTCCTTAGCTTAATGATGAGCTTTGAGGGCACTATGGTGTTGAACGCTGAGTTGTAGTCAATGAACAGCATTCTCACATAGGTGTTCCTTTTGTCCAGGTGGAAAAGGCCAGTGTGTAATGCGATTGAGACATCTGTGGATGTGTTGGGGCGGTATGCAAACTGGAGTGGGTTAGGGTTTCCGGGATGACGGTGTTAATGTGAACCATGACCAGCCTTTCAAAGCACTCCATGGCTACCGACATAAGTAGTAGTCATTTAGACAGGTCACCTTTGTTTTCTTGGGCTTATAGTGGTCTGCTTTTAACATGTATGTATTACAGACTCGGTCAGGGAGAGGTTTGAGTACACTTCCTGGTAATTCGTCTGGCCCGTGGCTTTGTGAATGCTGGCCTGTTTAACCTCTCTTGGGTAGGTGGCAGTATTTTCACCTCCGGGTGAAAAGCGTGCCCAAAGTAAACTGCCTGTTACTCAGGCCCAGAAGCTAGGATATGCATATAATTGGTAGATTTGGATAGAAAATTCTAAAGTCTCTAAAACTGTTAAAATGATGTCTGAATATACGATTGATATGGCAGGCGAAACCCCGAGGACTAACCATCCGGGGGGGGGGGGGAATTGAGGTCATAGGATTTTCCTTTGTTTTCTATGGGATACCATTATTATTAGGAACCTAGCTGCAGTTCTTATGGCTTCCACTAGATGTCAACAGTCTGTAGAAATTGTTTGAAGTTTTTCTTTTGAGATATGAAGTAGTAGTGCTATTCATTGTAAGTGTCACGCCAGGTGGACTCTACTGTTTTGATGCGCGTGAACTGGAGCGAGCGTCACGTTGTTATTATCTGGTATTGGAAACAGTTTATTCCGTCTTAAATTTTATTGATTATTTACGTTTTAGGGTACCTGAGGTTGGATTAGGAACGTTGTTTGAAATGTTTGGACCAAGTTTACAGGTAACTTAGACACTTTGTAGGCATGTTGGGCGAGTTGAAACCGGTGTATTTCTGAATCAAACGCGCCAAATAAATAGACATTTTTGGGACATAAAGAAGGACATTATCGAACAAAAGGACCATTGTGATGTTTCATGTTTTTGGGAGTGCCAACAGAAGAAGATCTTCAAAGGTAAGGCATGAATTATATCGCTATTTCTGACTTTTGTGGCTCACCTGCCTGGTTGAAATATGATTTTGATTTTTCACTCCCTGACGAAGGCCATGCAGCCGAAACGCGTCGGTTTTTAACAACTTTGTTTCTATTGAACATGCCATACTAATAAAGGCATTTTCATTTATTATATGAAGAGTGCCTTGGTCCTCCTTTCTTTTTGATGACCTATTTACACCTTTTACCAAAGAGCACCTTCTATCTACCAAAATATACTATAGTGTACCTCAGTAGCGCTTCCCTTCTCCTCTTTCTACATGATTTTCATGTGTTTGTATGCGGGGCGTTGTCCTCAGATAATCGCATGGTTTGCTTTCGCGGTAAAGCCTTTTTGGAATCTGACACAGCGTCTGGATTAACAAGAAGTTAAGCTTTATTTTGATATATAACATATATATTTTGAAGAATGTTAAATATTTTAATTTGGTATTTTTGAATTTCGAGCTATGCAATTTCACCGGATGTTGGCCAGATGCAATTTCACCGGATGTTGGCCATTCACCAGATGTTGGACGCTACCGTCCCACCTGCCCATAAGAAGTTAAAGGTCTTGCTCACATCGCCTACCGAGAGCGTGATCACACAATCGTCCGGAACAGCTGGTGCTCTCATGCATGCTTCAGTGTTTCTTGCCTAGAAAGCGGCAAATCTTGGCTGCCTGGCAAAACTGAGCAATCGGGGGAGAAGGGCATTGGTCAGGCAGGTGACCAAGAACCCGACGGTCACTCTGACAGAGCTCTAGAGTTCCTCTGTTGAGATGGGAGAACCCTCCAGAAGGACAACCATCTCTACAGCACTCTACCATTCAGGCCTTTATGATAGTGGTGCTAGACAGGCCTTTATGATAGTGGTGCCAGACAGAAGCCACTCCTCAGTAAAAGGAACACGACAGCCCGCTTGGTGTTTGCCAAAATGCACCTAAAGGACTCTGACCACGAGAAAGAAGATACTCTGGTCTGATGAAACCAAGATTGAACTCTTTGGCCTGAATGCCAAACGTCACGTCTGGAATAAACTTGGCACATCCCTAAGGTGAAGTATGGTGGTGGCAGCATCATGCTGTGTCAGTGTTTTTCAGCGGCAGGGACTGAAAGACTAAAAAGATGAACGGAGCAAAGTACAGAGAGATCCTTGATGAAAACCTGCTCCAGAGAGCTCAGGACCTCTGACTGAGGCTACGGTTCACCTTCAACAGGACAACAGCCATAAGCACACAGCCAAGACAGCACAGGAGTAGCTTCGGGACAAGTCTCTAAATGTACTTTAGTGGCCCAGCCAGAACCCGATTTAATCAATTACAGAAAAAGGCTGTAACCTAACAAAATGTGGAAAAAGTCAAGGGGTCTGAATACTTTCCAAAGGCACTATAAATATAACATGGAAAATCAGGAACAATCACAACACTGAACATTTTACCAAAGCTAGTAAACCAACTTAGTCATGTACCATACTAGCCTGATGGCTTAGCAGTAATATTAATAGTACTGCAGTAGCAGTAATAGGCAATCCATTCAGTTCAGTTGGAAGGCTATTGAGTGTGTTGTGTACCTGTAGCATGCAGCTGAGCCCAAACACCAAGGGCCTGTGTTGAGGGCAGATGTAGAAGTCTGTAAAGGGAGTCTGGGGCTGATTGCCCCCTGCGGGCTGGGAGGTGGGCGTGGGGGGCAGGGCGTTCCCTGGCTGGGCCAGGATGCTGTGGGCCGGGTGTCCCCCGGCGCCGGGCCCCAGGCTCCCGTCACTTAGCAGCAGGTTGAGGCGTCGCGTGCAGAAATAGGCCAGCCTCCGGGACAGGTAGGCCGACTGCACAAATTCCCCTAAGTACTGAAGGAGGGGACATGACTCAAGGTCAGTACACTCTTCAGAGCTGATATGTGATCACAACAATGGAATACGGGGGAAAATAGAAGAGAGGGTAGCTAAGTCAGCTTCAAAGACTAACCTGTAACGCAGTGTAGGTAAATAAATGTACTTCCAAGTGGATTAAACTGCACCGCCAGGGGAATATTACTGAAATGTTTTTCGTTACATAGGTTATTGTTAGAAGATTGCTAACGAACTTGGTGCTTGGCATCACCCTGAGAGTGTCACATTAACAATGTACCATTTCTGCACAAACGTTAGTTTGAAAAAGTAGCTTACAATGCCCCCAAATGTATAAATAGAAGATGCCAGAAACCCTGGACATTTCCTGATTCTTAAAGATAAATTACATTTGAGTGTCTCCTTAAGTTACTCTTTCCACGTGAAATGTGTGGTTTGTAACATGGAGAATGAAATCCATCACTGCAGTAGGAGAAAGATAGCCTTGTGGTTACAGCATTGGGCCAGTAACTTAAAGGTCGCTAGTTTGAATCCCGGCACTGACAAGGTGAAACATCTGCCGATGTGCTCAAGCGAGGCACTTAACCCCTAATTGATAATAGCAGACCCTGGCTGTGACCTCAACTCTTCAAAGGTGTCTCAGGGGGAGCTGGGATATGCAAAAATCTAATTTCCAATAGACACTTGTGTGAAAGAGGAAAAACATAAGCAACCAACAATTATTAAGATGATGGGTGCTCTATGGATGGTATATAGGCATTACCTGTAGCAGGAGGGGCAGTAGCAGCTTCAGAAGCTCGTCCTCTCCGGGTCGGACCTTCTCGGAGCATTCCAACACCCACGTGAGGAACTCGTGTCTGTCTAGCATGCCATCCTGGACGCAAGCAAACAACCGTTTGTTATTGCTTGGTCTTCTACAACAAAGTATTTAGCGTAAGTTAATCCTATGAAATTACTCCATTTCACTATTACTTCAGGGAGGTTTTAAAATGCCTCGCAAAGAAGGGCACCTATTTGTAGAAAAAGCAGACACTGAATATCCCTTTGAGCATGGTGAAGTTATTAACTATGCTTTGGATGGTGTATCAATACACCCAGTCACTACAAATATACAGGTGTCCTTAACTCAGTTGCCGGAGAGGAAGGAAACTGCTCAGGGATTTCACCATGAGGCCAATGGCGATTTTAAAATAGTTACAGAGTTTAATAGCTGTGAAGGGAGAAAACTGAGGATGGATGAACATTGTAGTTACACCACAATACTAACCTGTACAGAATAAAAATATTCCAAAACATGTATCCTGTTTGCAATAAGGCACTAAAGTAATACTGCAAAAAATGTGGCAAAGACATGTACTTTTTTTCCTAAATACAAAGCATGTTTGGGGAAAATCCAACATCACCAAGTACCAATCTTCATATTTTCAAGCATGGTGGTGTCTGTATCATGTTTTGGATATGCTCGTCATCAGCAAAGACTAAGGAGTAAACGGAACAGAGCTAAGCATAGGAAAAATCCTAGAGGAAAACCTGGTTTAGTCTGCTTTCCACTGGGAGGAAAATGTACCTTTCAGCAGGACAATAACCTACAACTCCAAAGCCAAATATACACAAGTTTCTTACCAAGACGACATTGAATGATCCTGAGTGGCCTAGTTAAAGTTTTTACTTAAATATACTTAAATCTATGGCAAGACTTGAAAATGGCTGTCTATCAAATTATCAACCACCAACTTGACAGAGCTTGAAGACTTTCAAAAATAATAATGGTCCAATACTGTACAATCCAAGTGTGCAAAGCTCTTAGAGACTTACCCAAAAATACGCACAGCTGTAATCGCTGCCAAAGGTGATTCTAACTAATCAAGATGGTGTTTAATTTTTCATTAATCTAAAATAAATATTAGAATGTTTCTTCTACTTTGACATGAGTATTTTGTGCAGAACATCAATTTTAATGCCAATTTGAAACAACAAAATGTGGAATAAGTCAAGGGGTGTGAATACTTTCTGAAGGCACTGTACATCAGTGTAAACAGTGAGCTGTTTGATGTGGGCTAGCCAGAAATTTCCATCATAAATTATCCAAAGTGAACCGTTTTTGCTTGTTTGTGATGCTATGTTTGCATCTGGCCTTAAATCATAAAATCTAAACATTAAATGTCTTATCGCTTACCTCATGGTTTAGTTTAACAATGAAATGACTAGTCTCTAACAATAAGCTAACTTGCTAGCAGTTTACTGACATTTTCCCCTTCAATGAACCACTAATTATACAGTGGCATAGTGAAATAGGGCTATACTATCACCACATCCATTGCAGACAACTGTGTAAAGCTAACATCAAAGTAACAATTCTAACCAAGTAACAACTCAATTTCAAACTGTTATCACAAGCTTATCACAAACTCATCAGACCAGGCAGATACATAGGTCCCTGGTTGAGGCAGGCAGACATATGAAAACATGAAGACAGACAGCGAGACAGACATGCAACCCGACACAGGCAGACAAACAGACAAAGAAACAGACAAACCAAAGGACCATCCAACCTGGAACATGAACATGGCCAGCTTCTCGTTGTACTCCCACTGCTTCATGGCCGTATCCACCTCGGCCGAGGTGGCCGGGAGAGGAGAGCCACAGCCCTGGCTGGGAGACTGGCGGTAGAACTCAGCCACCTTCTGCAACTGTTCCCACAGGTACTTTGTGATGATCTGAGTCCATTCTGCAGTGCAGACAGAAAGAACATAGTTAATTCATCACAATGGCATATGCTCCTGTTAATGCAGCATGACTGAGCAAACCTCTAGAGCTATAGCAATCCATCTTTTCTAAATGGCAGTGAACACACCCAGGATATTGGAATGTTACATTATTGAGGAGCTTTGGCCACAGGGGGGGTAGCTGGAAAATGCTCAATCATAAAAAACTGATGTTCCTAGGAGGATGGATAGGCTATATTTTTTTTAAAGGAGTGTTTGCTTACCTATGCAGGGGTCAATCACGTGCCGCTTCTTGACTTTTGTTTCTGTAATGGCGGCGTGATACGCACAGGTCATCTTGATCATCCATGCTGAACGCATCACAGGTACTGTGTACTTGGCCAAGTAGCCAAAAACCTCCTCCTTTTTACTAAAGATCGGCACCTAGCACACCAACACAATTTAACAAAACAGGATTGATGGAGGATGTTGCTGCAGAATATTTGTAATAATTTTAAGTGAGTTTGTGAGAGTGCCGTTATAGTTTTAAGTGAGCAATTTTAAGAGTGCTGAAGAACAGTGAGCCTGATTCAAACCCATACTGACAGTGGTACATGTGCTCCAGAGGAAGTGCATAGGTCGCTAGACCACCCCAGAACACAACATATTTCTTTCACAATGTAGTGCTCTGCTGAATGTGCCCCGCAGGGATGTTTTTTGGTACAAAGTCCTACCTTCTTGGCCAGCTGGGTGAGTGGTTTAGTTCCGGACAAATCTGTAAACCAGTTGTTGATAGAGCTCTGTGACCTGGCAGTAACGAGCCAGAAATTGTCCTTCTGGTTAACCTGCGGCTTCCGTTTGCCTGTGTCTGGAAATGTGTTGTAGCGCAGCTTCTCTGCAATGATGCTGCTGAAATTTGAACTAATCTGTTGGGGTAATAAGGGAAGTATGCAATGAACAAGAGATCCTACTGTACATACAACATGAATCATGATTCCCTACATGTGATACAGAGAGAAACATTACGAGTAGAAGATCACCTTTGAGGGATTGAAGTTGACATTTTTAGCACTTCCGTGTTCATCCCCTGACACTGCCGGTTGATTATTAAATCCTTGCTTCACATTCAACGCAGTCAATTCATCCTGGAACAAAAATTGACATTAGATCTCGTGAAATTCAGACCATGCAGTTGATAAAGTCACGCAATTAACACAAAACAAATGGAGAATAGCTCAGTGGGGGATTGAGTAGCTAGATAATAAAATTTAGTTTACAGTTTTACATTTTAGTCATTTAGCAAAAAGAAGCTCTTATCCAGAGCGACTTACAGTTAGTGCATTCATCTTAAGAGAACTCGGTGAGACAACCACATCACAGTCGTAGTAAGTACATTTTTTTATCAGCAAAGTCAGTACTAGTAGGAAAAGATAATTGCACCTTTTTAGGGGGGGATAATACAGATGTCATGTATAAAATAGGGGAGGGTTTCAGAGATTCTTGATGTGGCGGAAAGGTTTCTGGGATTGGAGGACTTCTCGGCGAATGTGTTACACAATAGGCTGCGATGAGCCGTACTGCCCTATCAGGCCCCATAGCCTGAGTACAGAGAAATGGAAATTTGAAGAATGGATGAAGTGGGAGTTTGTTTTGCTTTGTTTTGTTGACTATTTTAGTTGTGAGGACTGAGTTAGATTGACAATCAAGTATGGTTTTCTTTTTTACTTTGAATCCAGTAGTGGGCAGCAATACAACTTTTTGGATGTAGTCCACTCTAAAACCCCACCGAAGGTGGTCATGCCTATATGGGATACAGCTTTTGTCAAATTGCTGCGTAAGTTCTTCTAGACCTGCTACGAAAAGTCAATTGACAAAAGCTGTATCCCCTCTAGACAAAACTGAAGAAGAGCTAGTGGTTCAGATGTTTTTGGAAGATGGGCAAGGACTCTGCTGTCCTAGCATCAGGGGGAAGCTAGTTACACCATTGGGGTGCCAAGACAGAGAAGAGCACTAACTGCTGAGCGGGAGTTGACCTCCCATAGGGGTGGGACTGCCAAGAGACCAGATGTGGCAATTATTTTTACTAAGTCTAAGGATCCTATGCCACAAATGCCTGGAAAGTGTACTGACATGTCACTGTAATTAGCAGAAGCTCTACATCATGACCAGTAGTTTCCCACAGCAATCTGTACAAAAGTAGTCTCCTGGCACAGTAAATGAGAGCTCCAGACAGTGTTAGCTTGCTAAATTTAAATGGATAACGTTACCTAGCTAATTAACTATGGTATTGGTAGCTAAACTAGTAGTTCACGTTTGCTAAACTATATAGTTAGCTAGACAAACATTGTAGATCATAATAGCTAGACACACATACATGCTAACATTAGCTATGTTAGCACAACATGCAAGGGTTCTCCCCAAAGAATGTAAGAGGCGATGCGCCACCTTCTGGCAATTTTTTGGCAGTTACAGGTGTTCAAAAACGCACAAATCTCTGAGTCCTCTGACTGAACTCAGCAGCACCACCTTGTTAAATCCTGGGGAGAACCCTTAATGGTAACGTTAACTGTTTGCCAATTTGTGAAAATGAAGGCATTTAGCTAGCTAACGTAGCTGCTAAATATGCTAGCTAGTTTGTTATCGATCAAGCTGCTCTAAAATGAATACGAGTTGTGTACCTAGCTAACTAACGTTACATAAAATGAAAGCAAGTTCACCTAATCTATAACCATGCAAGTAACGTTAATGGTTCGTGCACTAATTTGATAACTAATTTGAAATATGGCCAAATTATCTCTCGTAAAGTTAACATTTTGGTTACGTTAGAAAAGGTTGGCCAGCTAACTACGAGCTAGAATGCTACTGTTATCAAGCTAACATTACCTGGTTGATGTTTAGCAAACTGAAAAGCCAAGTAACGTTAGCTGTTCATTGTTATTGCTAGAGAGACTGGCTTAGGCCTGTGATAGCCGTCTTGGACTAGCTAGCAACCGTAGTTAGTTAGCTAAAGGGACTCCTTTCCAAATAACGGTAGCTAGGCTCTTTGTGTCAATTTGTCTTTGTAACGTTGGTTTGAGAAACAATTTAAGTTTCTGACCTCTTTTTGCTTTGGGTCTTGAGGATAAACGTCCGGAGGTCCGAGTCGTGGCCGCTTCAGTGGCCGGTGTTCGTAACTCAGGATCCCAAAAGCAGCCATCATTCAGCGGCATCACAGCCAAGGCTTTTCTCTTTCCGTTGGGCTCACTAGTTACCACAGCCACAAAGCGTTAGTTATGGCTAAATCCCGCCTATTTCTCCAATTTCTCTTCTCATAGTCTGATTTTAAACTTAACCACATTGTTAACCTCACCTTAAATTAATGCCAACAAACGATCCCCCCCCCCGTTATTTTTTACGAGATAGGCAGTTTTGACTTTGTGGCTGTAGTAACTAGAGACAACCCTTTTCAGTCTTGGAAGCCGGAAGGACGCTGATGCAGACAAGAAAACTCAAAATACGGTCGTTACCATAGCCACAAAATCATACACCCCGCCTATTTATAACATGCATCTGATTTTCAACCTAACCCCAACCTTACTGTTTATTTTATACCCAATCCTAACCAAAAAAGCACATTTTGTTTTTTATTAACTTTTACGATATAGCCCTTTTTTGAAAAATGTACTTTGTACCTGTGGTAATTACATGTCATTTGTAATGTGCCGAATATACATTCATTCACATTTTACAAAATAGCTAATAATATTCTTTCTTTTTTCCACCCATTTTTATTAATGCTATAGGTTTGTTTATAAACCGGGTAGTTTAGATCCTGGAAGTTGATTGGCTGAAACAGCTTGCATAATGCATAATCTGTGTGGAATTTACTCTGTTTTATATTGCAACAAAGTATAGATGTCCACATGACAGATCGTGAAATCATTAGCAGTTTAGCAGCGAACCTGGTGAAACCTAATTGTAATTGTTGGCGTTAATTATTATAATTAGTATTCCTCTTCTTCCCCATAAGGCCAAATTAAAATGCCTTGGAAGGTGCAACTAAAAACAGTATGAAGATAGGCAAAAACTGCTTCTCCAATAGAAATCCACCATAAACACTTGTAGACCATGTCATGACAATGTAGCACCAGCTGCATACCACCCTGCAACCCACTGCTGGCTTCCCTCTCTGAAGCTAAGCAGGGTTGGTCCTGGTCAGTCCCTCAATGGGAGACCAGACACTGCTGGAAGTGGTGTTGGAGAGCCAGTAGGGGACATTTCTCATCGGTCTAAGGAGATCCCCAAGGCAGTGGGGGACATTGCCCTGCAAAGGGTGCTGTCTTTCAGAAGGGAGGTTAAACAGGTGTCCTGACTCTCTGTGGTCATCAAAAATCCCATGGCTCATATTTTAAGAGTGTTAACCCTGGTGTCACGCCTAAATTCCCAACCTGGCCCCATTCCATCATGACCTGATCAGGTGGGTGCTACACATTGTTGAGGTGAGTTTCCCCCGACCATTTAAGGTGCTTTGAGTACCTCAGTTGCTAGAAAAGTGCTATATATATCCAATCCATTATTAAACTTGTGCAGAAACACGTAATTGGGTCTTGCGCCGAACTGCGCATGTGCAGGTTGTCAAATCAAAGGCACTCCTTCAATATGAAGTTGTTTTTGATTCAAATTAAAACGGGTCACTTTTCAATCAAATACCAACCTTATGACCTCCCAAGAAAATGATCTTCGGTTATAGTCACAGCCGTGTATATTCCCCCTCAAGCCAATACCACAATGGCCCTCAAGGAACTACACCACTAGACTTTATGCTAACTGGAAACCACATATCCAGAAGCTGCATTTATTGTAGCTGGGAAATTTAACAAAGCAAATTTTAGTAAAACGCTACCGAAGTCCTATCAACACATTGACTGTAGTACTTCCTTAGGAAAAACACTAGACCACTGCTACTTGCCTTTTTCGATATGCCTACAAGGCCCTCCCCTGCCCTCCCTTCGACAAATCAGATCACGACTCCATTTTGCTCCTCCCTTCCTATAGGCAGAAACTCAAACAGGAAGTACTCGTGCTAAGGTCTATTCAACGCTGGTCAGACCAATTGGAACCAATGCTTAAAGATTGTTTTGATCAGGCGGACTGGGATATGTTCCGAGTAGCCTCTGAGAATAATTTTGACGTTTACACGGACACAGTGACTGAGTTCATCAGGAAGTGTTTAGGGGATGTTGTTCCCACGTTGACTATTAAACCAGAAACCGTGGACAGATGGCAGCAAAACTGAAAGCACAAACCACCGCATTTAACCATGGCAAGGGGACTAGGAATATGGCCGAATACAAACAGTGTAGTTATTCCCTCCGTATGGCAATCAAACAGGCAAAACATCAGTACAGAGACGAGGTGGAGTAGCAATTCAACAGCTCAGACACGAGACGTATGTGGCAGGGTCTACAGACAATCACGAACTACAAAGGGAAAACAAGCCACATCGCGGACACCGACGTCTTGCTCCCAGACAAGCTAAACACCTTCTTCGCCCACTTTGAGGATAACTCAGTGCCACCGACACTGCCTGCTCCCAAGGACTGTGGGCTCTCATTCTCCGTGGCCGACGTGAGTAAGACATTTAAGCGTGTTAACCCTCACAGGGCTGACGGCATCCCTAGCCGCGTCCTCAGAGCTGGCTGGAGTGTTTAAGGACATATTCAATCTCTCCCTATCCCAGTCTACTGTTCCCACTTGCTTCAAGATGTCCACCATTGTTCTTGTACCCAAGAAAGCAAAGGTAACTGAACTAAATGACTATCGCCCCGTAGCACTCACTTCTGTCATCATGAAGTGCTTTGAGATGCTAATTAAGGATCAAATCACCTCTTTCTTACCTGACACCCTAGACCCACGTCAATTTGCTTACCGCCTCAATAGATCTGCAGACGATGCAATCGCTATCGCACTGAACACTGCCTTATCCCATCTGGACAAGAAGGATACCTATGTCAGAATGCTGTTCATTGACTATAGCTCAGCCTTCAAAACCATGGTACCCTCCAAGCTCATCATTAAGCTCGGGGACCTGGGTCTGAACCCTGCCCTGTGCAACTGGTTCCTGGACTTCCTGACGTGCCGCCCTATGGTGGTGAAGGTAGGAAACAACACCTCCACTTCGCGGGTCCTCAACACAGGGGCCCCACAAGGGTGTGTGCTCAGCCCCCTGTTGTACTAACCTGTTGACTGCATGGCCACACACACCTTGAACTCAATCATCAAGTATACAGATGACACAACAGTAGTAGGCCTGATTATCAGAAATGACAAGACAGCCTACAGGGAGGAGGTGACGGCCCTGGCGGAGTGGTGCCAGGAAAATAACCTCTCCCTCAACGTCAACAAAACGAAGGAGCTGATCATAGGTTTCAGAAAACAGGAGAGGAATCACGCCCCTATCCACATCGATAGGACCGCAGTGGAAAATGTTGAAAGCTTCAAGTTCCTCGGCGTACACATCACTGATAATCTGAAATGGTCCACCCACAAAGACAGTGTGGTGAAGAAGCTGCAACAGAGCCTCTTCAACCTCAGGAGGCTGAAGAAATATGTCTTGGCCCCTAAGACCCTCAAACTTGTACAGATGCACAATTGAGAGCATCCTGTCAGGCTGTATCACTGCCTGGTACGGAAACTGCACCGTTTGCAAATCTAAAAAAAAAAATGAAATATCACATTTACATAGGTATTCAGACCCTTTACTCAGTACTTTGTTAAAGCACCTTTGGCAGCAATTACAGCATTGCGTCTTCTTGGGTATGACACTACAAGCTTGGTACACCTGTATTTGGGGAGTTTCTCCCATTCTCCTCTGCAGATCCTCTCAAGCTCTGTCAGGTTGGATGGGGAGTGTCGCTGCACAGCTATTTTCAGGTCTCCCCAAAGATGTTCGATCAGATTTAAGTCTGGGCTCTAGCTGGGCCACTCGAGGACATTCAGAGACTTGTCCCGAAACCATTCCTGCATTGTTTTGGCTGTGTGCTTAGGGTCGTTGTCCTGTTGGAAGGTGAACCTTCACCCCAGTCTGAGGTCTTGAGCGCTCTGGAACAGGTTTTCATCAAGGCTCTCTCTGTAGTTTGCTCTGTTCATCTTTCCCTCGATTCTGACTAGTCTCCCAGTCCCTGCCGCTGAAAAACATCCCCACAGCATGATGCTGCCAACACCATGCTTCACCCTAGGGATTGTGCAAGGTTTCCTCCAGACGTGACGCTCGGCATTCAGAACAAAGAATTCAATCTTGGTTTCATCAGACCAGAGAATTTTGTATTTATTTGAAGGATGTGCAATTAATAGATTGTTTTAATGTGCAATTAATATGGTTGATTTTTAAGGTTAGAGAGAAGTGCAGTGAATAGTGCCACTTTTTAGGACGTCAATATAAATGAATGTATTTATGGTTGTTTGTAATTTTGTCTTGCATTTTAATCATTATATGTGTTATTGTTTTTACCATCGAGGACCACTTTGGAAACAAGCGTTTTAATTAATACTTTCAATAATACAATGTGGACTTCGACCTAACCTGTAAAGTATGGTTCAGTTTGGCCGCATGGTGGCGCTGTTGGACAGGAAAAATCCTCAAGCCATATTGTTTGAGCAAGAGTCTTGGAAAATACAACATTTGGTGCCAATCGGTTCAGCGGTCTGTAGAAGAATACGTTTTAAAAGTAGTCAACATCATTGAAAATGGTCCAAAATACATCAAAATACATCAAAAACATTATATTGCACGATCAGTTTTATTTCTGATATTTGGCAAACAGTACCGAAATCAATTGTCCTAGGGCAGACAATGTCTCCAATTTATCCTGATGGTGGGTAATTCATTATCAGAGCACCATACAAGCCAGGGAAGCACCATGTCTGAGAACAATGAATGCAAGGACAATATTTCATGTATAAAAATAACACATTTTTATTGGTAAAGCATTTCTATGACAAAAAAAATCATAAAACATTTCAGAATATACAATATTTCAAGGCAATCTTTACAATTTATCGAGCAACATATTGCTTATTGCACACCATGTTTGCTCAGTATATGAACATTGTTAGTTTAAGGCATCTAGATGTTTACAATCCTAAACTTTGTCCAAAAACAGTTGCAGTCATGGTCTGTGGTTGTTTAGAACTAAAACAATACTGTACCTTTCATTATTTATTCCACAACTGCTGTTCTGCAATCTCATGAAAATAAATGTGCTTTATTCCCATACACAATAGAATGATTACACATTGATATACTACATTCCTGCAACAATACAAGAGACTAAATGCAGATACAGTTTCAACATACCAGCATAAGGATAAAATACCCTAAACAGAAAGTTAGCGCAACAAAAATGCTAATATTGTGCCAGAACAAAAGGCATAAGCTACAACATCACTACACTACTGTCACACCCTGGCCTTAGTTATCTTTGTTTTCATTATTATTTTAGTTAGGTCAGGGTGTGACATGGGGAAGTATGTGTTTTGGTTTGTCCAGGGGTTTGTAGGTTTAATGGGGTAATGTCTTGTCTAGGTGTTTGTATGTCAATGGCTGCCTGGATTGGTTCTCAATTAGAGACAGCTGTGGTTTATTGTCTCTAATTGGGAGCCATATTTAAGGCAGCCATGGGCATCATGTGTTTGTGGGTAATTGTCTATGTGTAGTGTTTGTGTCAGCACTATTTGTCTGTATAGCTTCACGGTCGTCATTTTGTTAGTTTGTGTATAGTTGTTCGTTTCTTGTTTTTTCTCTCTTCTAAAAATAAAAGAAGATGTATTTTGCACACGCTGCGCCTTGGTCCTCTATCTCACCCAAAGACGATTGTGACAACTACACAATGACTGATAACTGTAGAGGCACATATATACACTGCATCTGTTAGGATTCACCAAAATGATTACAATATATTAAATTCTGATTTATTATTGACACATTTATTATTATTACTCGACACATAAATCTGTGAATATATTCCTGACAGTGCTTATGTGGAATGGTTACTTTGGTATCGGCTGTCCAGTGATTTGACTGATTAATGTGCTGCCTGTCATGTAATTTTGACTAAATATATCGTTAAAAAAAGTGTATACTTCACCAACCAGCATTGTGGTTTATTCAAGTGATCAGGGGCGCAACTTTCACTGGGGACGGACGGGGGGGCATGTCCCACATTCTGAAGTTGCATTTTTGTCCCCTCCAGTTTTCATTGGAATGTAATACAAAACAGGGTCAACTCTGTGATTTAGGACCATGCGGACGCTTCCGATCGTTCTGTTAGGAGGTTTGGAGTGTTTATCCGACTGGATCAAAAAAAAATAATTGTCCCCCCCACTTCTAAAACCAAAAGTTGCATCCCTGCAAGTGACATACATGTAACTGAAAAATAAATGAAACCCTTGAGTAAATAAGGATACAAACTATATAGAACGCAGGTGCTTCCACACAGGTGTGGTTCCTGAGGTAATTAAGCAATTAACATCCTATCATTCTTAGCGTCATGTATAAAAATGCCCAGTTGCCCATTATTTTAGCTACTATAGCTAGAAGGAAAGATATCAGTAGGCAGGTTTCCATTGACAAAAGCAATGTCGCATAATAAATAAAATGTGTAATGGAAACGGCAGACATAGGATTTTCTGAAGATCAACATTTTTATCCGTTCGACCGAGGTGAATTTTTCTTCAGTCAAACTTTATTTATTAATTTATTAATGCGTAATTTGCCTAAATGGGTAATGAAAAGACTTCAACCACATTTTTATTCCACACTGTAGGTTTTTGCAAGAACATTTTTATTTTTTGGGTGTGACATCATTACGCCCAGCTGTTTTTAAATCGACAAGATAAATGGCAAGGCACTCTAGCAGGCAATCGTTGCATCCATTTTCAACAATCTAAAAGTCGACCCCCCCCAAAAAATATATATCACTTAACAAGTTAATGGAAACATAGCTACTGACTTTTAAAGAGGGGTCTCAAATGTGCATAGGGGGTTTAAAAGTGTGTGCGTGTGTGTTTCCAAGTTAAAGTTTCAAGTTGTATTAGTCCTATATACTGGATACACGACCTGTGTTCCAATACCCATACTAACGTACTGTATACTACATAATGAGTATATACTGTACTACATACTATTAGCTAATTTTAGTATACTGTAAACGGCACAGTATCCTTTCAGATGAGCGTACTTGCTCTTCGCCTGTCTACAGGAAGTTGATGCTGTTGCTATACAACCTCTTGCTAGCTAGTTAGCATAACAAATTACTACTTAGACATTTTACGACTTCAGGTGTGTTCTTAAATTCAATATGGAGGGCCAGAGTGCACTCGTAAATTCAGAGCGTTGTCAGATTGTCCATTTGTAAATTCAGAGCGTTTCGCTCTCGGAGCGCACAATGGAAGCTCGTGCCGAGGAGTAGGTTTGACTTGAGCGTTCTGACCTTACAACGGCATTCAAGCACCCAAGCTAACGTTGGCTAGCTTGCTAGCTACTTCCAGACACAAATGAGACCACTGACCATTTTACTCGCCCTAGCAGAGCTGGTTATGCAATTTTCATGTTATCCGCGTTGGTGACTAACTGTGCTGCAGGCAACAATTTAATTATGACGTTTACTGACACCGGCCATATTCAACAGGTGTTGAGCACTCGTAAATTAATTATTCTGCGCTCTGGTACACCCAGACGAGAGTGCTCTGAAATCGGGGTAGATAGCCAGCCAGAGCGAATTTACGAAAGCACCTGAATGTCCGGGAACTTAGGCATACTAACTATATCCATACTGTGGCCAAAAGTTTTGAGAATGACACAAATATTAATTTTCACAAAGTCTGCTGCCTCACTTTGTATGATGGCAATTTGCATATACTCCAGAATGTTATGTTATCACTGTCATGCTGATTGAGTTTGAATAACAGACTGGACGCTTCAAAAGGAGGGTAGCCCTGTAGAGAGAGGGTGAAGCAACATTATCATGGAATTTAAAGTGCCACTGTAGTGTCATGGCTATATTCCCCTTTGTTTGCACTTGCTTTTTTGGCCTCAGAGAAATTCTCTCTTTCCACACAGCAGCAAAGGTCAGCAGGTATGACACTCAAAACCTTCCTTAGATCCACATCTTTGATGCATATTTTGGAACATTGTCATGAAGCCATCGTTGGTTTTTGGTATCAACAGACTTCTCTAGATTTAGCAGCAATTGTAAGAACCTCTACTATTGCCCTTTAAAATAACATCTTCCTCCCTTCATGGAAAGATTGAGATGTTCCTCTTCAAAGTTTGTGAGGTCCTCTGCTGCATTGCCTGTTTTATACGAGCTCCTTTGTACCCATTCGACTGGGGTCACTTCTCTGTGTTACTGAGCTTGCCATCAAATGCCTCGAACATGGCCCGGAATCTGGAGTTGATATCTGCCAGCAGGGCAGCAGGGGTGTCGAATTCCAACATCTGTTATGGAATTGAGAAAATAAATAAAGTACTTTATGACCAACAAGTATTTTGACTCACAACAGAAATGTGCCCTTAGGTATACTGTAGTATATCAAATATTTTGTTTAGTATATTAGCCCACTTTTCATATGATTCAATAGATTTGAGCTACTTTTGACCAGAACCCTATAGGCCCTGGTCAAAAGTAGTGCACTACATAGGGAATAGGGTGCCATTTGAGACACATTGTATATTTCTATGGTGCAGAAGACCCACCTGTCCCTGGTCCAACACCATGATCCTGTTACAGCTCATAACAGTATTGAGGCGATGGGCGACGATCAGCGTGGTGCAGCTGCTGAACGACTCATGAATGGTCTCCTGAATCGGCCGGTCTGTCTCTGTGTCAATGGCTGCCGTCGCCTCGTCCAACAGCAAGATCTGGCAACCCCCAACACGTCACATTTAAGCACACTTTGCAGAGAACGGTTCGATCACTAGGTTGGTAGAATAAGGAAGTAGTAATATTGTAAAGAATGGAAAAACAGTGTTGGTTCTTTGAATATGGACATGAATATTATAATCTTAAGGAGTGTTATTACTAATGTAAGACCAGTCCCTAAATGCTACGTCTTTAGTCATCCTCAGTTGTTTGCATTTCCAACTGCATTCTACAGAATCAAAGTGAAATAACCATAGAAGCCATGTGGCGGCAATGTTACGCCTTTGGGAAGTTGCTGCCTTACATTCTCAATGTTCTTATGTGACATCCTCAAAAGTAGGATGTGATGCACACAAGCTTTCCTATGTGGTAACAGAAAATAAAATCAATCTAACTGCCCTCATCTATTGTACTGTGTGTGTGCGTGGTGTGGAGAGAAAGAGACGTGACACTAGTGTGTGTGCGTGCGTGCGTTTACCTTGCTGTGTCTAAGCAGTGCTCTTGCCACACACAGTAGTTGTCTCTCTCCTACTGAGAAGTTCTCTCCGTTCTCGGTCACCTCAGACTGGAGGGAATGGGGCAGTTAGCTGATCTGATTATGATGGTAGACAAAATGGAGTCAAAACACAAGCCACAGATAGCGTTTTTCAACTGTTCAAACATCTCTAGAGGGGATATTTAATCTTAAACAGGTCTAGGATTTGTTATCAATTACTCTCAGCAGTAATAACACTATCTGAAGATGTATAAGGCAATGCATATATACTATGATGCCAACATAAAGACTACTAGATTAATAAGAAAAGCTCATCCATTGTTTAAAAATGGCCTTTTTGCCTTTGTGCAGATTGCCATGTCTCATTTTCGATTAATTGAGTATCTGTCAGTATCTGTCTTTTTCAGACAAGCATCGCAGAGCTAGCTACAATTTAAATTTCATCCCCCTAAAAAGATAGAACAAATATTACAACAAATATTATGGCTGAACTCAAATGTGCTGGTTGATAAAATACCTGTATTTATGGGAAAGATGTTTGAAAAGGGTATTTTGTTCTTAAATTATATTGTTAATTGTAATGGTATAGTTGTCCTTCACGGAGTTATCAGAATTGTACGGGAAGGTCTGCTCAATCCAAGAGTACAACCAATTGATTACAGCATTACCCCAGAAATGGAGGAGGCAGGTGGCAGCGGGAGGAGGTAGGGAACTGGTCTGTCTGTCCAATATAAAGGATCAAAACTGGCGGAGGAATAAAAATAGCATTAATAGGAAAGTATACCAGTTTCATTTGAGGACCAGGATGTTGGCAACTGTGCCATACAGATTGCAAAATAGTTGGGAAGAGATTTTTGATGTACCGTACTGGAAAGACTGATACATGTTTGATTGTGTCTTGATGTTGTATTGCTTGTATTGTTTGTCCTTCATGTTCTAATACTTTAATGTTACCCCTTCCTTGTGTTTTTTGTATTAAATAATAAAAAATAAAAAAAGACTACTTGAAATTTTTGAACAGACATTTATCATTATATTTGGGGTCAAACTGAATCACTCTATTTATGTTTCCATTGACCATCTATCCCTTCTTACCATCTCCTTTATATGTGTCTTCTCAAGTGCATCCGAGATCTAGCCATCTGAGTATTGATTCCATGGGTCCAGATTGGACCTATTTGGTAAGAAAAAAATAAGAATAAAGAATCAGACACTGATCTGGAGTCAGTACATTTTCCCACTAATGGTTAAGGTTAGGATTGGGGGAGGGGAAGCTGATCCTAGATCTGTACCTAGGGGAAACTTAGGTAAATCGTTCATACATACCTGATGGTGCCAATGAAGAGAACGGGCTCCTGGGGAATGATTGACAGCTTGCTTCTCAGGTCGTCCAATCCTATCTGGGCAATGTTGATGCCGTCGATGGTGGAGCCCCCAGTCAGCTCCACCAGACTGAAGAGAGATGCGCCCGGTGAGGACTTCCCTGGATAGATAGTACATGATAACTGTAATCTTCACATGATGTGGTTAACTGGATAATGATTACATCTTTGCTTCTATGACAATCATTCAAAAACAAACAATACAATCAATTCGATAGCATCGTTGTTACATTATTTCTTAGTAAATACCAGGTAAACACCAGCGGAAATAGGACTATAAAATTAAACATTACTGATGTAAAATGATACATGGGAATAAAGGATGGTAAGTAACTGAGCCTGTGCGAAACACAATGCCGATGGTCTCCTCTGGCAGGATGTTAAAGGAGAGCTTCTTGAGTACCAGTGGCAGGTTGTCCTGGTAACACATCTCCACATCCTGGAAGGAGATCTGTCCCTTATCTGGCCAGCAGGGAGCAGGAGAGGATGGCCCACTGATCTGTCTCGGTGCCTCACCCTCTAAGGTCTGACAGAATTTTTTTAAATCAAATTGTATTTGTCACATGCGCCGAACACAACAGACCTTACAGTGAAATGCCAAGCCCTTAACCATCAATGCTTTAAGAAGTTAAGAAAAACAAGTGTACAGTAAAAAATAGAAAATAAAAGTAACAAATAATTAAACAGCAGCAGTAGAATAACAATAGCAAGGCTATACGTAGGGGGCAGAAGGACAGAGTCAATGTGCGGGGGAACCGGTTAGTCGAGGTAATATGTACATGTAGGTTGAGTTAGTGACTATTCATAGTTAATAAATAGAGAGTAGCAGCAGCGTAAAAGAGGAGCCTGGATACCCCTTTGATTAGCTGTTCAGGGGTAGAAGCTGTTAAGAAGCCTTTTGGACCTAGACTTGGCGCTCCAGTACCACTTGGCGTGCGGTAGCAGAGAGAACAGTCTATGACTAGGGTGGCTGGAGTCTTTGACAATTTTTAGGGCCTTCCTCTGACACCACCTGGTATAGAGGTCCTGGATGGCAGGAAGCTTGGCCCCAGTGAGGTACTGGGACGTACACACTACCCTCTGTAGTGCCTTGCGGTCGGAGGCCGAGCAGTTGCCATACCAGGCAGTGATGCAACCAGTCAGGATGCTCTTGATGGTGCAGCTGTAGAACCTTTTGAGGAGCTGAGAACCCAGGCCAAATCTTTTCAGTCTCCTGAGGGGGAATAGGCTTTGTCATTCCTTCTTCACAACTGTCTTAGTCTGTTTGGACCATGTTAGTTTGTTGGTGATGTGGACACCAAGGAACATGAAGCTCTCAACATGCTCCACTACAGCCCAGTCGATGAGAATGGGAGCGTGCTCGTTCCTCCTTTTCACTATAATCCACAATCATTTCCTTTGTCTTGATCACGATGAGGGAGTGGTTATTGTCCTGGCACCACACGGCTAGGTCTCTGACCTCCTCCCTATAAGCTGTCTCATCGTTGTCGGTGATCAGGCCTACCACTGTTGTGTCATCGGCAAACTTGATGATGGTGTTGGAGTTATGCCTGGCCATGCAGTCATGAGCGAACAGGGAGTACATTAGGGGACTGAGCACGCACCACGGAGGGGACTCCGTGTTGAGGATCAGCGTGGCGGATGTGTTGTTACCTACCCTTACTACCTGGGGGCGGCCCGTCAGGAAGTCCAGGATCCAGTTGCAGAGGGAGGTGTTTAGTCCCAGGGTCCTTAGCTTAGTGATGAGCTTTCAGTGCATTATGGTGTTGAACACTGAGCTGTAGTCAATTAATAGCATTCTCACATAGGAGTTCCTTTTTTCCAGGTTGGAATTGGCAGTGTGGAGTGCAATAGAGATTGCATCTTCTGTGGATCTGTTGAGACGGTATGCAAATTGGAGTGGGTCTAGGGTTTCTGGGATAATGGTGTTGATGTGAGCCATGACCAGCCTTTCAAAGCACTTCATGATTACAGATGTGAGTGCTACAGGTCGGTAGTCATTTTGGCAGGTTACCTTAGTGTTCTTGGGCACAGGGACTAAGGTGGTCTGCTTGAAACATGTTGGTATCATGTTTCAAGTGAAAATATCAGTGAAGACACTTGTCAGTTGGTCAGCGCATGCTCGGAGTACACGTCCTAGTAATCTGTCTGTCCCTGAATGTTGACCTGTTTAAAGGTCTTACTCACATCGGCTACGGAGAGCGTGATCACAGTCGTCCGGAACAGCTGATGCTCTCATGCATGTTTCAGTGTTACTTGCCTCGAAGCGAGCATATAAGTAATTTAGCTGTGCTTCTCTTTGTAGTCTAATATTTTCCAAGCTCTGCCACATCTGACGAGCATCGGAGCCGGTGTAGTACGATTCAATCTAGGTCCTGTATTGACGCTTTGCCTGTTTGATGGTTCGTCGGAGGGCATAGCGGGACTTCTTATAAGCTTCCGGGTTAGAGTCCCGCTTCTTGAAAGCGGCAGCTCTACCCTTTAGCTCAGTGCGGATGTTGTCTGTAATGCATGGCTTCTGGTTGGGGTATGTATGTACAGTCACTGTGGGGACGACGCCATCGATGCACTTATTGATGAAGCCAGTGGTGTACTCCTCAATGCCATCGGAAGAATCCCGTATCATATTCCAGTCTGTGCTAGCAAAACAGTCCTGTAGTTTAGCATCTGCTTCATCTGACCACCTTTTTATTCACCGAGTCACTGGTGCTTGAGTGTTGATCTCTGTAGCTCCAATCCAAAGAGGCGAAGCCATCTCCTTTTTAACAGAAAATGTATTTATAGATCTCCAAAAGCTTGTTGGCGCTATAAGAAAAGGTTTATGGTTTGATGGGTGGTGTGAAACAGGTGCTGTCATGTGCTGTGATATGTGACGGGCCACACACTGGGTTCTTATATCTGCTTCCTGCTGGGATGTCATTGTGTTATTGGGACGTTGTGTTGGTGCACCGTGCGCAGGGATGTGTATTGTGTGTGTGTGCCTGCTTGCGAGTATGCTGTCTCTGTGTAAGTGTGCGTGTTGTTGCTTCATCTGTGCTTGTGTCCTTCTGCGTTAAATCTATAGGCGTGTGTTTGTGTCAGACTCAGCATGTGTGTACTTTCGAGTTGGCCACACATGGTTCAGCCAATCAACAACCTTCTCCCAACTGTTGGCAGCACTCCCTGGTGTCATTAGGCCTACCTACCGACCTACCTTTATATAATGATTGATCCTCTCCACTAATGTGAAGCGAGCCTCAGTCTCTGACAGCAGCCTCACAGTGAACTGAAAAAGACCAGTCAGCTGACGAGGAGAGAGACAGAGATAGAGAAGAAAGCAAGAGAAGCGATAAGTCAATGATTAACACCCGCACACCCTATTACAATGAACCTAGACCCACGTCAACACTAGTGTTCATCCCAGTTTGCAATGATACCCTATGAATGAACGAGCAGCACAAACCATAAACCTTTACGACCCCTATAGACAGACATGCTGATAAGGCTATACTTCTCCATTCAGCTCAATCAATTTCAATTCATAGTTCCCTAAGAGGGAGCTCCTCACCCACGCCTGTAGTAATCCCACAGTGAAATTATAAATAAGACATCAAAAAGCCTTCAGAAAAACATTTCCATTAAAGGGGCAGTCAAAATAATTAAACCCTAGCAAAGATAAACTCTAACATGGTGTGTGCATGTTCACATGTGTGTGCATTTGCTTGTGCGTACGTCCATGCGTGTGTGTGTGTGTGTGTACCTGAATGGCGTAGGATATAGCCAAGCCTGCGTAGGCTTGGGGGGATCTGGTTGTGCATGAAAACGATGAGCAGGGCTATGGTGGTGACGAGAGTGATGCTGATCAGGTCCAGTCGTACAGCCAGCCAGCGCATAGCACAGCTAAACAGGTAGTGGGAGGCCTGGTTGGTGTCCAGTAAAGCCTGGTACCTGAGATACAGAGACAAACCACTAAGAACGGTTAGTGAGAGTCAGACTAATAACAGACTTCGTGGAAGTCGAGGGAGGCCAGGCCAAACATGTTGAACCAAGGACACATGCATTAAAGGGATACTTCGGGATTTTGGCAATGATCATTTTTATGTCTCTGTGTCTAGTATGAAGGAAGTTAGAGGTAGTTTCACGAGCCAATGCTAACTAGCATCATTGCGAGGAAATTCCTTCAAAAAGAAGAGACTTGAGGAGTAGATAAAGGGCCTCATTGCCAAAATTCCGAAGTATCCCTTTAAGGGGCTGGTAAACTGGACATATGTGCTGTGCTAGCCAGGCTTCTACTCTCCTCACCTATAAGCCTGCCTGACACACAGGGGTTTCAATGGGAGGCTTGCTTCCCTAACCAACTTGTTATGAGAGTGGCTGCCCAGTACCCACATTAGCTCAGCAGAAATGAAATGCTACTTAACTCAAACTCCAGGAAATGTTACTTAGGGACGTTTACTCATTATTAATTGTGCCATTTGGTAGACTTCTGGCGGGCTAAGCTCATTGGAAATGAACTGTCAAAACCAATGTCTTAACAGTGTTTGAACACACGTCCTGTGACAGACAAAGGAAGTGTCTTCCTAGCAACGCTATATATTAGTGTACTGTTAGTGAGAGATAAACTAAGTGTCTAACTATGAACGTTATATATTAGTTTACCTCTAATGACAGATAAAGGAAGTGTCTTCCTATGAACACTATACACTGAGTATACAAAACATTAGGAACACCTTCCTAATATTGAGTTGCCTTCAGAACAGCTTTCATTCGTCGGAACATGGACTCTACAAAGTGTCGAAAGCATTCCACAGGGATGATGGCCCATGTTGACTCCAATTCTTCCTACAGTTGTTTCAAGTTGGCTGAATGTTCTTTGGGTGGTGGAGAAAAAAAAATATTCACAAAGGAAACTGTTGATTGTGAAAACCCCAGCAGCGTCGTAGTTCCTGACACACACCGGTGTGCCTGGCACCTACTACCATACCCCGTTCAAAGGCACATAAATCTTTTGTTTGCCAATTCTGTTCTCACCTGTTCAAAAAGTCGTCCCCTCTGCCATAGGCGTGAATGGTGGACATCCCCTGGAACTGCTGGTGATGTGCGAGCTGAAAGGTGATTGGCTGATATTCTCTAGACGCTTTAGTTCACGAATCAGAACCCTAGTCAGTCAAACAGGAAGTGGAACGTCAAGTCTATTACATACACGGCTCAAAAAAATAAAGGGAACACTTAAACAACACAATGTAACTCCAAGTCAATCACACTTCTGTGAAATCAAACTGTCCACTTAGGAAGTAACACTGATTGACAATAAATTTCACATGCTCTTGTGCAAATGGAATAGACAAAAGGTGGAAATTATAGGCAATTAGTAAGACACCCCCCAAAAAGGAATGTTTCTGCAGGTGGTGACCACACACCACTTCTCAGTTCCTATGCTTCCTGGCTGATGTTTTGGTCACTTTTGAATGCTGGCGGTGCTCTCACTCAAGTGGTAGCATGAGACGGAGTCTACAACCCACACAAGTGGCTCAGGTAGTGCAGTTCATCCAGGATGGCACATCAATGCGAGCTGTGGCAAAAAGGTTTGTTGTGTCTGTCAGCGTAGTGTCCAGAGCATGGAGGTGCTACCAGGAGACAGGCCAGTACATCAGGAGACGTGGAGGAGGCCGTAGGAGGGCAACAACCCAGCAGCAGGACCGCTACCTCCGCCTTTGTGCAAGGAGGTGCACTGCCATAGCCCTGCAAAATGACCTCCAGCAGGCCACAAATGTGCATGTGTCAGCATATGGTCTCACAAGGGGTCTGAGGATCTCATCTCGGTACCTAATGGCAGTCAGGCTACCTCTGGCGAGCACATGGAGAGCTGTGCGGCCCCACAAAGAAATGCCACCCCACACCATGACTGACCCACTGCCAAACCGGTCATGGTGGAGGATGTTGCAGGCAGCAGAACGTTCTCCACGGCATCTCCAGACTCTGTCACGTCTGTCACATGTGCTCATGTGCTCAGTGTGAACCTGCTTTCATCTGTGAAGAGCACAGGGCGCCAGTGGCGAATTTGCCAATCTTGGTGTTCTCTGGCAAATGCCAAACGTCCTGCACGGTGCTGGGCTGTAAGCACAACCCCCACCTGTGGACGTCGGGCCCTCATACCACCCTCATGGAGTCTGTTTCTGACCGTTTGAGCAGACACATGCACATTTGTGGCCTGCTGGAGGTCATTTTGCAGGGCTCTGGCAGTGCACCTCCTTGCACAAAGGCGGAGGTAGCGGTCCTGCTGCTGGGTTGTTGCCCTCCTACGGCCTCCTCCACGTCTCCTGATGTACTGGCCTGTCTCCTGGTAGCGCCTCCATGCTCTGGACACTACGCTGACAGACACAGCAAACCTTTTTGCCACAGCTCGCATTGATGTGCCATCCTGGATGAGCTGCACTACCTGAGCCACTTGTGTGGGTTGTAGACTCCGTCTCATGCTACCACTAGAGTGAAAGCACCGCCAGCATTCAAAAGTGACCAAAACTTCAGCCAGGATGCATAGGAACTGAGAAGTGGTGTGTGGTCACCACCCGCAGAACCATTCCTTTTTTGGGGGTGTCTTACTAACTGCCTATAATTTCCACCTTTTGTCTATTCCATTTGCACAACAGCATGTGAAATTTATTGTCAATCAGTGTTGCTTCCTAAGTGGACAGTTTGATTTCACAGAAGTGTGATTGACTTGGAGTTACATTGTGTTGTTTAATTAAGTGTTCCCTTTATTTTTTTGAGCAGTGTATAAACATACCAGAGCACCACTTTAGGGATGGTAAAAGAAAGTACATTCACTCAGCATTTCTCGAATCTCTATTCTGTGACTCTGTGAACCCCAGCCAACAATGTTCTTTGAGCACGAAACACCCTTTTTCTACAACAGCCTTGTGAAATATCTATGGATGGTGATCAAGGAGAGGATTGAGAAAACTGTATAGTGCAGTGTGAAGTCGGAAGTTTACATACACCTTAGTCAAATACATTTAAACTCAGTTTTACACAATTCCTGACATTTAGAGAGAGTAAAAATTTCCTGTCTTAGGTCAGTTAGGATCACCACTTCATTTTAAGAATGTGAAATGTCAGAATAATAGTAGAGATAATTATTTATTTCAGCTTTTATTTCTTTTATCACATTCCCAGTGGGTGAGAAGTTTACATACACTCAATTAGTATTTGGTAGCATTGCCTTTAAATTGTTTAACTTGGGTCAAACGTTTGGGTAGCCTTCCACAAGCATCTCACAATAAGTTTAGAATTTTGGCCCATTCTTCCTGACAGACGTGGTGTAACTGAGTCAGGTTTGTAGGTCTCCTTGCTCGCACACGCTTTTTCAGTTCTGCCCACATATTTTCTATAGGATTGAGGTCAGGGCTTTGTGATGGCCACTCCAATACCTTGACTTTGTTGTCCTTAAGACATTTTGCCACAACTTTGGATGTATGCTTGGGGTCATTGTCCCTTTGGAAGACCCATTTGCGACCAAGCTTTAACTTCCTGACTGATGTCTTGAGATGTTGCTTCAATATATCTACATAATTGTCCCCCCTCATGATGCCATCTATTTTGTGAAGTACACCAGTCCTTCCTGCAGCAAAGCACCCCCACAACATGATGCTGCCACCCCCGTGCTTCACGGTTGGGATGGTGTTCTTCGGCTTGCAAGCATCCCCCTTTATGCTCCAAACATAACGATGGTCATTATGGTCAAACAGTTCTATTTTTGTTTCATCAGACCTGAGGACATTTCTCCAAAAAGTACGATCTTTGTCCCCATGTGCATTTGCAAACCGTAGTCTGGCTTTTGTATGGCAGTTTTGGATCAGTGGCTTCTTCCTTGCTGAGCGGCCTTTCAGGTTATGTCGATATAGGACTCGTTTTAATGTGGATATAGATACTTCCTGTTTCCACCAGCATCTTCACAAAGTCCTTTGCTGTTGCCCTGGAATTAATTTGCACTTAACGCACCAAAGTATGTTCATCTCTAGGAGACAGAACGCGTCTCCTTCCTGAGCGGTATGACGGCTGCGTGGTCCCATGGTGTTAATACTTGCGTACTATTGTTTGTACAGATGAACGTGGTACCTTCAGGCGTTTGGAAATTGCTCCCAAGGATGAAACAGACTTGTGGAGGTCTACAATTATTTTTCTGAGGTCTTGGCTGATATCTTTCGATTTTCCCATGATGTCAAGCAAAGAGGCACTGAGTTTGAAGGTAGGCCTTGAAATACATCCACAGGTACACCTCCAATTGACTTAAATTATGTCAAATAGCCTATCAGAAACTTCTAAAGCCTTGACATCATTTTCTGGAATTTTTTACTTCTGACCCACTGGAATTGTGATACAGTGAATTATAAGTGAAATAATCTGTCCGTAAACAATTGTTATAAAAATCACTCGTGTCAAGCACAAAGTAGATGTCCTAACCGACTATATTTTGTTAACAAGAAATTTGTGGAGTGGTTGAAAAACAAGTTAATGACTCCAACCTAAGTGCATGTAAACTTCCGACTTCAACTGTAACTCCAATGACGGTGTAGTTATCTGACAGGTTAGTGGACTATGATATGATGAGAGGACACAGGGAGTCAGAGTATAATTCTGCCCAGGACAACCATTTCCTTGCACAGCTCGGGCCATTTCTGGGCTCCGCTAGAATCATTTTTGATTTCTGTCTGATTTTATGAGCCGCACACCCACACTACGACGCTAGAGAAAGGGGTTTATTGACAAAAGTGGGGTGGAGTTCTACTTTTAGGTCCATAGATAGGATTGGCTGCACATGTGAATAACAAATCTGTCCATAAATGAATCATCCCTTTTTCTCATAAAACGGAGGGAGGGAGGCAGGAATAGGACAGAGCATGAAACAACATGGCATTTGTCCTTGTTCTGAAGTTTCCTACACAAACATGTTTATGCAGTTGGTACTTTCATCTATCGATACCAACTGACAAAGTAAACCACGTCAACAAAGGATACGTATCCCAAATGGCACTCTATTCCCTATATAGTGTGGGCCTTGGTCATAGATAGTGCACTATATAGGGAATAGGGTGCTTTTTGGGTTTGCTTTTAAATGAGGTAACCAGTTTGATGCGATTCAGATGAGTCACGTTGAATATCAAATCTCGAGAAGTCGTTGAGTTGTGACTTTGCACGCCATTTCATCACATTTACTTCTTCGCATTTATTTCATCACGCATTGTGGGGTAGTAGGCTAGATGTGACCCATAAAACATACAGGGGAAATACTACCTTTTTGTGTGGGTGTTGCCCCAAAACTGCACTTTTTATATCTTGTGAATCAAACATGCTTCTTTTCCCACTGATTTTGTATATTACCCAAAAGACCTACAGAACCCTAATCCATCTCTACACTTTTTCTATTTTAATCAACACACGTAGGCATGCACACTCACACACACATACAGCCAACGTAATCCCGCTCGTCTAAATCGCTTGGTTGGAGCCTGACCTGGAGACGCGGTTGACAATGAGGAGGAAAGCTCCCAGGGGCAAGAGGGACAGCAGGAACCAGGGGAATACGATGCACACCATGGCCAGGCGTAAAAGCACCATGGTCAAGTTCTGGAGCAGCATCTCAGCATGCATAGCCAGACGGACGTCCACTGTGGATGGAGAGGGAGAGAGAGATAGACAAAGAGATTGAGAGAGAAAGGGAGATAGAAAGAGATACAGAGAGGGAGAGAGAAAACAACAACTGTCAGATTGTCTGTGTTGTATGGGGACCTCATTGCGCTGAGTATGAAGTCAAGGCAAATCATTAGGTTCCTCACCCTCGTCCAAATCACGAGAGAAGCGGCCTAGAGGTGTCGTGTCAAAGAAGCGCATGGGGCTCAGGATGAGGAGGTGGAATAGCTTGTCGTGGAGCACCGAGGCAGCCCGAACAGTGCACTGCCAGACACAACATAAACATAACAAATACTTTGAAACGGTCAAACCTCTGGTAAACAGATTGTCGGGACTCAGGAAAGCTTTACCTAACACCCAGACGCAACAAATGCAAAACATAATAGCAGTAGAGATTAGAGAATCGTTGCCAGCATACACAGCTCTGTACACATACGAACACTCACATGACACATATGCTATGTTGCTAATGCTAGCTAGCTTGTTCTTGGATGCAAACATTGGTGAAATGTCAGAACAATTCAGCGAACACAACAGCCAACTTGTGGAGGCCCTGTGAGCATTTGACCCAGAGTTCCATGACTTTCAAGATGTAGAAAAGGTGAAAGAAACAAAACAGATTTGACGGAAGCTGAGTTTAGTGTCGCTCGGCAGTTTTGTAGACTGACATCACCCACTCCAATGAGGACAAATGGACTTCACTTGATATCCTGCAACGATACTCTGGGCATTTTTCCACTCTGCCAACCGTGCTGACCGCACTGACACATGGATTGACTTTTGGGGCGTACACAGCTACATGCAAGAATATATTTCCCACTTTGACAAACGTGTTCAGTCATGACAGAAGAAGCATGCTACACCCGAGGAAAGCTCAACTAATCCAGCTGGCATTTGAGGGGGATCTTACAAGAAGATTTCAGGGCGAACGTTATGATCGATTACCCAGGAAGATCCACAGAGCTTCAGGAAGGCTGAAACTCTTTTGAAAAGGGAAGATAATCGAGCTGGTTGGTTTTGATCCAAATCTTGGTGGTATAGCAAGTGGCATAATTTCAGCAAAAACCTAGGGTATGGGATGGCAAAATGACATTCTTAGCCAGTCTATAGGCCTACAGGTTTTCAATGGCCTTGCTTTAGTGTGTAGGGCACAGTCCATGGTACTGATAGAGCGCAACAGCAATTTTGTGCCTACATGTCACTTCACACTCAATGTTCTAGGAATTTGAACTTATTGTGGTATAGCGTAGAGTTGTGGCAGTCATGACATTTTGTCAGCCGGTTATTCTCATACACAAGACTCTCACGGTGATTGACTGTAATTAACGTCACAATCAATCCATTATTTATTTTAGTCAGGTCTAAAGAAACATTGGGATATAAAAATAAATAAATAAATAAAAACAGAATATGATTCGGCCTACATGAATGGCTATGCTCCATGCCATAGACTGTAGGCGTGTTCATTTAGCTGATAAGATATACTTATACGTCCCATTACATTTTATATTATATGATTTTATAGTACAAAGTTTTATAGTAAGAAGTTCAAATTGAACTTCGCTGATGTAACTGCTTTCGTTGGTGGAAGGAGAGGAGGACCAAAATGCAGCGTGGTACGTATCCATAATAACTTTTAATGAGAACGAATACAAAATACAAAAAGAACAAGAGAATCAAAATGAAAACCGAAACAGTCCCGAATGGTGCAAACACTGAAACGGAAAACAATCACCCACAACACACAATGGAAAACAGGCTACCTAAGTATAGCTCCCAATCAGAGACAACGATAGACAGCTGCCTCGGATTGGGAACCACACCAGTCCAAACACAGAAATAGACAACCTAGACATACGACATAGAATGCCCACCCACATCACACCCTGACCAAACAAAACATAGAAACATACAAAGCAATCTATGGTCAGGGCGTGACAGCTGAATAAAACAGAAAGGATATTTTTCCCATTCCGGAGAGAGTGCGCATATGAAACACCTATGTTGAGCGTAAAAGTGATCGTTTGAAAAGGGTCGTATACACTAGATTTAGAGTTATTTGGCAACTAAAGTTATGAATGATACAAACCTCAATGTCTTAGAGATCAAAACATATATGGGCTGCACGATGCGGCTATAGGCTATTGATTTGAGAAAGTTGCAAAAACAGAAGCTTGCCTCTGGCTGCACAGCTGTTCTCTCATCAATTGATCAAATGTTCACCCATCAGACTATTCTCAATTTAATCGAGTCTTCACTAATAAACTCAGCAGAAAAAGAAACGTCCCTTTTTCAGGACCCTGTCTTTCAAAGATAATTCGTAAAAATCCAAATAACTTCACAGATCTTCATTGTAAAAGGTTTAAACACTGTTCCCATGCTTGTTCAATGAACCATAAACAATTAATGAACACGCACCTGTGGAACGGTCGTTAAGACACTAACAGCTTACAGACGGTATGCAATTAAGGTCACAGTTATGAAAACTTAGGACACTAAAGAGGCCTTTCTACTGACTATGAAAAACACCAACAGAAAGATGCCCAGGTTTCCCGCTCATCTGTGTGAACGTGCCTTAGGCATGCTGTGTAACAAGACCTGCACAGGATCGGTACCTCCGAACATCACACCTGCGGGACAGATACAGGATGGCAAAAACAACTGCCCGAGTTACACCAGAAACGCACAATCCCTCCATCAGTTCTCAGACTGTCCGCAATAGGATGAGAGATGCTGGACTGAGGGCTTGTACTCTTTTCTCTGTATACATCAATGATGTATGCTCTTCATCCGATCGCTGCCCGCACCTGCCCGTCCAGCATCACTACTCTGGACGGTTCTGACTTAGAATATGTGGACAATTACAAATACCTAGGTGTCTGGTTAGACTGTAAACTCTCCTTCCAGACTCACATTTAATCATCTCCAATCCAAAATTAAATCTAGAATCGGCTTCCTATTTCGCAACAAAGCCTCCTTCACTCATGCTGCCAAACATACCCTCGTAAGACTGACTATCCTACCGATCCTTGACTTCGGCGATGTCATTTACAAAATAGCCTCCAACACTCTACTTAGCAAATTGGATGTAGTCTATCACAATGCCATTCGTTTTGTCACCAAAGCCCCATATACTACCCACAACTGCAACCTGTATGCTCTCGTTGGCTGGCCCTCACTTCATATTCGTCGCCAAACCCACTGGCTCCAGGTCATCTATAAGTCTTTGCTAGGTAAAGCCCCACCTTATCTCAGCTCACTGGTCACCATAGCAGCACCCACCCGTAGCACGCGCCCCAGCAGGTATATTTCCCTGGTCATCCCCAAAGCCAATTTGTTTATGGTAGGCTGGCATTGCTTAATTGATTACGTGGGTGGAATTTGATCCACAGAAGTTTATTGTGCCATATCACGACGTGTTGCTGAACTCATGGGCGCCATGATTTTACGTGTTTGAGGCAGTCCCATAGGCCTTTTTATTTGGTAAGACAGCAGTGCATGGCTACGTCTCACTGTAGTAGGCTGTAGGCTATGCTTTGGTTATTTGGATCTCCATTCACCTTTTGGTTATTGCATTTGTTTACTGTTAATGTAACTAGCCTAAATATAGATTTGGTCATGCCTTTATCAATCTGATATTTTGTTTACGAGGCTTAAATTGGTACCTCTGTTTTGTTCTGTTGACAATCATTTGTTCGCATTCATTCTAAGCCAAACTGCTATTCAGTATTTTTGTTAGCATGCATAAACAACTAGGCTACTACTTTCAGCATTTAGTTTGCATTATTTTGGTAAAACGGCGGTGTAGGGCTTCATTCACATAGGCTGTTTGTAATGGGTGAATTAGATTAGCCTACAGATTTCACGCCAACCTGTCACTTCAAAAGCACTCAATGGTCTTGGAGTCTCTGCATTTGAACTTTATGTTTATTGTGGTATCGCATGATACAAGCACAATACAATTTAATTCAAATGCAAGAGCCCCGGAAAATGTTTCCCCATTGTGGATTTCAGCTGCCTCCTGGCGCCGGGCCTGGTCACTGTGCTGTTAAGCAAGTGGAACGTTTCTTGTGTCAGCCGATCTGTCAAATTAATGACTGGCGGGCTGACACAGAAAGGTTATGACCCTATGTCTAAGTTAACTCAATGAAAAACGTCTGGCCAATTGTACAGAAATTACTTTTGGCAGGAGAAAACACAGTAAATCTATTAACGGAATATCCAACACCCACACATTCACGTCACAGCTAGGGGTACAAAAAAAGAAAAGAAAAAAAGATTAGTCATCTTTGGAAAGTTAGTTGCACGCAATTACGTGGGGACATGACCTCGGTAATGGGCTGTCAGAAAAGTTTAGCAAAGAAAAGGGGACATGTATCCAAACGGACTGGGATACACACACACACACACACACACACACACACACACACACACACACACACACACACACACACACACACACACACACACACACACACACACACACACACACACACACACACACACACACACACACACACACACACACACACACACACACACACACTTAGCCTGCAGGCTTTTAAATTATAGTAGAGCAACTCATGAGAACGGCTGAAAGAATAAGACAATTAGACGGAGTCAAGGTTCTACCACAACCACTTTGCACCTCTTTCCTTTGAAAGGGCCTGAGTGTAAATCAATGAAAACCTCATTCGTCCCAAATGGTACCCTATGAGCTCTTGTCAAAAGTAGTGCACTATACAGGGAATAGGGTGCCATTTGGGAAGCACACAGTGATGCACTCTCCTTTGACAGGCCAATGAATGGTCAGGACATCGAGATGAGAGAACAATCCACAAGAACCACTCTAAAAGACATTTGAGCAAGATGCTTACCTTGACGAACACCAGTCCCCTCATTGTCGTCAGGAAGAGAGCGGCTCCCATGGTCAGCACATAAACTCTTGAGTAGTATTGAACATGAGGGTTGAGCCTCATGCTATCGTTTGCCAACGCTGCCACCGTTTCATTGGTTTTGTCGTCCAGGATTAATGATGTGTTCTGAGAGCAGATGGAGCAGCAAATCCCCATGAAGGAAACACACACAGGGCCGCCTCGGAAAAAAATGAATTTTTTTCTAATGACTGAGATAAATAAAACAGAGTCAGCTGAGTGCTGAATCCAAGGCAGAATACATGAAAGAAGCAGCCGTTCGAATGATGTCGCAATTCCAAACGCATTCTTCAAATCTGACATGGACGACAGCTTTGCAGCACATCTGTTTTTTGGTGGCTCGTCCCTTGTTTTAATTATGTTAACCGCGTTTCTTTTTTAATTACACGTGTTAAGATTAATGCTCTCGCTTTCCCCAATACAACTCAGTGATGCGCAGAAGTCGTTCTTCTTGCGGTAGACATAGCCTCTACAGTATACTGAGACGTCCCTCTCAAGGTAGGCAGAAGTTGCCCTTTGCCAATTTTTTTTCATTCTAATGTTTCTAATAAGGATTGAGGGTATGGTAATCTGATCCTAGTTGTGCGTCTGTGTGTAAGGCCATCATTTTGATCGAGTGGATCATCATTTGAATCCAGTGGATGATCATTTGGATCCAGTGCAAAAAACAAAACACAAAAACTCACCCCGCTGCCGGGCGGATCCAGTAGCTCAGTCACCAGTTACTAAAGGCGATGCAGCCGGTGTTGAAGAGGAAGAGGTTGATGATGAAGGCATAAAGGCCTCCAGCTGCTTTGATGAAGGCCTTGTACACATCCCAGGCCACGGCGCCAGAGCCCTTCTCCTCCGCTTTCATGAGCTGGTCTGGAGAGTAAAGAGAAGGAAAGAAGGGCGGAAGGGAAGGAAGGAGGGAAGAAGGAAGGGAGGGAGGTAAGAAAGAAAGAAAGAAAGAAAGGAATGAAAAAAAAGAGACCCATGTGAGTCATTTCCTTATTTCCAGCCAACTGTTTTGGAGGGAACACATTAACACATTCTATCCATTATTTTTCTCCATCGGAGGTCTGGCGACTTTAGCAACAGTTGCGGTGGACTCAACCTTTTCCTCTCCCTCCTTCTCCTTATTTTTCAGGTTTTTTGTCACCAGGTTCTAGGAAAGAAAGCCAGAGAGAGCTACAGCATAAGACCCCACAAATCACGGCGAAGCCATAACAATGGCCAGTAAGTAATTTAAACAGATATCGGTGACAGGGTCTTTAGCGGTGCGACACCGGTAAATCAATGCACGCATAAATAATGAAAGGCCTTGTATGCGCTAACATTTCCCAGCCACCCGCTTGGCTTCTCCTGTCTCATGAATTATGCAGGATGGATGTACGATGTCATTGTGTAAAGAGGGATGACAAAGGTGTTTTTACATAAAGGAGAGCTGGAGCTGGACTTGCCTGGTCCCAGATCAGTTTGTTTCCCAGATTTTATTTATTTATTTTATTTCACCTTTATTTAATCAGGTAGGCTAGTTGAGAACAAGTTCTCATTTGCAACTGCGACCTGATATGTGACCAGGTGTCACGTTCCTGACCTGTTTTCCTTTGTTTTGTATTCATTTTAGTTGGTCAGGGCGTGAGTTGGGTGGGTTTGTCTATGTTTGTATTTCTATGTGAGGTTTTGTGTTCGGCCTGGTATGATTCTCAATTAGAGACAGGTGTGTATTGTTTGTCTCTAATTGAGAGTCATACAAAGGCAGCCAGGGTTTCACTGGTGTTTTGTGGGTGTTTGTTCCTGTGTCCTCACTGGACAGTTGAAGGTTAGTCACGTTTGTTGTTTTGTAGTTTGTAGTGTCTTGTTTGCTGTTTTTTCATTAAAAGATGGCTTATTTCCCTCAATCCGCATCTTGGTCCTATCCATGCTCCTCCTCGTTTGAGGAGGAGAACAACATTGACTGCCTTTACACCAGGCTAGTTGGACGTGCGCTGCGTGGGTGGCATTACCTTCTGCTGTACACTGTTTAAGAGGGTGGAGTAGTCACAGTCTCTTCCCATGAGCTGGGTGTGGGTGCCATGCTCTGCAATCTGCCTTTCCTTCATCAGAATCACGTCGTCACACTCTGCCAGGTACTGAGAGAGGGTCAACACCAGTGATATATGTGATTCTCCTGTTGCAGAATCCTGGGATATACACTGCTCAAAAAAATAAAGGGAACACTTAAGCAACACAATGTAACTCCAAGTCAATCACACTTCTGTGAAATCAAACTGTCCACTTAGGAAGCAACACTGATTGACAATAAATTCCACATGCTGTTGTGCAAATGGAATAGACAAAAGGTGGAAATTATAGGCAATTAGCAATTAGCAATTGTGGCCTGCTGGAGGTCATTTTGCAGGGCTCTGGCAGTGCTCCTCCTTGCACAAAGGCGGAGGTAGCGGTCCTGCTGCTGGGTTGTTGCCCTCCTATGGCCTCCTCCACGTCTCCTGATGTACTGGCCTGTCTCCTGGTAGCGCCTCCATGCTCTGGACACTACGCTGACAGACACAGCAAACCTTCTTGCCACAGCTCGTATTGATGTGCCATCCTGGATGAGCTGCACTACCTGAGCCACTTGTGTGGGTTGTAGACTCCGTCTCATGCTACCACTTGAGTGAGAGCACCGCCAGCATTCAAAAGTGACCAAAACATCAGCCAGGAAGCATAGGAACTGAGAAGTGGTGTGTGGTCACCACCTGCAGAACCATTCCCTTTTTGGGGGTGTCTTACTAATTGCCTATAATTTCCACCTTTTGTCTATTCCATTTGCACAACAACATGTGAAATTTATTGTCAATCAGTGTTGCTTCCTAAGTGGACAGTTTGATTTCACAGAAGTGTGATTGACTTGGAGTTACATTGTGTTGTTTAAGTGTTCCCTTTATTTTTTTGAGCAGTGTAGTATGCTTCT
The DNA here is from genome assembly GCF_029448725.1 of Salvelinus fontinalis. Classification (NCBI taxonomy): domain Eukaryota; kingdom Metazoa; phylum Chordata; class Actinopteri; order Salmoniformes; family Salmonidae; genus Salvelinus; species Salvelinus fontinalis. The sequence continues at coordinate 45,326,215 of NC_074693.1, forward strand.
CTATATTTCTATATGGCTCCCTTTCCTCAGCTCTCTCTATTCGGGCCAAATTCTTGTGATCCTTAACTTAGCCATAATACATGAATGTCAATGAGAGATTTGTGTGAAAGCTCAAGTTGCACAATGATCACTGAGCTACTGTATCTATATAGGAGAAAGCAAAGTCTAGATAGGGTTTTTCTCATTTCCCTTCACTAGTAGTTCTTTCAGATTAAGCATCCCAAAGATATACAAAAGAGACTAGCTAAGAAAGCCCTTTCAGATCATGAATGCATTATACAGGAGTAAGAAAACCATTTCCGATCGTGTCGACATATTACACAAGTCACTTATTTGCTGCAAATCATTCTGTATCTCACATCCTTCAGATGATCAGAAGCTCATTTTACCTGAAGCTGATGTGTGACAAAGATGATGGTCTTGCCCTTGGACACTGTTTCGGATGGCGTTGTGGAAGAGCTGAGAGCCCACGTGGGTGTCCACAGCACTGAGAGGATAATCTAGGAGTAGGATGAGTCGCTCGCTGTACAGGGCACGTGCCAGGCTTACCCTCTGGCCCTGCCCGCCACTCAGGTTGGCACCCCTCTCCCCTATCTAGAATGAGAACATTGAGACAATGTTGACAAAATGTATCAAGGATTATTTCTCAATACATGGGCATCATAGGCCAGAACAGATAAGGACATAAAGATAGTTACATAACACTATAATACAATACTACAGTGCACCCCAAAACATTCCATCTATAAACACATGTACTACTTACTAGCCTTGTACATAGTTATTCCACTTTCTGCTACTTTGGTATACTGTAAAGTCAATGTATTCTACAGTGTGTCCATCGTTCATATTGAGAGGATATCCAACAGAGAGATGTAATAGAGGTCTGATACATACCTCAGTCATATCCCCATAGGGCAGCTCTGTCAGATCAGGGATCAGGCAGCAGGCATCGAGTAGAGAATTATACCTAATAAGGAAACACAGCCAAGGACATGAGTTAACATGAGGGAAACAGTCATTGTCGAGAGAAATGAGTAAGCCTGAGTTACAAATGTCTTTGGCCCTTGTCAATGTGAAACTATCAAACTATGACATCCAAATGTGGCTTGTCATGGACTACAGAAAATGAGTTGTTGATTTTAAATGCACAAAATCAATCAATCTCACTTGTCTTCATCATATTCTTTTCCAAACAGGATGTTCTCTCTCAGTGAGTCGTTGAGGATCCAGGCCTGTTGAGCGACATAGGCAAAGCCGCCACTGGCCGCCACGTTGCCCACCAGCAGGGTCATCTGTTGAACACCAGGGATAAGACTCATGCTAATACATACTAGAGGTAAAGCTGACCTGGGCCAAAAGTCAAATACTTTCACCAGAGGGAAATACTTGAGCAGCGTTTGACTTCATTTGCCCAGTACAACGGAACCAATGGAATAGTCCCAAAAGTGTGCATTTCCGGCTTAATCAAACAAGTCTGGTTTGTAGGGGAATCGCCCAGTAAGCTGGTGATATTGGAAGGCCAATGATCTAGATCCTCACCTGTCCCAGTAGAGTAGACAGAAGCGAGCTCTTTCCACTCCCCACACCTCCACAGATTCCTACCAGCGTCCTCTGCAGATTAGAATAATACCAGTGATGTAATAGTATAGATTTGTACTTGAAATGCACTCAGTCCATTTCAAATGAAAGAAGTGCAAAGTTGTGGTACAACCTTGACTCCCTCTAATTGTCTATTCTTTCAGCCGTTCTCTTTTTTTCATGAGTTGAACTACTATATTTGAAAGTGCCTGCAGGCTAAAACCATTTATCTGTCCAGTGCCAGTGACTCGATGCTTTAGAGTGTGTTTGGGCATGTGCATATTTGTAAATGAGCCGTTTACCTTCTTGGCGCACAGATCGATGCGATGCAGGGTCTTGTTCAGCGGCGGGGCGGATGGTGGAGCTCTGGGTGGAGGGGATGGTGCTCTGGGGGCTCTCCTGTTCCATGTGGGTGAGGAGATTCTGTCCATTGGGACTCTCGTTGTTCCCCTTGACCTTCTCTGCAACGATATACAGGCTCAGTTTCTCCTTGCGCAGCACACGTCGCATCCCGCCTCTTTTTTCTTCTTGTGGACAGTGATGGCTTTGGCGGGAGCTTTGGCCTTCTCCCAAGCCAACGTGGCATCACGGAACTCCACGGAATTCATAGGGTTGTCCGTTTTGGCCATCACAACCTCTCGGTCCTGCATCAAAAAGAGTCTCTGTTGACACAGATATGATAAGATGGACAATGAATATTTGCATGAGGAGCTGATTAAATAATATGTCCATTTTGAAGTGCTGACAACAGTCCTTGCTGACTGAACGCTAGCGGACTTAGTGTCACAATCATTCCCAATTTTTGTACAACGATCTCGTCTGTCTTTTTTCTTCCTGAAATCGGTTGACTGCCACAGAACCCTCTGATAAAGCTCGTACAGCCAAGGGCGTGACGTATGAGGGTAAAGGTCATTGAGTTGAAGACTGCGACACCGGTGAAGGCCCGAAAGGAGCAACAGAGGGAGGAGGCAGTATAGTTCATTTAGTGAAATTCCACCTCTTTAAAAGCTACAGGGAGCTTTCTATGAATTTTATACAAACATCAACAAACGCTACCGGTAGCTATTCAAGGCTATGAAAAGAGCACTCAGTTCCTGAAAAAGCACTTTATTCTTTAAAAGCTATTGACAGAGGGGCTTACCTGGGCTGCAGTGAGGTCACAATCCAAGGCCATGTGCAGAGTGAATGTGCAGACACCAGAAATCATCACTCTGAACATAATCAGCCCTCTCCAATATCCCCCTCTCCTCTGAACGCACCTCTGGGGGGGGTGGGGGGGGGGGGGGACAGGAAGAAGAGAGTGAGCTCATCTTGTATTACCACTAGAGTCTTTCAGGAACTTAGTGTGGCACTGTACATTTTGTATTCATCCTCAAACAACATTAGAGACACACTTACAGACATGGATAGAAATAAAAGAGACAAGTTGGGCCTCGTGGCCATAAATGGTATAAAATGTACTTTTGAAATTGTGGGCCATTTGCAGCTGTCCAAGTCAAGTGCCCGTCTTGCCCTCCTTGTGCTCCTTGTGTCGGGTGATTGTGGAGGCCAGGTTATCTGATGCAGCCATCCATCACTCCCCTTCTTGGTCAAATAGCCCTTACACAGCAAATGATAGTGGGACTAAGTGCAAATCAGATGGGATGGCGTGTCGCTGCAGAATGCTGTGGTAGCCATGCTGGTTAAGTGTGCCATTAATTCTAAATAAATCACAGACAGTGGCACCAGCAAAGAACCCCCACACCATCCCACCACCTCATCCATGCTTCATGGTGGGAACCGCACATGAGGAGATCATCCATTCACCTACCCTGCATCTCACAAAGACCTGGCAGTTAGAGCCAAAAAACAAACATTTGGACTCATCAGACCAAAAGACAGATTTCCACCGGTCAAATGTCTATTACTTGTGTTTCTTGTCCCAGGCAAGTCTCTTCTTATTATTAGTGTCCTTTAGTGGTTTCTTTGCAACAATTCAACCATGAAGGCCTGATTCATGCAGTCTCGTCTGAACAGTTGATGTTGAGATGTGTCTCTTACTTGAACTCTGTGAAGCATTTATTTGGGCTGCAATTTCTGAGACTGGTAACTCTAAATGAACTTGTCCTCTGCAGCAGAGGTAACTCTGGGTCTTTCTTTCCTGTGGCGGTACTCATGAGATCCATTTTCATCATAGCGCTTGATGGTTTTTGCGACTGCACTTGAAGAAACTGCATTGACTGGCCTTCATGTCTTGACTGTCGTTTCTCTTTGCTTATTTGAGCTGTTCTTGCCATAATATGAACTTGGTCTTTTACCAAACAGGGCTATCTTCTGTATACCACCGCTACCTTGTCACAACACAACTGATTGGCTCAAACGCATTATGAAGGAAAGAAATTCCACAAATTAACTTTTAACAAGCACACCTGTTAACTTCTTGAGGATAGGGTGCAGAGTTTTCACTTAGGGAAAAATAGCGTGCGCAATTTCAACTTCGTGCTACTCATCCCCAGAATATAAGATATGCATATAATTAGTAGATTTGGATAGAAAACACTCTGAAGTTTCTAAAACTGTTTGAATCATATCTGTAAGTATAACAGAACTTATATAGCAGTCAAAACCCTGAGGACTAACTTTTTTATTGTTAAGTTCCTCTATGTTCAATGGATTGTTTTGGGCAAACCAGAATTCTAATCAGTAAATGCGCAGTTTCTACTGGTTCCACTGGATGTCGCCATTGTATGGAAAATGGTTAAGGTTTTTTCTTTGTGAGGTGAAAAAGATATTGACCCGGAAGTGGAAGGACGTCGTTTGTTTATGTTTGAGATTTGGGCAAGACATGAAATGTTCCGTGAGTTTGTTGATATCCTGTATTGAAAACAGATTGACCTGTCTTCAATTTGATCGATTATTAACGTTTACAAATACCTTAAGTCGCTCTGGATAAGAGCGTCTGCTAAATGACTTAAATGTAATGTAATGTAAATGTATTACAAAAGTACTTTGAAATGTTTTGGCAAAGTTTAGAGGTAATTTTTTTTAGATATTGTGTCATGATTTTGTTCAAATTGAACGCTGTTTTTCCTGGTACAACGGCGCCAAATAAATGGACAATTTGGATATATATGGATGGAATTAATCGAACAAAAGGACCATTTGTGATGTTTATGGGACATATTGCAGTGCCAACAAAAGAATCTCGTCAAAGGTAATGCATGTTTTATATTTTATATTAGCGTTTTGAGTAGCGCTAGCATGGTTGAAATAGGCTACACTCTCTTGTTTACATTGGGCTATCATCAGATAATAGCATCTTATGCTTTCGCCGAAAAGCCTTTTTGAAATCTGACATGTTGGCTGGATTCACAACGAGTGTAGCTTTAATTTGACATCTTATATGTGGGATTTAATCAAGTTTAATTTTATATAATTTTTTTGAATTTGGCGCTCTACATTTTGACATGGCTGTTGGGACGCAAGCGTCCCATCTATCCCAGAGAGGTTAATTGAAATGCATTCCAGTTGACTACCTCATGAAAGTGGATGAGAGAATGCCAAGAGTGTGCAAAACTGTCATCGTGGCAAATGGTGGCTACTTTGAAGAATCCCAAATATAAAATATATTTTGATTTGTTTAACACTTTTTTGGTTACTACATGATTACATATGTGTGATTTCATAGTTTTGATGTCTTCACTATTATTCTACAATGAAAATAGTAAAAATAAAGAAAAACCCTTGAATGAGTAGGTGTGTCCAAACTTTTCACTGGTACTGTATGTGCAGGATGCTTCATTCATCAGTCCATTCAGTGCACTCTGACTACAAGACAAGGTTTATTCCCCCCCCCCCCCCGTCAAACAGCTAAGGCTACTTAGTGCTCCAGGAAAGTACAACATGACTCCACTCTTCTGAACACATTTCAAATTATTCTCCAGAGACTCTCTGCAGTGTTGTCAGATTTACTCCTACTTAGATAACACATTACAGTTCGAAAAGGGAGATACCTAGTCAGTTGTCCAACAATGTATTCAACTGAAATGTGTCCTCTGCATTTAATCCAACCCCTCTGAATCAGAGAGGTGCGGGGGGGCTGCCTTAACTTCTCTAGGGTAGGGGGCAGCATTGGGAATTTTGGATGAAAAGCGTGTCCAAATTAAACTGCCTGCTACTCAGCCATAAAAGCTAGAATATGCATATATTTATGCATATAATATAACCAGTAGCTTGCAAAGTAAACATTATCAGCTAAAAGTACATCTGCAAATGCACCCTTCTGCTGCTTAACAGGCAGAGCCTACAAAGGTTGGGAAATTAACCTAAACCACTCATACTTGTCAGGTATAGTTCAGTTTTATATCACTCAAATATACAATTAACCTCTCTTGGGTAGGGGGCAGTATTTTCACATCCGGATGAAAAGCGTGCCCAGAGTAAACTGCCTGCTACTCAGGCCCAGATGCTAGGATATGCATATTATTGCATATTAATATGCATATTATCATATATTATTAACTGTTTGAATGATGTCTGTGAGTATAACAGAACTCATATGGCAGGCAAAAACCTGAGAAAAAAATCCAACCAGGAAGGGAGAAATCTGAGGTTTGAAGTTTTTCAACTTTTTGCCTATCAAATACACAGTGTCTATGGGATCATATTGCACTTCCTAAGGCTTCCACTAGATGTCAACAGTCTTTAGAACCTTGTTTGATGCTTCTACTGTGAAGTGGGGGCGAATGAGAGGGGATTGAGTCAGAGGTCTGCTAGAGAGCCACGAGGTGACCATGCGCGTTCACGTGATAGTTAGCTTGCGGTCCATTGCATTTCTGAAGACAAAGGAATTCTCCGGTTGGAACGTTATTGACGATTTATGTTAAACACATCCTAAAGATTGATTCTATACATCTTTTGACATGTTTATACGGACTATAACAGAAATGTTTGACTTTTCATCTGCATCTAGTGATCGTGCCTCATGAATGTTTATTACTGGGCTAAATGCGCGAACAAAAAGGAGGTATTTGGGCATAAATGATGGACATTATCGAACAAAACAAACATTTATTGTGGAACTGGGATTCTTAGGAGTGCATTCTGATGAAGATCATCAAAGGTAAGTGAATATTTATAATGCTATTTCTGACTTCTGTTGACTACACAACATGGCGGATATCTGTTTGGGTTGTTTGGGCTCTGAGCGCTGTACTCAGATTATTGCATGGTGTGCTTTTTCCGTAAAGTTTTTTTCAAATCTGACACAGCGGTTGCATTAAGGAGAAGTGTATCTAAAATTCCATGCATTACAGTATCTTTCAGCAATGTTTATTATGAGTATTTCTGTAAAGTGATGTGGCTCTCTGCAAAATCACCGGATGTTTTGGAACATCACGTGCCAATGTAAACTCAGATTTTTGGATATAAATATGAACTTTACCAAACAAAACATACATGTATTGTGTAACATGAAGTCCTATGAGTGTCATCTGATGAAGATCATCAAAGGTTAGTGATTCATTTTATCTCTATTTCTGCTTTTTGTGACTCCTCTCTTTGGCTGGAAAAATGCTGTGTTTTTCTGTGACTTGGCTCTGACCTAACATAATCGTTTGGTGTGCTCTCGTCGTCGTAAAGAATTTTTGAAATCGGACACTGTGGCTGGATTTACAACAAGTGTATCTTTAAAATGGTGTAAATTACTTGTATGTTTGAGGAATTTTAATTATGGGATTTCTGTTGTTTTGAATTTGGCGCCCTGCAGTTTCACCACTTACGTGGTGGGACGCTACCGTCTCACGTACACTAGTGAGGTTAATCGACATCCACGTCTTCGGCGCCCAGCGAACAGTGGGTTAACTGCCTTGCTCAGGGGCAGAATGACCGATTTTTACCTTGTCAGCTGGCCCAACGCTCTAACCACTAGGCTACCTGCCGTCTATTTTTATCAGCAGGCGTAATATGGATGTCAATGAACAATAACTAATGAAGAGAATGATATCACAACTCTTGATATTAAACAACCGGTGTCTCTTAAGATGAACGTCTAATTAATTGTCATAATAATAGGTATGATTATTATTATTATCATCATCATCCAAACGGTCAGCTGATATGAGGATGAGTCCCACCTGTCTAATTACAGTCATGTTTAAAAGCACCAAACACTTCTTATCAACAATGTAAGGAAGAGCCTCGTGAGAAATGGCACCCTCTAATTGTTCACTCTCCTCTAAGTGGAACAACTTTCTGCAGGTCTTTAGGTATCAAAGAGCTTTAAACACTTTTATAATTAACCTTGGGGCGCAGGGACTAAATCAGGGCTTGCATAATGCTGGAGGTCAGGGAGGGAATCTAATGGGAACGGAGTTGCCGGATCAATTGCTGGGATGAGTCTAATTTGAATTGATGATTGGAGGACTCCCTGAAACTAATGTGTTTCAGGTAACGGGTTGAATTTATTGGACTGACTGGAATTGAATTGGCCTAACGGAGAGGAAAATGTCAATATTAGTCAAATTAAGGAGGTACAAATAGAAGAAGAGGCACATTCTCAGTCAGTAAATAATAATTACCTTAACCCAGATGCAAAATAGGAAGTGAGTCATTTATAATGATTTTTGCTGAGTCACAGGCCCCGTGCCATAAACGTGATGACTCGGGCCTTGTGTTTTTCCTGACCAAGTGACCTGACCAAAAAAGAAATGAAATACAAGCTGTGTGTGTGTGTGTGCATGTGCAACCAATCACTCACTGTGGATGTTCTGAGCGAAAGCGTTTTCCCAGCAGTACATCTTGATGAACTTGATACAGACTAGGATCTCGTTCATGAGCCTCACGCGCCGGTCAGTCACTACCACACACTTCTTACGGAATTACGCTGTGAGACGCACGCCGGCATCTTTCATGGATGGAGAGAAGAAAGAACAGAGGAAAATTTGAGTGACAGTTGGGGGAAATGAAAGCAGACACAGCGTATATCCCAAATTGCACCCTATTCCCTAGTGCACTACTTTTGACCAGAGCCCCATGGGAATCAGCTGTACGGCAGGGTTACTGCAGGGAACAGACTATAAACAGCTTCCACATCAATACAAAGGTCCCCAACAGGCAGTCTTCCGACTGAAGCTCATGAATTTTTAAGGCCAACAATAAAGTCAACAGGAGATTGGCAGGCTGGCAGGAGGAGAGTTTTGGGGGAGGAGTTTTGGAACGTTAAGGGGAACAAACAGGTTGTGTTGTAAAGAATAACAGTCTGAAGTGAAGGACTTTCACTTTAGTTTTTACAGTGATTGGAAATATGTTTATGACTAATACCATAAACAGGAAAGACAATTCATGAATTACTAAGTGCTGAGAGTGAGAAATTCAGAGTAATCATGCTCCAAGTAACATTTCTGGGGTAACTGCTGGCAAAATAATGGTGTTTACCTTTTCAGTGGACAATATTTTCAGTAACTTAACCTTATACATAAGCTACAACTGTATGAAGCTAAGGTAGCACTAAGATGCCTCTGAGTTAAATAAACAGTGTCAGAAAAGAGTGGCGTGTGTAACTTTCTTTTCAATATCAGTTCAGATTTTCTTTTTATTAGTCAGCACTTTCATAGGGCGTGCATTCCTTTGTTAGTATGTGGATAACTTCCTACCATAGAAGAAGATGAAGATGGCTGATCCAACCAGTGCAGTGAGTCCCAGGAAGTAAGCGGTGTAGGACAGCCCAAGGATACCCACAAGTGGACATCCGGCTAGCAGACAGCCCGCTGAGACTGCCTCGGATACCCGCTGGCCATCGCTGGAGCAGATGTTGATCAGCTGCAGGGAGGGACATTGACGCAGAATAATAGGAGAACACATTGAAACAGACCATTTACTTGACAAAGACATAGTCAGTCAAAGAAGAGAACTAAATTAATATTACATTTTATTGGTCACATACACATGGTTAGCAGATGTTAATGTGAGTGTAGCGAAATGCTTGTGCTTCTTGTTCCGACAGTGCAGTAATATCTAACAAGTAATCTGACAAATTCACAATGGAATAAGAATATGTACATATGAATATATGGATGCGCGATGGCCGCTCGGTACAGGCAAGATGCAATAGATGGTATAAAATATAGTATTTACATATGAGAAGAGTAATGTAGGATAAGTAAACATTATTAAAGTGGCATTATTTAAAGTGACTAGTGATACCATTATTAAATCAATTTAATAAAGTGGCCAGTGATATGAGTCTGTACGTTGGCAGCAGCCTCTCTATGTTCGTGATGGCTGTTTGACAGTCTGATGGCCTTGAGATGGAAGCTGTGTTTCAGTCTCTCGGTCCCAGCTTTGATGCACCTGTACTGACCTCCCCTTCTGGATGACAGTGGGGTGAACAGGCAGTGGCTCAGGTGGGTTGTCCTTGATGATCTTTTTGGCCTTCCTGTGACATCGGGTGCTGTAGGTGTCCTGGAGGGCAGGTAGTTTGCCCCCGGTGATGCGTTGTGCAGACCACACTACCATCTGGAGAGCCTTGCGGTTGCGGGAGGGGCAGTTGCCATACCAGGTGGTGATACAGCCCGATAGGATGCTCTCGATTGTAAAAGTTAGTGAGGGTTTTAGGTGACAAGCCAAATTTCTTCAGCATCCGGAGGTTCAAGAGGCACTGTTGCGCCTTCTTCACCAAGCTGTCTATGTGGGTGGACCAATTACCAGTTTGTCCGTGATTTGTACGCCAAAGAACTTTCCACCTTCACCACTACTGTCCCGTCGATATGGATGGGGGTTGCTCCCTCTGCTGTTTCCTGAAGTCCACATTCATCTCCTTTGTTTTGTTGACATTGGGTGAGATGTTATTTTTCTGACACCACACTCCGAGGGCCCTTACCTCCTCCCTGTAGGCTGTCTCTTCGTTGTCGGTAATCAAGCCTACCACTGTGGTGTCGTCCTCAAATTTGATGATTGAGTTGGAGGCGTGCATGACCACGGGTGAACAGGGAGTACAGGAGAGGACTGAGAACGCACCCTTGTGGGGCCCCAGTGTTGAGAATCAGCGGGGTGGAGATATTGTTTCCTACCTTCACCACATTGGGGCGGCCCGTCAGAAAGTCCAGGACCCAGTTGCACAGGGCGGGGTCGAGATCCTGGGTCTCAAGCTTAATGATGAGTATGGAGGGTACTATGGTGTTGAATGCTGAGTCAATGAACATTCTTACATAGGTATTCCTCTTGTCCAGATGGGATAGGGCAGTGTGCAGTGTAATGGCGATTGCATCTTCTGTGGACCTGTTGGGGCGGTAAGCAAATTGGAGTGGGTCTAGGGTATCAGGTAGGGTAGAGGTGATATGATCCTTGACTAGTTTCTCAAAGCACTTCATGATGACAGGAGTGAGTGCTACGGGGCGATAGTCATTTAGTTCAGTTACCTTAGCTTTCTTGGGAACAGGAACAATAGTGGCCATGTTGAAGCATGTGGGGACAGCAGACTGGGATAGGGATTGTTTGAATATGTCCGTAAACACACCAGCCAGCTGGTCTGAGCATTCTCTGATGATGCGGCTAGGGATGCCGTCTGGGCCAGCAGCCTTGTGAGGGTTAACACGTTTAAATGTTTTACTCACGTCGGCCATGGAGAAGGAAAGCCCAGTCTTTGGTAGCGGGCCGTGTCGGTGGCAATGAATTGTCCTCAAAGAAGTTGTTTAGTTTGTCTGGGAACAAGACGTCGATGTCCGCGATGGAGCTGGTTTTCTTTTTGTAATCCATAATTGTCTGTAGACCATGCCACATACGTCTCGTGTTTGAGCCGTTGAATTGCGACTCTACTTTGTCTCTATACTGACGCTTTGCTTGTTTGATTGCCTTGCGAAGGGAATAACTACACTGTTTGTATTCGGTCATGTTTCCAGTCGCTTTGCCATGATTAAATGTTGTGGTTCGCGCTTTGAGTTTTGCGCGAATGCTGCCATCAATCCACGGTTTCTGGTTAGGGAAGGTTTTTATAGTCACAGTGGGTACAAAATCTCCAATGCACTTCCTAATAAACTCATTCACTGAGTCAGCGTATACGTCGATGTTATTGTCGCGGAAGTTAGAGTAGCAGTGGTCCAGTGTTTTGCTTGAGCGGGTACTACAATCAATGTGCTGGTAGAATTTACGCGGCCTTGTTATCAAATTGGCTTTGTTAAAATCCCCAGCTACAATAAATGCAGCCTCAGGATATATGGTTTCCAGTTTACATAAGAGTCCAGTGAAGTTCTTTCAGGGCTGTTGAGGTATCTGCTTGGGGAGGGATATACACGGCTGTGACTATAATCTAAGAGAGTTCTCTTGGTAGATAATGCAGTCGGCATTTGATTGAAAGGAATTCTAGGTCAGGTGAACAAACAGACTTGAGTTCCTGTGTGTTGTTATGATTACACCATGAGTCGCAAATCATGAGGCATACACCCCCCCCCCCCCCTTCTTCTTACCAGAGAGATGTTTGTTTCTGTCGGCGCGACGCATGAAGAAACCCGGTGGCTGTACCGACTCTGACAACGTATCCCGAGCGAGCCATGTTTCCGTGAAACAGAGAATGTTACAATCTCTGAAAGGCAACTCGTGCCCTAATTTCGTCCCCCTTGTTGTCTAGAGACTGGACATTGGCGAGTAATATTTTCGGAAGTGGTGGGTGGTGTGCTCGCCTTCTAAGTCTGACCAGGAGGCTGCTCCGTCTGCTCTCCTGCGACGACAACGTTGTTTTGAGTCGGCCTCTGGGATTAGACCCAATGTCCAGGGTGGAGGTCCGAACAAAGGATACGAGTCGGGAAAGTCGTATTAATACATAAAAAAACGAATTACTGCATAGATTCCTAAGGACTTGAAGCGAGGTGACCATCTGTCGGCGCCATCTTGATTTGGTTTGGGACCAGGCATGACAATGAACAGAGAAGTTGGCTATACAGCCAAACTGATCTGGGATCTGGGACCAGGCTAAAAAACACTCACCTCTCCGGCAATGATGTCTTTGGTGCTGCGAAGGCAGAGGATCTTGTGAAAGGCGAATGTGAGCGCTGCACCCCGGAGGCGAGCAGCGGTGCGGTAATTGACGGCCCACATGAGCGCCAGGGACCAGGAGCGCATCAGCTCCATCAACATTACATTTACATTTAAGTCATTTAGCAGACGCTCTTATCCAGAGCGACTTACAAATTGGTGCATTCACGTTATGACATCCAGTGGAACAGCCACTTTACAATAGTGCATCTAAATCTTTTAAGGGGGGGGTCAGAAGGATTGCTTTATCCTATCCTAGGTATTCCTTAAAGAGGTGGGGTTTCAGGTGTCTTCGGAAGGTGGTGATTGACTCCGCTGTCCTGGCGTCGTGAGGGAGTTTGTTCCACCATTGGGGTGCCAGAGCAGCGAACAGTTTTGACTGGGCTGAGCGGGAACTGTACTTCCTCAGTGGTAGGGAGGCGAGCAGGCCAGAGGTGGATGAACGCAGTGCCCTTGTTTGGGTGTAGGGCCTGATCAGAGCCTGAAGGTACTGAGGTGCCGTTCCCCTCACAGCTCCGTAGGCAAGCACCATGGTCTTGTAGCGGATGCGAGCTTCAACTGGAAGCCAGTGGAGAGAGCGGAGGAGCGGGGTGACGTGAGAGAACTTGGGAAGGTTGAACACCAGACGGGCTGCGGCGTTCTGGATGAGTTGTAGGGGTTTAATGGCACAGGCAGGGAGCCCAGCCAACAGCGAGTTGCAGTAATCCAGACGGGAGATGACAAGTGCCTGGATTAGGACCTGCGCCGCTTCCTGTGTGAGGCAGGGTCGTACTCTGCGGATGTTGTAGAGCATGAACCTACAGGAACGGGCCACCGCCTTGATGTTAGTTGAGAACGACAGGGTGTTGTCCAGGATCACGCCAAGGTTCTTAGCGCTCTGGGAGGAGGACACAATGGAGTTGTCAACCGTGATGGCGAGATCATGGAACGGGCAGTCCTTCCCCGGGAGGAAGAGCAGCTCCGTCTTGCCGAGGTTCAGCTTGAGGTGGTGATCCGTCATCCACACTGATATGTCTGCCAGACATGCAGAGATGCGATTCGCCACCTGGTCATCAGAAGGGGGAAAGGAGAAGATTAATTGTGTGTCGTCTGCATAGCAATGATAGGAGAGACCATGTGAGGTTATGACAGAGCCAAGTGACTTGGTGTATAGCGAGAATAGGAGAGGGCCTAGAACAGAGCCCTGGGGGACACCAGTGGTGAGAGGACGTGGTGAGGAGACAGATTCTCGCCACGCCACCTGGTAGGAGCGACCTGTCAGGTAGGACGCAATCCAAGCGTGGGCCGCGCCGGAGATGCCCAACTCGGAGAGGGTGGAGAGGAGGATCTGATGGTTCACAGTATCGAAGGCAGCCGATAGGTCTAGAAGGATGAGAGCAGAGGAGAGAGAGTTAGCTTTAGCAGTGCGGAGCGCCTCCGTGATACAGAGAAGAGCAGTCTCAGTTGAATGACTAGTCTTGAAACCTGACTGATTTGGATCAAGATAGTCATTCTGAGAGAGATAGCAGGAGAGCTGGCCAAGGACGGCACGTTCAAGAGTTTTGGAGAGAAAAGAAAGAAGGGATACTGGTCGGTAGTTGTTGACATCGGAGGGATCGAGTGTAGGTTTTTTCAGAAGGGGTGCAACTCTCGCTCTCTTGAAGACGGAAGGGACGTAGCCAGTGGTCAAGGATGAGTTGATGAGCGAGGTAAGGTAAGGGAGAAGTTCTCCGGAAATGGTCTGGAGAAGAGAGGAGGGGATAGGGTCAAGCGGGCAGGTTGTTGGGCGGCCGGCCGTCACAAGACGCGAGATTTCATCTGGAGAGAGAGGGGAGAAAGAGGTCAGAGCACAAGGTAGGGCAGTGTGAGCAGAACCAGCGGTGTCGTTTGACTTAGCAAACGAGGATCGGATGTCGTCGACCTTCTTTTCAAAATGGTTGACGAAGTCATCTGCAGAGAGGGAGGAGGGGGGGGGGGAGGGGGAGGAGGATTCAGGAGGGAGGAGAAGGTGGCAAAGAGCTTCCTAGGGTTAGAGGCAGATGCTTGGAATTTAGAGTGGTAGAAAGTGGCTTTAGCAGCAGAGACAGAAGAGGAAAATGTAGAGAGGAGGGAGTGAAAGGATGCCATGTCCGCAGGGAGGCGAGTTTTCCTCCATTTCCGCTCGGCTGCCCGGAGCCCTGTTCTGTGAGCTCGCAATGAGTCGTCGAGCCACGGAGCGGGAGGGGAGGACCGAGCCGGCCTGGAGGATAGGGGACATAGAGAGTCAAAGGATGCAGAAAGGGAGGAGAGGAGGGTTGAGGAGGCAGAATCAGGAGATAGGTTGGAGAAGGTTTGAGCAGAGGGAAGAGATGATAGGATGGAAGAGGAGAGAGTAGCGGGGGAGAGAGAGCGAAGGTTGGGACGGCGCGATACCATCCGAGTAGGGGCAGTGTGGGAAGTGTTGGATGAGAGCAAGAGGGAAAAGGATACAAGGTAGTGGTCGGAGACTTGGAGGGGAGTTGCAATGAGGTTAGTGGAAGATGAGGTCAAGCGTATTGCCTGCCTTGTGAGTAGGGGGGGAAGGTGAGAGGGTGAGGTCAAAAGAGGAGAGGAGTGGAAAGAAGGAGGCAGAGAGGAATGAGTCAAAGGTAGACGTGGGGAGGTTAAAGTCACCCAGAACTGTGAGAGGTGAGCCGTCCTCAGGAAAGGAGCTTATCAAGGCATCAAGCTCATTGATGAACTCTCCGAGGGAACCTGGAGGGCGATAAATGATAAGGATGTTAAGCTTGAAAGGGCTGGTAACTGTGACAGCATGGAATTCAAAGGAGGCGATAGACAGATGGGTAAGGGGAGAAAGAGAGAATGACCACTTGGGAGGAGATGAGGATCCCGGTGCCACCACCCCGCTGACCAGAAGCTCTCGGGGTGTGCGAGAACACGTGGGCAGACGAAGAGAGAGCAGTAGGAGTAGCAGTGTTATCTGTGGTGATCCATGTTTCCGTCAGTGCCAAGAAGTCGAGGGACTGGAGGGAAGCAGTTCCAGAGGCTACCGGAGACCTGGAACTCCACGTGGGTCGTGCGCGCTGGGACCACCAGGTTAGGGTGGCCGCGGCCACGCGGTGTGAAGCGTTTGTATGGTCTGTGCAGAGAGGAGAGAACAGGGATAGACAGACACAGTTGACAGGCTACGCTAATGCAAAGGAGATTGGAATGACAAGTGGACTACACGTCTCGAATGTTCAGAAAGTTAAGCTTACGTTGCAAAAATCTTATTGACTAAAATGATTAAAATGATGCAGTACTGCTGAAGTAGGCTGGCTAGCAGTGGCTGCGTTGTTGGCTTTGTTTGAAAGTGTAGCTCGATAGCTGGCTAGGTAACCTCGGTAACTGGCCAGATAATTAGTCTAAAACTACACAATTGTCTTAGATACAAGGACAGTAAAGACAACTATGTAGTTAGCTAACACTAGCTAGCTAACACTACACTATTCAAATCGTTCCGTTGAAATGTAATAGTTTCTACAGTGCTGCTATTCGGTAGAAGTTGGTTAGCTAGCAGTGTTAGCAGTGTTGACTAGCAGTATTGACTAGGTAGGAGGACGGCAACGCGGTGTACGAAAATAGCTGGCTAGCTAACCGAAAATTACTCTAGACTCCACAGTTATCTTAGATACAAGGACAGCAAAGACAACTATGTAGCTAGCTAACACTACACTAATCAAGTCGTTCCGTTGTTCCGTTGAATGTAATAGATTATACAGTGCTGCTATTCGGTGGCTAGCTGGCTAGCTAGCAATGTTGATTACGTTACGTTACGTTAAAAGGACGAGAAGGATCAAGGATCAAGAAGATTCCCGCCACCAGGGAGAGGCCGTAGGGCAGCCAGCCCTCCAGACTCTGAGAATACTCCTGCAGGGCACGGACCAGGAGTCTCTGGGAATGGGAATACCGGTGAAGGTGGGAAAGGGGGGAAGTAAGAAAGGAGGAGGAGAGGGTGGATGAGAGAAAGAGTGAGCAAAAGATTTGGGGGACAAAAATGTTGGAGGACAGAGGTAGAGTGAACTGGAGACTTTATTATGACTGAATGGAAAAGATAGGCACAGTCTAAAATATTGACAGTGAGATTACCAGTGCGTACTATAGTCCAATCTATGCCAAATAAATCTATACAGTAGGCCTACATAGCACCCAGACAGGAATGTGAGACAAACGAGTCATTGTGTAACTAGTAAATCCAGTTAACGCCATTAGGGGAATGAGGAAAGCTGCTAGCACGTATCACGACACACGTAGCCCTAGCATGACATTCAAATAAACAGCTAGAGGTGGTGGAAACAATACAGCCACTCATTAATATCGCAGTTGAGGAACTCAAAACTTAATTGCATTTCATCTGAAATGTAATTTAATGTGGCTGTAATAAGCGCCCGCATTGAACTGCACTATCAGCACTTTTGCGTTTTACTGATGTTCGATGCTAATTTGGGGTATGTTAGGTAGGAGGAGCGGGGAAATTAAGCCCAAAGTGTGGCAGTTGGAAAATAACTGCATATTTCTGGGCCAAAGTGCGACCATGGTACACACTGGCTAATCTGGAGGATTAATATGGGTTTCACCATCGAAAGCTTTGTAATCTTCTATGTTTTCATAAACAGTTTCAGACTAGTGTGAAATGGGATAGTGCTTCCCAGAGTACTTCCCAAATGGCACCCTATTCCCTGCAGAGTACACTACTTTTTACCCAATTCCTACGGGCCCTGGACAAAAGTAGTGCACTACATTGGGAATAGGGCATTATTTGGAACGCATCCCCAGTTTCTCAGCCAGCATGCAGGCCGAATGAAGACTGCCAATGTTAGCTGAATCAGCAGAAAATAAAGAACGAAAGCAGATTTTAAGTGTATTTACAGGCCCCACAAAGCCGGTGACCATGATGATGAGGAGGGAGAAGATGGCGACCAGCATGCGGGTCTGGTAGAACCTCCAGAAGACACGGGACAGGGATGCCTCTTCTTTTCCCTTCTGTTTCAGCTCATCATGGCACAGGCTCTCCAGTCTGACCATAGGGTAAGAGTAAGAGTGAGAGAGAGAGAGAGAGAGAGAGAGCGAGAGAGAGATTAGGATTAGGAAATTTGAGACCACTGACTCAGCAATAGTTGCTCTTAATCACAGATCTAGAACCAGATTAGCCTTCACCCAGTGCTAGCCTTTTCCTATTCGAGGGATGACAAAAACCCCTGACCCTGTATCAATGGTTACGGAAAACGTATGCCTACTCTGCATAATCATAATACATTTACATTAGCTTCTTGAAACAATCCATGTAAGCGTACTGTAAACCAAGATAGGCATGATGAAGAAAGTCAATGGTAGACCTACAGTAAATCTTTCCAAATTAGTATGCACTACGCAGACATAAAGTAGGTGAGGTGATAGATCAGCTAATATTAAGTTGGTGATTGAAATTAGCATTTTTGGAGGACAAATTATAATCTTTACACAAACGCACGTTTCTTACCAGTATTTTACACTAAATTAGACTCATTATGTGGAAAACCGTCGCCAAAGAACTGCAGATCGCTTAATTTGTTTTTGTATTAATAAAGCGACTTAAAGATTTTACTTCCAATGAAAAGCACTACATAAAATAAATCCATTATTATTAAACGTTGTGGTTCAGTTTGATTACAGTAACAGGCAACGAGCCCAATGGGAGATGAGAATGGATGACGCGTAGGATAATTGCAGTGTGAGCAATACACGCCAACATGCTAAATATGTGCTAATGCACTCTTTTACCACCGTGTAAATCCCCATGAAGAGAGAAAAGACCTTAATGACCAATTGGCTTGAAAATGGTTTAAAAAGGAAGAGAAGGAGCAGCTGCTGCATCTAATTTATGTCTTAATGGGTTTATTAAAAACGTATCAGAGATATAAAGTGCATTAACCCGAGCACGTGCTCCCGCAGGCTGACAATTGCTACTTTAATTCACATTACAGAAGTTACAATAAACACAATTAAGCAGTCTCTGCAGAGCGAGTTTTGCAGGAAATGAAACATTCAAAGTTTAGTATAAATAATATATCTCATTTTGGAGTTTATGGTTTGAAGTGATATCAATGCACCAAGCAGTTTAATTTCGAGAGAAGCCTTTTGGAATTTTCAATCCTGTAAAAGGCCCCAAAAGCAAATTAAATCCAGTTCACTGTCTGTAATTTTGAAAAGAGTCGTCTAGTAGTAATGCACTATGGAGTGTAATTGCACATAAAGCAACTATTAAACTACAAAAAACGCTAACTTAATAAAACCAACAACAAAAAATGTAAACGTAGTGCTGCAAGATGTAGGCCTAATTGCCACATTTTATACTGGCTAGCCTAACAAAAAACGTGCCTAAGAAAACAAATGTGGTGACTGAATGCAGCTAGTGGATAGCCTGCTTGTGTTTCATTGATAGCACCTGTCAACTCTCCCAGGGGGCTCTCTGGCTCCTCTCCCGTCCCCCTATCTGTGGGATGTGCATAAGTGTTCTAGCCATGTAAACACGAAGTTAAACCCTCCACTCTCCCTCTTCTTTTCAGACACAGCACACACATACAATGCATGTGACCGTTTTCAGGGCCACGTTTGGCCCCAGGCTAGGGACACACTTCTTTTGCGTCCCTCCCCTATAGCATGTTATACGCCTAGCTGACAGGAATTTCTGCTTTTGATCAAGATGTGGAAGTGATGTGAAAAATGAGCCTCAAATGCTCCACCAGTTAATATGTCCATCTTTTGTTAATTCATTCCATCCATCAATCTACTCATGAATAACAACAGATTCACCTCCATAAGGGCGAGGACATAAGACATGAGCAGGAAGGATTGCTTGAGGTGATTTTGGCAGCTAACAAATACAAGTTGTGTCTCCAGTCAAAGAGAGACATGGAGAGACAGGCTGTCCCTAGGCGAGGACGAGGGTTAATGACATAACCACTCTCTGTGTAGGCAGGACTGAGCAGAGCTAGTCCCTGCTAACTCTAAAAACACCCTAATCCCAGGCTATTAATACAATCTTCCCTACCGCCAGATCTCTATGGAGACAGGATGTTCATCATTCAGTCAATCAACCCCTGTGGAGGGTGACTCTTGGAAATCATGGGAATATCACATTAGGCAACTGCAAAGGACCACTCAGCAATTACCCACAATGCACCTGGCTGGTAAACCTCGGCCGCACTTTTGTTTTCTAGGCCTACCATCTGTGTTTGTCCAATGTTATTTGAACATTGGTTGGTTTAACTTGCAAAGGAACAGGAAAAGTTATTCATTGTTCAGTTGAAGTCACGTTTTTTTTACATGTGCAGAGACACTTGATGGCCTAACAACAAGTTTGAGTGCAGTGGTTTCAAACATGAATTTCAGTTAACTCTCTAAATGTAACTGTCTGTTTATCTCTGTCTGTCTATTGCCTTACCACTTCCCTCTGAGCCCCATTAGAGAAGCATCTTTGTTTTGCTGACTCATCGGTGGACACACACACACACACACACACACACACACACACACACACACACACACACACACACACACTACTTACAGTTGAAGTCGGAAGTATACATGCACTTAGGTTGGAGTCATTAAAATTCATTTTTCAACCACTCCCCACATTTCTTGTTAACAAACTATAGTTTTGGCAAGTCGGTTAGGACATCTACTTTGTGCATGACACAAGTAATTTTTTCAACAATTGTTTACAGACAGATTATTTCACTTATAATTCACTGTATCACAATTCCAGTGGGTCAGAAGTTTACATACACTAAATTGACTGTGCCTTTAAACAGCTTGGAAAATTCAAGAAAATGATGTCATGGCTTTAGAAGCTTCTGATAGGCTAATTGACATCATTTGAGTCAATTGGAGGTGTACCTGTGGATGAATTTCAAGGCCGACCTTCAAACTCAGTGCCTCTGCTTGACATCAAATCAAATCAAATTTACTTATATAGCCCTTCTTACATCAGCTGATATCTCAAAGTGCTGTACAGAAACCCAGCCTAAAACCCCAAACAGCAAGCAATGCAGGTGTAGAAGCACGGTGGCTAGGAAAAACTCCCTAGAATGGCCAGAACCTAGGAAGAAACCTAGAGAAGAACCAGGCTATGAGGGGTGGCCAGTCCTCTTCTGGCTGTGCCGGGTGGAGATTATAACAGAACATGGTCAAGATGTTCAAATCTTCATGAATGACCAGCATGGTAAAATAATAATAATCACAGTAGTTGTCGAGGGTGCAACAAGACAGAACCTCAGAAGTAAATGTCAGTTATCTTTTCATAACCGATCATTGAGAGTATCTCTACCGCTCCTGCTGTCTCTAGAGAGTTGAAAACAGCAGGTCTGGGACAGGTAGCACGTCTGGTGAACAGGTCAGGGTTCCACAGAACAGTTGAAACTGGAGCAGCAGCACGGCCAAGTGGACTGGGGACAGCAAGGAGTCATCATGCCAGGTGGTCCTGAGGCATGGTCCTAGGGCTCACGTCCTCCAAGAGAGAGAAAGAAAGAAAGAGAGAATTAGAGAGAGCATACTTAAATTCACGCAGGACACCGGATAAGACAGGAGAAGTACTCCAGATATAACAGACTGACCCTAGCCCCCCGACACATAGACTACTGCAGCATAAATACTGGAGGCTGAGACAGGAGGGGTCAGGAGACACTGTGGCCCCATTCGATGATACCTCTGGACAAGGCCAAACAGGCAGGATATAACCCCACCCACTCTTTCAAAGCACAGCCCCCACACCACTAGAGGTATCTTCAACCACCAACTTACCATCCTGAGACGAGGCCGAGTATAGCCCACAAAGATCTCCGCCACGGCACAACCCAAACAGGAAGATCACGTCAGCGACTCAACCCACTCAAGTGACATCATGGGAAAATCTAAAGAAATCAGCCAAAAGCTCAGATTTTTTTTTTGTGGACCTCCACAAGTCTGGTTCAACGTTGGAAACAATTTCCAAACGCCTGAAGGTACCACGTTCATCTGAGCCAACTCCCCGTGCTTACCGGGTGGGGGGGGCATGTGACCGGTCAGGCACTGTGTTATGCGATGATGCACACTGTGTCTCCAGTGAGCATTCACAGGCCAGTGCTCTCTGTTCCAGCGCCCCGCTTTTTCCGGGCGGTAGTGGGCATCCAGCCAGGACGGGTTGTGCCAGCTCTACGCTCGAGACCTCCACCGCCCAGTGTATCCGGTGCCTGCTCCACGTACCAGGCCTCCAGTATGTCTCCCCAGCCTGGTAAGCCCTTTGGCAGCTCCACGCACCAGGCTTCCTCAGTCTGGTGAGACCTGTTCCGGCTCCACGTACGAAGCCTACAGTGATGATCGTACAACTGACGATCCTTGACTTTGGCGATGTCATTTACAAAATAGCCTCCAACACTCTACTCAGCAAATTGGATGCAGTCTATCACAGTGCCATCCATTTCGTCAACAAAGCCCCATATACTACCCACCACTGCGACCTGTATGCTCTCGTTGGCTGGCCTTCGCTTCATATTCGTTGCCAAACCCACTGGCTCCAGGTCATCTTTAAGTCCTTGCTAGGTAAAGCCTCACCTTATCTCAGCTCACTGGTCACCATAGCAGCACCCACCCATAGCACGTGCTCCAGCAGGGGTATATTTCACTGGTCTCCCCCAAAGCCAATTCCTCCTTTTGCCGCCTTTCCTTCCAGTTCTCTTCTGCCAATGACTGGAAGGAATTGCAAAAATCACTGAAGCTGTCTCCCTCACTATCTTTAAGCATCAGCTGTCAGAGCAGCTTACAGATCATTGCACCTGTACGTAGCCCATCTGTAAATAGCACATACAAATACCTCATCCCCATAGTGTTATTTATTTTGTTTATACACTGCTCAAAAAAATAAAGGGAACACTAAAATAACACATCCTAGATCTGAATGAATGAAATATTCTTATTAAATACTTTTTTCTTTACATAGTTGAATGTGCTGACAACAAAATCACACAAAAATTATCAATGGAAATCAAATTTATCAACCCATGGAGGTCTGGATTTGGAGTCACACTCAAAATTAAAGTGGAAAACCACACTACAACATTACATCCAACTTTGATGTACTGTCCTTTAAAACTCAAAATGAGGCTCAGTAGTGTGTGTGGCCTCCACGTGCCTGTATGACCTCCCTACAATGCCTGGGCATGCTCCTGATGAGGTGGCGGATGGTCTCCTGAGGGATCTCCTCCCAGACCTGGACTAAAGCATCCTCCAACTCCTGGACAGTCTGTGGTGCAACGTGGCGTTGGTGGATGGAGCGAGACATGATGTCCCAGATGTGCTCAATTGGATTCAGGTCTGGGGAACGGGCAGGCCAGTCGATAGCATCAATGCATTCCACTTGCAGGAAATGCTGACACACTCCAGCCACATGAGGTCTAGCACTGTCTTGCATTAGGAGGAAGCCAGGGCCAACCGCACCAGCATATGGTCTCACAAGGGTCTGAGGATCTCATCTCGGTACTAATGGTAGTCAGGCTACCTCTGGCGAGCACATGGAGGGCTGTGCGGCCCCCCAAAGAAATGCCACCCCACACCATGACTGACCCACCGCCAAACCGGTCATTCTGGAGGATGTTGCAGGCAGCAGAACGTTCTCCACGG
The DNA here is from genome assembly GCF_029448725.1 of Salvelinus fontinalis. Classification (NCBI taxonomy): domain Eukaryota; kingdom Metazoa; phylum Chordata; class Actinopteri; order Salmoniformes; family Salmonidae; genus Salvelinus; species Salvelinus fontinalis. The sequence goes on from NC_074693.1 coordinate 45,349,432, forward strand.
CGTCTCCAGACTCTGTCACGTCTGTCACATGTGCTCAGTGTGAACCTGCTTTCATCTGTGAAGAGCACAGGGCGCCAGTGGCGAATTTGCCAATCTTGGTGTTCTCTGGCAAATGCCAAACATCCTGCACGGTGTTGGGCTGTAAGCACAACCCCCACCTGTGGACGTCGGGCCCTCATACCACCCTCATGGAGTCTGTTTCTGACCATTTGAGCAGAAGCATGCACATTTGTGGCCTGCTGGAGGTCATTTTGCAGGGCTCTGGCAGTGCTCCTCCTGCTCCTCCTTGCACAAAGGCGGAGGTAGCGGTCCTGCTGCTGGGTTGTTGCCCTCCTACGGCCTCCTCCACGTCTCCTGATGTACTGGCCTGTCTCCTGGTACCGCCTCCATGCTCTGGACACTACGCTGACAGACACAGCAAACCTTCTTGCCACAGCTCGCATTGATGTGCAATCCTGGATGAGCTGCACTACCTGAGCCACTTGTGTGGGTTGTAGACCCCGTCTCATGCTACCACTAGAGTGAAAGCACCGCCAGCATTCAAAAGTGACCAAAACATCAGCCAGGAAGCATAGGAACTGAGAAGTGGTCTGTGGTCACCACCTGCAGAACCACTCCTTTATTGGGGGTGTCTTGCTAATTGCCTATGATTTCCACCTGTTGTCTATTCCATTTGCACAACAGCATGTGACATTTATTGTCAATCAGTGATGCTTCCTAAGTGGACAGTTTGATTTCACAGAAGTGTGATTGACTTGGAGTTACATTGTGTTGTTTAAGTGTTCCCTTTTTTTTTTGAGCAGTGTATATGTATATTTTCCCCTTTGCACCACAGTATCTCTACTTGCACATTCATCTTCTGCACATCTCTCTCCAGTGTTTATTTGCGAAATTGTAATTATTTCGCCACTACGGCCTATTTATTGCCTTACCTCCCTAATCTTACTTAATTTGCACACACTGTATATTTGATTTTTGTATTGTGTTATTGACTGTACATTTGTTTATTCCATGTCTAACTCTGTGTTGTTGTTTGTGTAACACTGCTTTGCTTTATCTTGGCCAGGTCGAAGATGTAAATGAGAACTTGTTCTCAACTGGCTTACCTGGTTGAATAAAGGTGAAATATAAAATACTGTATGCGGTAATGTCTTATGTCCGTCCTACATGTAGTGTTGGTACATGGAATATTCCTCAACTGCATATATCATAAATTGCTATGGCAAATAGAAGTATTATGTTCAACAACTGACATTTTCAGATATTATTTTGACAAACACACTTTGGTGCTTACAATTCGTTCTCCATTGTCATAGATTTGGTGGACACTCATCTGTCATCTTTGTGATATGACTTTCTTTTAAGCACGTACTGATGAAACTGTCACTTAATATTTTTTTCTTAAAGTCTACAAACGCTCTACAGTCGTGGCCAATTTTGAGAATGACACAAATATTAATTTCCACAAAGTTTGCTGCTTCAGTGTCTTTAGATATTTTTGTCAGATGTTACTATGGAATACTGAAGTATAATTGCAAGCATTTCATAAGTGTCAAAGGCTTTTATTGACAATTACATGAAGTTGATGCAAAGAGTCAATATTTGCAGTGTTGACCCTTCTTTTTCAAGACCTCTGCAATTCGTCCTGGCATGCTGTCAATTAACTTCTGGGCCACATCCTGACTGATGGCAGCCCAATCTTGCATAATCAATGCTTGGAGTATGTCAGAATGTGGGTTTTTGTTTGTCCACCAGCCTGTTGAGGATTGACCACAAATTCTCAATGGGATTAAGGTCTGGGGAGTTTCCTGGCCATGGACCCAAAATATCGATATTTTGTTCCCCGAGCCACTTAGTTATCACTTTTGCCTTATGGCAAGGTGCTCCACCATGCTGGAAAAGACATTGTTTGTCACCAAACTGTTCCTGGATGGTTGGGAGAAGTTGCTCTAGGAGGATGTGTTGGTACCATTCTTTATTCATGGCTGTGTTCTTAGGCAAAATTGTGAGCCCACTCCCTTGGCTGAGAAGCAACCCCACACATGAATGGTCTCAGGATGCTTTACTGTTGGCATGACACAGGACTGATGGTAGCACTCACCTTGTCTTCTCCCGGACATGCTTTTTTTCCAGATGACCCAAACAATCGGAAAGATTACCCCGGTCCTCAGCAGTTCAATGCCTGTACTTTTTGCAGAATATCAGTCTGTCCCTGATCTTTTTCTTTGAGAGAAGTGGCTTCTTTGCTGCCCTTCTTGACACCAGGCCATCCTCCAAAAGTCTTTGCCTCACTGTGCGTGCAGATGCACTCACACCTGCCTGCTGCCATTCCTGAGCAAGCTCTGTACTGGTGGTGCCCCTATCCCACAGCTGAATCAACTTTAGGAGACAGTCCTGGTGCTTGCTGGACTTTCTTGGGTGCCCTGAAGCCTTCTTCACAACAATTGAACCGCTCTCCTTGAAGTTCTTGATGATCCGATAAATGGTTGATTTAGGTGCAGTCTTACTGGCAGCAATATCCTTGCCTGTGAAGCCCTTTTTGTGCATAGCAATGATGATGGCACGTGTTTCCTTGCAGGTAACCATGATTGACAGAGGAAGAACAATGATTCCAAGCACCACCCTCCTTTTGAAGCTTCCAGTCTGTTATTCGAACTCAATCAGCATGACAGAGTGATCTCCAGCCTTGTCCTCGTCAACACTCACACCTGTGCTAACGAGAGAATCACTGACATGATGTCAGCTGGTCCTTTTGTGGCAGGGCTGAAATGCAGTGGAAATGTTTTTTGGGGATTCAGTTAATTTGCATGGCAAAGAGGGACTTTGCAATTAATTTCAATTCATCTGATCACTCTTCATAACATACTGGAGTATATGCAAATTGCCATCATACAAACTGATGCAGCAGACTTTGTGAAAATTAATATTTGTGTCATTCTCAAAACGTTTGGCCACGACTGTACATGTGTTCACTCTGTGATAGGGTTGGAGCCTATATGCTACTTTTATTGTCCTGTAAATGGTTCAGTGCCTATAATTTAGGCTGTGTGTAGAATGGAGCATAAAGGAAATTACCTCTACTAATAAATTACTACTAGATTATAGTGATAAGAAAAACAGCATACAAATTTGGCTTGTGTATTCATTTGCCTATAACTAATCATAATTCCATTATTTTTACATTAAAAAAATATAGAATACTTCAAAATGAGAAGATCCTGCCATGGAAAAGACGACTGGGCAGACATTTTTTTATTATTTTTATTTTACCGTTATTTTACCAGGTAAGTTGACTGAGAACACGTTCTCATTTGCAGCAACGACCTGGGGAATAGTTACAGGGGAGAGGAGGGGGATGAATGAGCCAATTGTAAACTTGTTTGTAAACATAATTGTAAACATAAAGTGTAAAGGAGGGTAAATAACTCACACCATGCAGCAGGCCACCTTCAGATGTGGGATCTTAGTAATGCAGGTTTGATAGTTATATTTTCAATAATTAATGGTTAGCTGTTATGTGACAATTAGGTAAAAAACTCTATTTTATTTTTCGGTGTAGGAAGTTGCACAGAACTTCCCCAACATCCACATCCCAAATTGATATGGAACCTTCAAAAACACATTGTCACGAATATTACCGAAGGTGACTCCCCTTCCCGTTCGGGTGGCACTCGGCGGTCGTCGTCGCTGGTCTACTAGCTGCCACCGATCCCTTTTTCCTTTTCGTTTATGTCTGTCTAATTGTTTTCACCTGTTTCTTGTTAGGGTTTTGGGAGAGGTTCTATTTAGGTTAGTTTCGCCCGCTAGTGTTTGTGCGGGCTTATTTTGTGTATTCACGTTTGACGTTGTGAGTGGATATTTGTTTGTGGGTTTTTCGCTATTCCAGCTTTATTTTAAACAGTGGTCTGTGGGTTGTTTTGCGCCTGTGTTTTGGCGTCACCCTTTTGTACCTGTTCCTGTTTTATGCTGTGGATATTAAAGCATTTTTACCGGGAATATTTTTGCTCTCTGCGCCTGACTCTGCACCCATCATTCACCTGACGTTACAGAAGCCCGCACCTATTCTGATGGAGTCAGCAGGAGCAGCGACCACCCCTCTCCCTACGATGGAGGAGAGAGTCCAGCATCATACGTCCATCCTACATCGCATTGGTTCGGCAATGGATCAGATGATGGAGAGGATGGATCGTTGGGAGAGGAGTGGTCTCCCTACTACCCCACCTACCCTCCCACCAGCAACATTACCATCTCCTCCAGCGGGAGCCAGTGCCAGCGTCCTGCGCATCACGCCTCTGAGGGAGTACGATGGAGCAGCGGCCGGTTGCCAGGGATTTCTACTCCAACTTGATCTCTACCTGGCCACCATTCGGCCTGCTCCCTCGGACGAGGAGAGCGTGAGTGTCCTCGTTTCCTGCCTGTCGGGTCGGGCCCTGGAGTGGGCCAACGCCGTATGGAATGGACCGATTCAGTGAGGGGTCACTACCTGGAGTTCACCCGCCGTTTCCGGGCTGTGTTTGATCATCCCCCGGATGGCAGAGCGGCGGGTGAGAGGTTGTTCCATCTCCGGCAGGGGACGAGGAGCACGCAGGATTTTGCGCTGGATTTCCGTACTTTGGCTGCTGGAGCAGGGTGGAACGACAGGGCCCTGATAGACCACTACAGGTGTAGCCTAAGGGAGGACGTCCGCAGAGAGCTGGCTTGTCGGGACGCTACGCTCAGCTTGGATGAGTTGATCGACATGTCAATCCGGCTAGACCATCTGCTGGCTGCTCGCGGACGTTCTGAGAGGGTCCTGTCAGTTCCACCTCCTGCCCCCCCCGCTCCCATTCCTATGGAGCTAGGAGGGGCTGCGTCTAGGGAGACTGGAGGAGGAGGGCTGGTCAGGGAGGCCACGATACCTCTGGATATGATGACGCAGGGAAATCATAAGGAGCGGATTAGTCTGTTCCTTATTGATTCACCTGCGTTTCCGGTGGTGTTGGGGATTCCCTGGCTGGCTATTCACAATCCTACGATTTCGTGGAGACAGGGAGCTCTCCAGGGGTGGTCTGATGAGTGTTCAGGCAGGTGTTTAGGAGTTTCCATCGGTGCGACAACGGTGGAGAGTCCAGACCAGGTTTCCACTGTGCGCATTCCTGCTGAGAATGCCGATTTGGCTATCGCCTTCAGTAAAAGGAAGGCGACCCAATTACCACCCCATCGACAGGGGGATTGCGTGATAAACCTCCAGGTAAACGCTACACTTCCCAGGAGTCACGTGTATCCGTTGTCCCAGGAGGAGACGTTGGCTATGGAGACATACATCACGGAGGCTCTGGGACAGGGATACATTCGGCCCTCCATGTCACCCGCCTCCTCGAGTTTCTTTTTTGTGAAGAAAAAGGAGGGTGGTTTACGTCCGTGTATTGATTATCGAGGTCTAAATTCCATCACTGTGGGTTTTAGTTACCCACTATCTCTCATCGCTACGGCGGTGGAATCATTTCACGGGGTGCGATTCTTCACAAAATTGGACCTCAGGAGCGCACATAATCTGGTGCGTATTCGGGAGGGAGATGAGTGGAAAACCGCGTTTAGTACCACATCTGGCCATTATGAGTACCTCGTCATGCCGTATGGGTTGAAGAATGCTCCAGCCATCTTTCAATCCTTCGTTGATGAGATTCTCAGAGACCTGCACGGACAGGGTGTAGTGGTGTATATTGACGACATCTTGATCTACTCCGCTACACGCGCCGAACATGTGTCTCTGGTGCGCAAGGTTCTTGGGCGATTGCTGGAGCATGACCTGTACGTGAAGGCAGAGAAATGTGAGTTTTCCAAACGAGCCGTTTCCTTCCTGGGTTATCGCATTTCCACCTCGGGGATGGTAATGGAGGATGACTGCGTAAAAGCCGTGCGTAATTGGCCGACTCCGACCACGGTAAAGGAGGTGCAGCGGTTCTTAGGGTTTGCCAATTACTACCGGAGGTTTATCCGGGGTTTTGGTCAGGTGGCGGCCCCTATTACCTCACTGCTGAAGGGGGGCCCGGTGCGCTTGCAGTGGTCCGCAGAGGCGGAGAGATCTTTCTGTCGTTTGAAGGCGCTGTTCACCGACGCGCCAGTGTTGGCGCATCCTGACCCCTCTTTGGCGTTCATAGTTGAGGTGGACGCATCCGAGGCTGGGGTCGGGGCTGTGCTCTCCCAGCACTCGGGTACGCCACCGAAGCTCCGCCCCTGTGTTTTTTTTTCGAAGAAGCTCGGGCCAGCGGAGCGGAATTATGATGTGGGGGATAGGGAGTTGTTGGCCATGGTTAAGGCTCTGAAGGTGTGGAGACACTGGCTTGAGGGGGCTAAGCACCCTTTTCTCATCTGGACCGACCACCAGAATCTGGAGTATATCCGATCAGCTAGGAGACTGAATCCTCGTCAGGCAAGGTGGGCCATGTTCTTTACCCGATTTTGGTTTACGATTTCGTATCGACCAGCTTCCCTCAATCCTAAGGCGCGCTGTCCCGACTATACGACACGGATGACAGGTCCATCGATCCTACTCCCATCATTCCGGCGGCTAAGCTGGTAGCACCGGTAGTATGGGAGGTGGACGCGGACATCGAGCGGGCACTAAGGGCGGAACCTGCGCCTCCACAGTGCCCGGAGGGTCGTAGGTATGTGCCGCTCGCTGTTCGTGATCAATTAATTCGATGGGCTCATAGTCTACCCTCGAGAGCCGTCCAGGAGTCTTTGCGTCAGGCGAGTGGACGGCAGAAGAAGAGCGCTGACCGTCACCGCAGTGAGGCCCCCGTGTTTGCACCGGGGGACAGGGTCTGGCTCTCGACCCGAAACCTGCCCCTCCGCCTGCCCTGCCGGAAGCTGGGTCCGCAGTGTGTAGGGCCATTTAAAGTCCTGAGGAGAATAAACGAGGTGTGTTATCGATTGTTACTTCCTTCGTATTATCGTATTAACCCCTCGTTTCATGTGTCTCTCCTCAGGCCGGTGGTAGCTGGTCCCATGCAGGAAGGTGAGGTGCCGGAGGTCCCTCCGCCCCCTCTGGATATAGAGGGGTCCCCGGCGTACGCGATAAAGTCCATACTGGATTCCAGACGCCGGGTGAGGGGCTTGCAGTACCTCGTGGACTGGGAGGGGTACGGGCCGGAGGAGAGGTGCTGGGTCCCGGTGGGGGATATATTGGATCCAAATCTACTAAGGGAATTCCATCGCCTCCACCCGGATCGCCCTGCGCCTCGCCCCCGGGGTCGTCCCCGAGGCCGGCGTCGGCGCGCTGCGGGGGCCGCGCGTCAGGAGGGGGGTACTGTCACGAATATTACCGAAGGTGACTCCCCTTCCCGTTCGGGTGGCACTCGGCGGTCGTCGTCGCTGGTCTACTAGCTGCCACCGATCCCTTTTTCCTTTTCGTTTATGTCTGTCTAATTGTTTTCACCTGTTTCTTGTTAGGGTTTTGGGAGAGGTTCTATTTAGGTTAGTTTCGCCCGCTAGTGTTTGGGCGGGCTTATTTTGTGTATTCACGTTTGACGTTGTGAGTGGATATTTTGTTTGTGGGTTTTTCGCTATTCCAGCTTTATTTTAAACAGTGGTCTGTGGGTTGTTTTGCGCCTGTGTTTTTGCCGTCACCCTTTTGTACCTGTTCCTGTTTTATGCTGTGGATATTAAAGCGTTTTTACCCGGAATATTTTTGCTCTCTGCGCCTGACTCTGCACCCATCATTCACCTGACGTTACACACATGGAGCAACTGCGAAAAGAAATGGCTGAGGATATACTAAACATGTCTGGTAATAACATTTAATTCAAAGTAAATGTAAATTCTTTATTTTTATGTAGTTGTGTGGGACAGCCATATGTTCAGTTCATGCCTATGATTTCAGAGTTCAACAAAGCCAACAGCTGCTTCATGTGTGCCACTGATAAAGAACCTGGATGTGGCCCAAAGACTGACTGGGTTAGTAACTTTATTTAACATGTTTATAATCTTTTGACAACAGTGACGGCATGTAAGACAATTTATGATATAACCCAATGGATGGCTAATTCGTCATACTGCATTGATATTTGAAATTTGTTACACTTTGTTTTGTTTTGATTGAATGTTTTGCATGCCAACTGAGGTTCCATGTGCTGTGCCGAGGAATGAAGACAAAAGAGTTCAACAAAGTAAAGAACACAAACTGGAAGTGCCGTATTTGTTGTTGAAAATCTATGCTATTCCCCATCCACACTGAAGAGGCTCTGACATGTCCATCAACCAGGGATAAAGAGAAAGTTAACACGGTGAAATGTTTCATACTTAATTGAAGTTAAGTGTCTGTTGACATGTTGGAAAAGATTAAAGGTCTACAATTTGTTTAATTTGTCAATATTATATTTTTATTCATTGATTTACTGGCCACCATTACTGTGGTTACATGTTCAGTATATGTATTGACCAGCAAACCCACTGCAGCCTACCTCACTAGCTCACTCTCCATCCCTGCTTTGGACAATTATTAGCATGACTCTCGTACTTTGCCCTTTTCCTTTATGGTTGATATTAACGACGAACGGAGATGTTATCTGTCTCTCTCCTATTGTGTACCGCTGTTAAATACTGTGGGAAAAAACGAAAAAAAAGGGAAAATAAGTACTTAGAACTACCAATTATTGTAGATATATATTAAAGAAAAGGGTACACAACACTGGACTGAACCCCCTAATTGTCAAACTAATAATAATAATATACAACATTATAGAAGATGCATGACTAGAGGTTATGCAATATGGGTGTATATCCAATGCATGCTTCTTAGGTGTGTAATAGACATGACCAAGGAGCTATAGCAAATTTGAAACTATGAAAAATGTACGTTACACCGCGTGATTTTACAGTAAACAAACAAGAGTGTGCAATATAGAAGGGTAGTCAGCGGACATTAGGTCACATGACAAAGGAGCTATTGAAATTCTACATTTAGATTTTTTTTTGTGAAATGAAAATGGACAAACTAAAGGGTGTGCAATGTGTAGGCCCACTGAGTGGACATTCTGAACCTTGTTTGAAGTCACCATGTCACGACTTCTTCCGAAGTCGTTGCCTCTCCTTGTCCGGGCGGTGTTCGGCGGTTGACTTCACCGGCCTTCTAGCCATCATCGATCCATTTTTCATTGGCTTGAGGGGGCTAATCACCCTTTTCTCATCTGGACTGATCACCGCAATCTGGAGTACATCCGGCAGGCGAAGAGACTAAATCCTCGCCAGGCAAGGTGGGCCATGTTTTTCACTCGTTTTGTGTTTACGCTTACTTACAGACCAGGCTCCCAGAACGTCAAGGCAGACGCATTGTCTCGGCTGTATGACACAGAGGAGCGGCCCATGGATCCCACTCCCATACTCCCAGAGTCGTGTTTGGTGGCGCCAGTAGTGTGGGAGCTGGACGCGGACATTGAGCGGGCGTCACGTGCAGAGCCCTCTCCTCCTGAGTGACCGATTGATTTATTGGGCTCACACATCACCCTCCTCTGGTCATCCTGGGATAGGTCGGACGATGCGCTGTCTTGATGGGAGGTACTGGTGGCCCACTTTAGCTAAGGACGTGAGGATTTATGTTTCCTCCTGTTCGGTGTGCGCCCAGTGCAAGGCTCCTAGACACCTGCCTAGAGGTAAGCTTCTACCTTTACCCGTTCCTCAACGGCCGTGGTCGCACCTGTCAGTGGATTTTTTGACTGATCTTCCACCTTCACAGGATTACACCACGATCCTGGTCGTTGTGGATCGGTTCTCTAAGTCCTGTCGTCTTCTCCCTTTGCCCGGTCTCCCTACGGCCTTACAAACTGCGGAGGCCCTGTTTACACATGTTTTCCGGCACCATGGGGTGCCTGAGGATATAGTGTCTGATCGGGGTCCCCAGTTCACGTCAAGGGTCTGGAAGGCGTTTATGGAACGTCTGGGGATCTCGGTTAGTCTTACCTCAGGTTTTCACCCCGAGAGTAATGGGCAGGTGGAGAGAGTTAACCAGGATGTGGGCAGGTTTCTGCGGTCCTATTGCCAGGACCGGCCGGGGGAGTGGGCGAAGTTCGTGCCCTGGGCAGAGATGGCCCAGAACTCGCTACGTCACTCCTCCACTAACCTTACCCCTTTTCAATGTGTATTAGGGTTTCAGCCGGTTCTGGCTCCTTGGCATCAGAGTCAGACCGAAGCTCCTGCGGTGGACAATTGGTTTCGGCACGCTGAGGAAACCTGGGAGGCAGCCCACGTCCACCTTCAGCGTGCCATAAGGCGCCAGAAAATTGGCGCAGACCGTCGCCGCAGTGATGCCCCGGTGTTTGTACCAGGGGACAGGGTCTGGCTCTCGACCCGAAACCTGCCCCTCCGCCTGCTCTGCCGGAAGCTGTGTCCGCGGTTTGTGGGGCCGTTTAAAGTCCTGAGGAGAGTGAACGAGGTATGTTGTAGGTTACAACTGCCCACTAATTACCGTATTAACCCCTCGTTCCATGTGTCTCTCCTCAGGCCGGTGGTGGCTGGCCCGCTCCAGGAGGCTGAAGTGCGTGAAGTTCCTCCGCCTCCTCTAGACATCGAGGGGGTCCCGGCGTACTCTGTTCGATCCATTTTGGATTCGAGACATCGGGCGAGGGGCCTTCAGTACCTCGTGGACTGGGAGGGGTACGGGCCGGAGGAGAGATGCTGGGTTCCGGTGGAGGATGTTTTAGATCCTTCCATGTTAAAAGAATTCCACCGCCTCCATCCGGATCGCCCTGCACCTCGCCCTCCGGGTCGTCCCCGAGGCCGGTGTCGACGCGCTGCTGGAGCCGCGCGTCAGGGGGGGGGGGGTAATGTCACGACTTCTGCCGAAGTCGTTGCCTCTCCTTGTCCGGGCGGTGTTCGGCGGTCGACTTCACCTGCCTTCTAGCCATCATCGATCCATTTTTCATTTTTCCATTGGTTTTGTCTTGTCTTCCCACACACCTGTTGTCAATCCCATTCATTACCTGTTGTGTATTTAACCCTCTGTTTCCCTTCATGTGTTTGTCAGAGATTGTTTTATGTCAAGTGTTGTTTATTGATGTATAGGTGCGCGACGGGTCCTCGTACCCATTTTTATTTGATGTATGTATATTTCTCGTGTTTGGAGCATGTCATGGACATTTATTAAAAGTCTCCATCTACACTTCGTTTAACTCTCCTGCGCCTGACTTCCCTGCCACCTATACACACGACGTTGACACACCAGGTCACAAGACCAAGGAGCTATTGAAATTCTAAATTTGGAAAAATTCATGGAAAACCATGTGAGATGAAAATTGACAAACTAAAGGGTGTGCAACACAGAAGGGTAGTCAGTGGACATACTGAACCTTGTTTGAAGTCATTAGGTCACATGACCAGGGAGCTATTGAAATTCTACATTTTGAAAAATTCATGTAAAAACGTGTGAGATGAAAATGGACAAACTAAAGGGTGTGCAATATGTAGGCCCACTGAGTGGACATACTGAACCTTGTTTGAAGTCACCAGGTCATACGACCTAGGAGCTATTGAAATTTGAATGCAAAAAAAGTTTATACTTTGTTCATGCTCCCTAACTAATTCAACTAGAAATACGCTGCTCACATTTCCACATGTTTATTAGCTTTGGAAAGCAAATTAATGTGTAAATCGTGAAAATAAGACCTGTGCAATGTTGTGCGCAATTTTTTCCAACATCATGACACTTATTTGGAGTCTGTGGCTCAAGTGGTTTGAAAGCTATTGAGGTTTGAAAGCTCGAATATCCGTGGAATATCGAACTTGAAACTGTCTTTACCTCGGCCATGGTGAGCTCCGAAAGCGCGCACGACCATATTAGGTTTCTCGGAGCTACGGTATATTGGGCTATAAAAGGTAAACAAGACAGCAGTCCAGCCAAGTCCAGAGAGCTGAGTTGTGATTTGCATGGAAGGACAGTGACAGAATAAGAATCTAAAGTAACATGGTGGTTTCAAGCATGCCTGCATTGTATCATGAATGGTGCAAGTATTGCCAAAGCTTTGTAAATGGTAAGGTATATTGTGCAAAAAGCTCTGTTGTTGATTAGAGGCACTTTGATTCTTTATGAAAAGTAATTTCTCATGCAATACTGTAGGTTTAAGCAATCCATTTCTTTTGCACCATTTATTTCAATAAACTATTGTATTATAATTTGGTGGGTGCTTATGTGTATCCTATTTCACACATGTACAACTGTGTATTTATACACATGTGGGATTTGGAAATGTGTTTTTTTGCAAATCCCAACTCTCCCTAAGACACAGTCTGAGAGTGTGGTCACAGCCAGGGTCTGACATTAACGGTGACCCTGGAGCAATTAGGGTTAATTGCCTTGCTCAAGGGCATGAGCAATGCTGTGTGTGTGTGTGTGTGTGTGTATGTATGTGAGTAAACGGGTGCCCAGGGTGTTCATTAGCATTCTTGCAGTTAGTGCTAATGGCCAGGCAATAGATGGTAGTAAGGATGTCTACAGAATGTTGGAACAGGCTTTGTTTACCCAGCTGGCAGGGGAGTGGGTGGGGGAGACAAAGCAATATCAGTAGTCAGTCGGCCCCTGGCAAGAATGGATGATTTGAATTGTAAAAAGCTCATGTTTCAGGTAGATGTATGAATAACAATAAATAATAAATCTTTGAAGACTCACCTTGAGGGCTTGAGAAAGTTTAAATACCCATAGGGCTTACTGCATTTTTGGCCTTGGTAGGCTACACTAGTTTATTAGGTATACTAACACCTCAGCTATAAAGGTTTGGTCTAATGAAGTCATTCTGGCCAACATCCTTTTCTATTCAGTATCTACTTGTCACGGCCATCGTAAGGAGGAGACCAAGGCGCAGTGTGGTAAGCGTACATTCTTCTTTATTTAAAGAATGAACACTGAACAGAAGTAACATTGAACAAAACGAACCGTGACGCTCATATGGCTAGTGCAGACAGGCAACTAAACATAGAATAAGAACCCACCAAAAGGGAAAATGGCAACCTAAATATGATCCCCAATCAGAGACAACAATAAACAGCTGCCTCTGATTGGGAACCAATTCAGGCCACCATAGACCTACATGTGCCTAGACTTACAAACACCCCTAGACATACAAAAACCCTAGACAACGCAAAACAAGCATACCCACCCTCGTCACACCCTGACCTAACCAAAATAATAAAGAAAACATAGATAACTAAGGTCAGGGCGTGACACCACTGTTATCTAATAGAGAAGTACTTGATGACACGGTTGCTTCTTGGAGAGATCCACAGGGTGGCCAATAGACTCCATCGTCTCACCTCTGAATTAGTCTACAGTGACACCTGTTGGCACGTCAAACTCTTCAGCATAGCAAGTGCTGCTAAACCTTGGTCAGTGCTGTGATCCACTCAGTACTAACACGCTTGTATAAGCCTCTTTAGGACAAGAAACATTGTTGTTACAGTATGAACAATGTTAAGAAACCATAACAGCTTTATACTTACCTTAATGTGTTTTGTGAGGCAGCACAGGTGTTTTTTTGTCCTATCCAGCCCATACAGTGGAACCACTGAAGTTAACACTGTTGGATAGGTGAACATCAAGGGTTCACTGCGTAGGCTAATCCAGTCATGATAGAACATTGGATAGGTACCATTAAAGAAGTGAGAAAGGAAGGATGCATTGTAAAGTATTTAGCATAGGACCCAGAATCTTAGTGAGATAAGCACAGACATAGCCGCGGGAAGTAGGGGTGCTCCCCCTGATACATTTGAATGATAAAACAAATATTTAAAATACCAACAATACATTTTTACCCCCAATAATTTCAAGAGATTTGCAGATCTGCAAGTTTTATTGTCACGTGCACAAGTACAGGGACATGTCTTTCTTGCTTGCTCTTTCCCAACAATGTAGTAATCAATATCAGTAGTACTATTTCTTTAAAAGTAAGGTAGAACAAAAACACACTAGAAATAGAAGAACACGAGAAATAAGTAAGCTAAATACTGGGGCAGTTCCAGGGTCAGTGCCAATACCATATTTACAATGTGCAGGGATACTGGAGTGGTAAAGGTAGATATGTATAAGGGTACGGTGGCTAGGCATCAGGATATATGATCAACAGAGTAGCAGCAGCGTATATGATTATTATGTGTGAGTGTGTGTGTGTGTAGAGTCAGTATGAATGTGTGTGTTTGTTATGTGTGTGTGAGCAAATGAAGTGTGATTGTGTGCGAGTGTAGAGGGTGCATAGAGTGAGTGCGTGAGTGTGCCTGGAGTCAGTGCAATGTTCTTTATAAAATAGAATGGTAAATAGTCCGTGTAGCCATTTTGTTAGCCATTTAGCAGTCTTTTGGTTTGGGGATAGAAGCTGTTCAGGACCCTGTTGGTGTCAGACTTGTCGCTCCGCTACCGCTTGCCGTGCGGAAACAGAGATAACAGTCTATGGCTTGGGTGGCTGGAATCTTTATACATTTTCCAGGCCGTCCTTTCACACCGACTGATATAGAGGTCCTGGACAGCAGGGAGTTTGGCCCCAGTGATGTACTGGGCAGTCTGCACCACCCTCTGTAGCGCAATGCGATTGAGTGGGCTTGTTGAAGCAAAAAGCTGACCTTGATGCAAGTTTATATGTTCTCCAAGTTGAGAGAGCAGCTGCTGCTGCGTTGGCTGAAGCTGCAGCCTTTGAAGAAGCTGTAGAACCAGAACGCAGAGAGCTCCACAAAGAACTAGACACAGGGACACAGCCCGTCCAATCCAACGTACTTGTGAGTATGTGCAACAACATGATAGGCCCTACTTTGCTGAAGTGCCATTTGAAGTAGAGACACACAAGCTTAATGTTGACCCAGCTACACGCCACAATCCAGAAAGTAGCAAACAACGGGGCATGAGTAAAGACTCTCCGTTCAAAAGAAATGAACAGCAGCATAATAGAAATGGAAAACAACTTAACTTCCAGTCACCCACACAAAGCTTCCCTGAGTCACAAGTGGCATCATATCTCACCGAGTACCTCCTGCGCCGTGAGATGGTGAGTTCCCGGACTCCTGAAGTTTGATGATCCCCTGAAAATTAGTGGGCATGGAAAGCATCTTTTCTCAATGCAACCAGAGACTATCAGCCAGGGAAGAGTTAGATCTAATTACCAAGTGGCTAGGGGCAGAGTCGTCTGAGCAAGCAAAGAGAATTAGATCTGTCCATATTCTCAACACAACAGCAGGGCTTACCATGGTCTGGCAATGACTCGAAGAGTGCTATGGTACACCCGAAGTGATCGAGAATGCACTATTGAAGAAAATTTATAATTTTCCAAAGCTGTCTAACAAAGACAATCACAAGCTAAGACAACTGGGTGACATTCTTCTCGAACTGGAGTGTGCTAACGTAGAAGTGTACCTTCCAGGCCTCGCTTATCTGGACGCATCTCGGGGGGTAAACCCTATAGTAGAGAAACTTCCATTCGGTTTACACGAGAAATGGATAGCACAGGGACTATCGAGTAGCATTCCCATCATTCTCATTTTTCTCGAGATTCATCAGGAACCAGGCAAAAACTAGACACAAAAACTAGAAACAGTTTCACCCTCTACATCTCAACTACCCAGGTGCCTATGAAAAGTGAGAAACCTGTCAGGTACAGCAGCAAGACACCTGTGACTGTACACAAAACAGACGTGCCATCTGAGCCCTCAGACCACCAAACCAAACCCAGTAAGACAAAGGTTGAAAGCTCTGACCATCACTGCCCAATACATAACAAGCCTTACCCTCTTAAAAAGTGGTGTGGGTTTAGATTTTTAAAAAACTCTAGATGAGCGCAAATCATATCTCAAAGAGAATGTAATTTGTTTCCGATGTGGTGGGTCAACTCAGCACAGAGCTAAAAACTGTAAGGTGTCAGTCTATAGACGGACACATGCAGCTCACTCTCCGTACTTTGATAGAGTGTGACATTATGCTAGACAATAGGATGGAGATTCCCTCCCCCGTCATTGCGCAACATCATCCCCATCTGCAACCAGTGGCAGACAAAGGTACGAGAGCAAATCAATGGGCCCCACGACACTCCTTATGCACAGCTACTTGACCTCGGGTGGGTCATCGTGGATGAGGTCTGTCTGGGAATGGCTCACCTACCAGCCAGTGTTAACGTGTTCAGGACAAACATACTTCACAATGGTCGCACATCCTATCTGAGCCCTTGCCCCGACATCATCCAGGTGAAAGAGAACTACAGCAGCATAGCTCAGCAACACATCCCTTTCTCTACAGTGCACTCGAGATTCAAGCGAACACAGACAGCCTGGGATGTTCCGTGTTCGACAAAATACAAGACAATAATAAACCAGCTCCATCTGTGGAGGACAAAGCCTTCTTGGACATTATGGACAAACAGGTTTCCCAGGATGATGGAAACAACTGGGTGGCTCCACTACCCTTTCGCCCCAATAGACGTCGCCTTCCTAATAACAGGGAGCGGCCCATGAAGTATCTCACATCACTTCGTAGGACTTTAGACAAAAAGCATAACATGAAACCTCATTTTATTGACTTCATGCAAAAGATGCTGGATAACGACCAAGCCGAACCTTCTCCACCACTAGAGGGAGACAAAGAGCGCTGGTGTCTGCATATATTTGGGGTTTACCATCCACAAAAGCCTGAACAAATAACAGTGGTGTTTGACTCCAGCGCTGAGTGTCAAGACGTGTCATTGAACGACGTCCTGCTCAATGGTCCAGGCTTAAACAACACACTCTTGGGCATCCTAATGGGCTTCCGCAACAACAGATGTGCATCAAATGTTTTGGTGTTGTCACGACTTCCACCGAAGGTGGCTCCTCTCCCTGTTCGGGTGGTGCTCGGCGGTCGTCGTCGCCGGTCTACTAGCTGCCACCGATCCTTTTTCCTTTTCATTTGGTTATGTCTGTCTTGTGTTTCACCTGTGTTCGATTTAGGGTAATTAGGGGGGTATATTAATCTTGCCATACCCTCTGGGTTTTGTGCGGGATTGTTACGTTAGCTGTCATTTTGTTTGGGTTGTGTTTTCTTGTGTTCTGTTGAACAGGCGTTTTTTTCTGGACGGTGTCCGGTTGTTTTGAGGCTACTGTTCTAGTCCAGTTCCTGTTCTTTGGACTTGTCTTCTCCTTGGGGAGATACTTGACAGGTGTACATGAGGATCACAGAAATTACTTAATGTTTCTCTGGCATGAAGACAACAACCCACATAGAAACATAACTGAGAACAGGATTATAGACCATATAATTGGGAACAGCCCCTCACCAGCTGTAGCCATGTACTGCATGAGACAAGCAGCTCTACAGGGTGAGAAGTAACACGGGTCAGAACCTAAGCAGTTTGTAGTGAGGAACTTTTACTTCGATGATGGGCTGACATCAGTAGCTACTCCAGAAGAAGCTGTCAACATTCTGAGAAAAACACAAGCAATGTTAGTGGAGTCCAACATGAAATTACACAAGATTGCGTCCAATAGCAAAACAGTTATGGAAGCCTTCCCCATGGAGGACCGTGCTAAAGACTTGGAGTGGAACCTCTCCCCTTTTCAATGGAGCCTGGGACTTTCTTGGAACCTGTAAACAGACAGCACATTCCAGGTGTCCCACAATGAGAAGCCTTTTACGCAGAGAGGCATCCTGTCTACAGTGAATAGTCTTTGTGACCCCCTTGGGTTTGTGGTTCCAATAACAATGCAAGGTAAAGCCTTAATCAGAGAACTCTCTTCTGATCAGAGTGAGTGGGATGCCCCCCTTACCACAGAAAAAGAAGAATGGAAAAATGTGGAAGGAATCTTTGAAGGAGTTGGAACATCTGTATATTCAGCTGACCTACATCCCAGTCACCTTGTGCAGCTCTCTTCTTTGAGTGGTAGACATCTTCTTGGATGCCTCTACAGTAGCCATAGGAGTGGTAGCCTACCTGAGAGTTATTGACTCGTAAGGTCAATGCCATGTTGGATTTGTCATAAAGAAATCTAAATTGGCTCCTCGACCGTCCCACACTATCCCACTCCTAGTACTGTGTGCGGCTGTTCTAGCTGTTGAAATGTATTAACTGATCGGAGACGAAATGGACCTTGATGTAAATGCGGCCAAGTTCTACACAGACAGTAAGATAGTTCTCGCTTACATCCACAATGTCACCGAAAGATTCTATGTGTATGTTGCCAATAGGTTAACTCGCATCAGGAAGTCTACCCATCCAGACCAGTGGTGTTATGTAAATACTGCCAGCAATCCAGCAGACCATGCAACCAGGCCCATACTAAAAGCACTCTAAAGCACACCAGTTGGTTCTCAGGTCCACCTTTCCTGGCCCAAGCAAACTCAGGTGAGCCTGAGACCATCAATTTTGACTTTGTAGGGCCTGACGTAGACGCAGAGTTTCAACCAAACGTCACTGCCTTCGCCACTAAGGTTTCTGGAGCTCAACCCAGCTCCCATCCCTTTGAAAGGTTCTCAAGCTGGAAAGCTCTCAATCAAGGCACAGTGCGACTCATTAAGGTTTCCAGATCCTTCCATGAAGGTGCGCACGACACCAACTGCAGAGGCTGGCATCACAGTAATAAACCAATGCATTACAAGTGAGTTGTCACAAGCCAAAACAACAATCATTCATCGTGTGCAACATGAAGCCTTCAAAGAGGAATTAGAATGCCTTAAGAAGGAAAAGAGTTCCCAAAACAAAGTATTCTCAAGCTGAACCCAGTGAATTATGAGGATGGGTTGCTGAGGGTGGGAGGCCGCTTATCCTCTGCCGACCTGTCACCATGTCGCCACTCTGCCGGTATGACATTATCACGAGCAAGTGGCGCACCAGGGCTGTCATTTTTCAGATGGAGCTATTTGAGCACCAGGCTTCTGGAATATTGGGAGCAAACGTCTGGTCTCTGGTATCATCCAGAAGTGTGTCACCTGCCTGCCGCAAGGTTCGAGGGAGATTGGTTGATCAAAATATGGCTGACTTGCCTGCAGACAGATTCACATCTGAGCCACCATTCACCAGCTTTGGACTTGATGCGTTTGGACCATGGAATGTCATAACTTGTCGCACTAGAGGTTAAGAAGTGCAGACTCCAAACACTGGGCGGTACTCTTTACATGTATGTCTACTAGAGCAGTCCATATTGAGCTCATCGAATCCATGTCGACATCCAGCTTCATCAACGCGCTGAGGCGTTTTTTTCCGCTTCCGTGGTTCAGCAAAAGTGCTACGCTCTGATGAAGGTACAAACTTTATAGGTGCCAGCAGGGAACTGGGAATCGACACAAATGACTCAGAACTGACTAAATACCTATCAGACAAGCGATGTACTTGGATTTTTAATCCCCCACACTCATCTCATATGGGTGGCTCTTGGGAGAGACTCATTGGGGTTGCCAGGTGTATCCTAGATGCTATGCTGTTTCAGACGGGCTCCACTCCAGAGCTACCTCAGCCCCTTCTGGATACTTCCACATGAATGACCATAATGGAAAACAGTGGAAGCAAGTCCAGTGTCTCGCTGACACCTTTAGGAAAAGGTGCAGACAGGGGTACCTGACAACACTCCGGAGACGCAGAAAATGGACAGGAGTAAAGCCAAATGTAAAAGTGGGAGATGTTGTCTTATTGAAAGACAGTCAGGTGCAAAGAAATGACTGGCCAGATGGGATTGTGGTCAAAACATTTCCCAGTACTGACAAAAAGGTCAGGAAAGTAGAACAAAACATTGTCAAGCAAGGGACTGCTAAGGTGTTTCTGAGACCAAACTCAGAGCTTGTAGCTCTTCTTTCTGAAGCAACCCAGAGAAAACATTTTTTTAAAGGAGCGTTATTTGCTATTTGATACATGTTTTAATTCATAGTGGCAAAATGTCATTATACAAGGAGTCTGCTGCCATCCTGTTAGAAGGTAACATAATATTTTATTATAGTGGTTAAGATGGAGTGGAAGTAGGGAGAAAGCACATTTCATGGTTTATAAAGTGTTGAACAGTGCTGAATAACAACTTAAACATGAACTCTTTGCTGTATTCATTGAGTCTGTCTCTGGTCATGGTTTTAAAAGTTTTGAAATCTCGCAGTTTCAACATTGCTGTGTGTTCGAGGCTTCTTTTTAGAGTCTATGACCAGAGGAAACTGTGCAGACATGGTGATCTGAGCTAACGGTGATCTGGCCAGCGGTAGGCCAAAAAATGCTCTTGATTTGCTCCCTGGGCCTGCCGGGTAACATTTCATGATTACAGATGTGACAGGTAGCATTAGAGTTCTTGGGAACAGGAATGATGGTGGTCAGCTTGAGACGTGTGGCGATTACATACTGGCACAAGGAGAAGTTGAAAATAACTGCAAATATGCCTGTCAGCTGTTTTGCGCATGCTTTGCGCATGCTTTGAGAACTCGCCCTGGAACACCTGATTTAAAAACCTTACTCACATGGGCCTCGGAGAGTGAGATCACCCAGTCCCCTGGGTCGGCGGGGGCCCTCGGTGTTGTTTTTGTCGAAGCACGGATAAGCGAGGCATCATTGGGCAGATCACGACTGGGTCTTCCTTTGTAATCCGTAATGGACTGTAGCCCCTGCCACATGCGGCTGGCGTCGGAGCCTGTGTAATATACTGTATATTCTATACTGAACAAAAATATAAACGCAACATGTAAAGTGTCTGTGCCATGTTTCATGACCTAAAATAAAATATCCCAGAAATGTTTAAAACGTACAAAAAGCTTATTTCTCAAAAATGTTCACCACAAATTTGTTTACATCCAGGTTGGTGAGCATTTCTACTTTGCCAAGATAATCCATCCACCTGGCAGGTATAGCATATCAAGAAGCTGATTAAACAGCAAAAATATTACACAGGTGCACCTTGTCATGACTCTCTCTCCTTGGTGAGGATGAAAGGTGCCAGATCAGCTCAGCACATGGCTGACAGATAGCGAGACACCCCTCTCTCCCACCAGAGGGTGGAGTTGGGCCGGTTTTATGACTTACCAAAGGTAAAAATTCCTGTTACCGAGAGACTCCTGCCGCCAAAAACTTCAACATCAAACATTGGAAACTGGGACAATTAATTTAATGTATATTTTGTGATGTTATTAACATTATCAGAAATAAGTTATAATGAAATATTGTAACTTTTAAAGCTCTCACACTGTATATATCAGATTTACATCTATAAGTTGTAAAAAATAATATGATTAAATATGAAACTCTTTTTTGAAAAGAAAGACATTTGATTTTAGCCTTCTAAATGAGAATTGTGTTTCATGCAAACTTGTGCCCACTCAGTAGCCACGATCAAGTGAGCTCAGAGTTTGTGTCAACATGATGGAACCACCTTTCTGACCAGAGTGCCTAAAAGGACTCGCTAACAAAATGTACATGAGACCAAAACATGCCGGGTTGCTGCTAGCGTGTAAAGTGGTCCTAGCTGAGAGGCAAGAACAGATCCCTCTGATTATGCAAGTTCTCCCACTTAAAAAGATGAGAGAGGCCTGTAATTTTCATCATAGGTACACTTCAACTATGACAGACAAAAATGAGAAAACAAAATCCAGAATATCACATTGTAGGATTTTTAATGAATTTATTTGCAAATTATGGTGGAATATAAGTATTTGGTCACCTACAAACAAGCAAGATTTCTGGCTCTCACAGACCTGTAACTTCTTCTTTAAGAGGCTCCTCTGTCCTCCACTCGTTACCTGTATTAATGGCACCTGTTTGAACTTGTTATCATTATAAAAGACACCTGTCCACAACCTCAAACAGTCACACTCCAAACTCCACTATGGCCAAGACCAAAGAGCTGTCAAAGGACACCAGAAACAAAATTGTAGACCTGCACCAGGCTGGGAAGACTGAATCTGCAATATGTAAGCAGCTTGGTTTGAAGAAATCAACTGTGGGAGCAATTATTAGGAAATGGAAGACATACAAGACCACTGATAATCTCCCTCGATCTGGGGCTCCACGCAAGATCTCACTCCGTGGGGTCAAATTGATCACAAGAACGGTGAGCAAAAATCCCAGAACCACACGGGGGGACCTAGTGAATGACCTGCAGAGAGCTGGTACCAAAGTAACAAAGCCTACCATCAGTAACACACTACGCCGCCAGGGACTCAAATCCTGCAGTGCCAGACGTGTCCCCCTGCTTAAGCCAGTACATGTCCAGGCCCGTCTGAAGTTTGCTAGAGAGCATTTGGATGATCCAGAAGAAGATTGGGAGAATGTCATATGGACAGATGAAACCAAAATATAACTTTTTGGTAAAAACTCAACTCGTCGTGTTTGGAGGACAAAGTTGAGTTGCATCCAAAGAACACCATACCTACTGTGAAGCATGGGGGTGGAAACATCATACTTTGGGGCTGTTTTTCTGCAAAGGGACCAGGTCGACTGATCCGTGTAAGGAAAGAATGAATGGGGCCATGTATCGTGAGAGTGAAAACCTTCCATCAGCAAGGGCATTGAAGATGAAACGTGGCTGGGTCTTTCAGCATGACAATGATCCCAAACACACCGCCCGGGCAACGAAGGAGTGGCTTCGTAAGAAGCATTTCAAGGTCCTGGAGTGGCCTAGCCAGTCTCCAGATCTCAACCCCATAGAAAATCTTTGGAGGGAGTTGAAAGTCCATGTTGCCCAGCAACAGCCCCCAAAAAATCACTGCTCTAGAGGAGATCTGCATGGAGGAATGGGCCAAAATACCAGCAACAGTGTGTGAAAGACTTACAGACTTGTGAAGACTTACAGAAAACGTTTGACCTCTGTCATTGCCAACAAAGGGTATATAACAAAGTATTGAGCTAAACTTTTGTTATTGACCAAATACTTATTTCCCACCATAATTTGCAAATAAATTCATTAAAAATCCTACAATGTGATTTTCTTTTTTTTCTAATTTTGTCTGTCATAGTTGAAGTGTACCTATGATGAAAATTACAGGCCTCTCTCATCTTTTTAAGTGGAGAACTTGCACAATTGGTTGCTGACTAAATACTTTTTTGCCCCACTGTACATCCACAGGTACACCTCCAATTGACTCAAATGATGTCAATTAGCCTGTCAGAAGATTCTAAAGCCATGACATCATTTTCTGGAATGTTCCAAGCTGTTTAAAAGCACAGTCAACTTAGTGTATGCAAACTTCTGACCCACTGGAATTGTGATACAGTGAATTATAAGTGAAATAATCTGTCTTTAAACAGTTTTTGGAAAAATGTCTTGTGTCATGCAAAAAGTAGATGTCCTAACCGACTTGTGAAAACTATAGTTTGTTAAAACTTTTAGGGCTCCGATCCTGTTACCGGGATCAAATTCGACAACATCCGTTGAAGTTGGAGAGCGCCAAATTCAAATTACAAAAATTGTAATATGAAACATTCATGAACATACATAATTTAAAAGCTTAACTTCTTGTTAATCCATCCGAGTTGTCAGATTTCAAAAAGGCTTCACGGTGACCACATACCATGCAATTATCGGAGGACAGCGCCCCACATCAAAATACTTTTTCAAATCAGCACAGGCACCACATCAATCACAAATAGTGATAAAATAAATCACTTACCGTTTTACATCTTCCTCTGTTTGCAATCCCAAGGCTCCCAGCTATGCATTGAATCGTCGTTTTGTTCGATAAAGTCCTTCTTTATATCCAAAAAAGTACGTTTAGTTGGCACCATTGATTTCACTCATCTGCTTGTTCAACATGCATCCAAAAGGTTACCGGTAAAGTTCATCCAAACAAACTGAAACGATGTTTCTAATTAATCCTCAGGTACTCTAATATCTAAATAAACTCTAATATTTAAGATGAAGAATAGTATGTTCAATAGGGAAAATAAATAACGAAGAGCGCGCACCTCATTCACGCTCGAAACAAGACAACTTTTTTAATGAGGGACACCTTGGATAAACTACAACTACTTGTTCGTTTTTCAAGAAACAAGCCTGAAACCCTGTCTAAAGACTGATTGGCTGAAACCAATTCTGATTGGCTGGGCCTGGTTCCCCAGTGGGTGGGCCTGGCTCCCAAGTGGGTGAGCCTATTCCCTCCCAGGCCCACCCATGGCTGCGCCCTTGCCCAGTCATGTAAAATCCATATAAACTCAGCAAAAAAAGAAACGTCCTCTCACTGTGAACTGCGTTTATTTTCAGCAAACTTAACATATGTAAATATTTGTATGAACATAACAAGATTCAACAAATGGGACATAAACTATACAAGTTCCACAGACATATGACAAACAGAAATGGAATAATGTGTCCCTGAACAAAGGGGGGGTCAAAATCAAAAGTAACAGTCAGTATCTGGTGTGGCCCCCAGTTGCATTAAGTACTGCAGTGCATCTCCTCCTCATGAACTGCACCAGATTTGCCAATTTATTGCTGTGAGATGTTACCCCAGTCTTGCAACAACGCACCTCCAAGTTCCCGGACATTTTTGGGGGAATGGCCCTAGCCCTCACCCTCCAATCCAGCAGGTCCCAGACATGCTCAATGGGATTGAGATCCGGGCTCTTCGCTGGTCATGGCAGAACACTGACATTCCTGTCTTGCAAGAAATCACGCACACAACCAGCAGTATGGCTGGTGGCATTGTCATGCTGGAGTGTAATGTCAGGATGAGCCTGCAGGAAGGGTACCACATGAGGGAGGAGGATGTTTTCCCTGTAACGCACAGCATTGAGATTGCCTGCAATGACAACAAGCTCAGTCCGATGATGCTGTGACACACCGGCTCAGACCATGATGGACCCTCCACCTCCAAATGGATCCCGCTCTAGAGTACAGGCCTCGGTGTAATGTTCATTCCTTTGACGTTATTAAACGTGAATCTGACCATCACTCCTGGTGAGACAAACCGTGACTCGTCAGTGAAGAGCACTTTTTGCCACTCCTGTCTGTTCCAGCGACGGTGGGTGTTTGCCCATAGGCGACGTTGTTGCCGGTGATGTCTGGTGAGGACCTGCAACAGGCCTACAAGCCCTCAGGCTAGCCTCTCGAAGCATATTGCGGACAGTCTGAGCACTGATGGAGGGATTGTGCGTTCCTGGTGTAACTCGGGCAGTTGTTGTTGCCATCCTGTACCTGTCCCGCAGGTGTGATGTTCGGATGTACCGATCCTGTGCAGGTGTTGTTACACGTGGTCTGTCACTGCGAGGACGATCAGCTGTCCGTCCTGTCTCCCTGTAGCGCTGTCTTAGGCGTCTCACAGTACGGACATTGGAATTTATTGCTCTAGCCACATCTGAAGTCCTCCTGCCTCCTTGCAGCATGCCTAAGGCACATTCACGCAAATGAGCAGGGACCCTGGACATTTTTCTTTTGGTGCACATAATTGCCTCCTGTACAAACACGGTTTCCTCTTCTTCTGCAAAAGATCAGGCAATTCTAATAGGCGTGAAGAGCAGGCATCACTCATTAGGTGCAGTTAGGCACTATGCCATGCTACATTATGCCATCTCCCTGGCATTAGGGGCTGGCACCACCACTTAGGTGCAGTACAGGGTGGTCATTACACTGATTAATGGGTAAGAAAAAATGACACGATTGTACTCAACTGCATGCACACACAGAGACAACTGACAATACAACTCTCTCCCTGGGAATCTTCAATATGGACCACACATGGTGTCAGCACACAGTTTGATAAGGTTTTTGACAGATTCTCCCTCCATGTGTACATCTCGGTAGTCTTAAGTGGCTTTCTCTATTATTCACATTTCCTCCCTCTGCACTGATGTGAAGAAGCCGGACTGGTGAGAGTGAATAACTGATGGACATTCTACGTATTCTATGTTTTAGAATGAAAGGACAAAGACAAGGAGAGAAAGACACTTTAGACTATTGACATGCACCCTTTCACCAAGCTTTTAGCCTACATTATATTATGTGCCAGCTAAGAAAGCACAGGGGCCAAAAAACGTTGCTGTCATTCAAAGTCCGGAGGTGATAATAGTTATTCAACCAAATATAAATAATTCAAGAAGATCTTTGTGCAAAGCACAGATTGGCTGCTCTCTCCCACTAGTATCCTCAAAGAAATATACATCGCTTAAGTCCAAGCTTTAATAATCAATAGTCTACAATTTCTAAGACACCGTTCCATTTGCCCGCCGTGGGCACGGGTTTCTGGAGTGGTGCTCGCTGTGCTGGCTGTGCTCTGTCTCTGCTGCAGCACCGGCTCTTGGAGAACACTGTGATATTTAAAGCCCCTTTCTGCGCATACATAAATGAATGAGCTCTGTGCAGGGTTTATTGAGACATGAGTACATGTGAGCTGCTCTCTAAAAGTATTCCTTCAGGAAGTATTCATACCCTTATTCCACATTTGCCCAAAATTCTTCAAGCTCTGTCAAATGGGTTGCTGATCATTGTTAGACAACCAGGTTTTGCCATAGATTTTCAATTCTTGGTCTTCTTGGTAAGCAACTCCAGTGTAGATTTGGCCTTGTGTTTTAGGTTATTGTCCTGCTGAAAGGTGAGTTAATCTCCCATTGTCTGGTTCAAATCAGACTTTGATTTTGCCTGTGCTTAGGTCCATTACGTTTATTATTTATCCTAAACAACTCCCCAGTCCTTAACGATTACAAGTATATCCATATCCAACATGATGCAGCCACCACTATACTTGAAAATATGGAGAGTGGTTACACAGCAATTTGTTGTTTTCGAATTGCCCAAAAGGTAACACTTTGTATTCAGGACAAAATGTTTATTGCGTTGCCACATTTTTTGCAGTATTACTTTAGTGCCTTGTTGCAAACAGGATGCATGTTTTGGAATATTTTATTCTTACAGGGTTCCTTCTTTTCCCTCTGTCAATTAGGATAGTATTGTGGAGTAACTACAGTGTTGTTGATATATCCTCAGTTTTCTCCTATCACAGCCATTGAACACTAACTGTTTAAAGTCATGGTGAAATCCCTGAGTGGTTTCCTTCCTCTCCAGCAACTGAGTTAGGAAGGATGCCAGTATCTTTGTAGTAACTGGGTGTATTGATACACCAGCCAAAGTGTAAATAACTTATTGGGGGGAAAAAAGGATTGGCTAATAAGTCTGGCTGCACATTTGACTGGCTGACTTACTGCAAATTGACAAATGATGTGACTAAACTTAACAAAAACAAGAAACTATATTATGAGCCAAGATCAATGATATAAGAACTAGTACTTTAAATGAAATGATGGGCAGAAAGACATTCAACTCCATCTTTCATCGAATCAGATGTCTTATTCATCACAAGACCATTTGATGTTGCCAATTATTTTAATGATTACTTCATTGGCAAAGTGGTTAAACTTAGACAGGAAATGCCAACAACGAACAGTGAGCTATCTTATTCATGCATAAAAAAAACAATACTGAAAGAAAAGCATTGTAAGTTTGAACCTCCTGGCATTGGTAACTTAGATGGAAAGCTGGTAGCTGACTCTATGGCCAGTGGCAATTTTAGCATGGCAATTTTAGCATTAGCTTGGTGGGGCAAAAAAAAAAATTTTTTTAGACGCATGCCAGCAAAGCCACTACACAACACTAAACAATACATTAATTGCACTATAACAGTGACAAACGGTGCCCGCAAACTGTTAGGGCCTACATAAAGCTGTGCCAACAACAGAGAATTCTTTTCACCATTGCTGCACCTGGCTATCAGCGGAGCCTTGTCTGGCAGCAAAATAAGTTAATTCAGCCTCATTTCTGACAATTGAGATGTACAAACTATTACATAAGGGGACAATGTAAGAGGCAATCCGTCATTTCGATTAAGACATTCATGAGCGAGCTAGGACGGACATAGTGAATATAACTACTTGTTCAGGACTTTTGAAATGTACAGCGACAGAATTCAGAACATGGGCCATTCTTACAGTCTTTTCCCTGTACAAGTCAGAACTGTAGGCTAAATAAAGGGGGCATATAAGCAGACAATGAAAGCTCTTACAATAATCAAGGATGACATTTCTCTAAAAACATAGGCTACATGTGCACTACCAAGTCAGAACAGTAGGCTAATTCATGGGCTATTAACAGCTTACTACACAACATAGACCTTAGAATTACTTTATTAGCTACAGTATACATATCTCCCTGGCATATTACATAATTTATGCAGCAGCATACAAGACATTTTTGGACTCAACTTGTTGTGCTGTGCTCCCTTGAACAGGAAGGTGGCGCGTTGGTCCTTCGAGTGCAAATTTTATCATCAAACTTTGTCATCAAAGTCTGGGTTCTCTGTATTTATAGTGCTTTCAGGACAACTGGAAACTCTGGGGGGGAAAAACAAGGTTGAATCATGACGTCAGTGATCTTCAGGTCGGAGCTCTAGAAAGAGGCCGAGTTCCCGACTTGGATTTCTGAATTCAAAACGTATTTTCTCAGTCGGAGATCATTTTTTTCAGAGTTCCCAGTGGTCTTGAACTCACTGAAGTCTGTGATTTCCCAGTTCCGAGTTTCCAGTTGTTTTGAATGCGGCAGAAGTAATGTTGGATTGACAGCATGGCCAATGTAGTCAAACTTTTCTGGCCCATGGTGTTGAATGTTTGTCCTTTTAAGCTTGGAAAAGAGAACCTTAAACCCAGACTTGGTCCACACACACACTCCACTGAATAGCAGGCTAGAGATTGCTTTGCAATGCTTGCAGTTAGTCACTGATTCCTTCCAAGCCACTCATTGTTGAATTTGTGATTTCCAACTTGTTTTGTAATGATTATGTCCAGTGGCCAATGAGCATCGATACTTTTTATCTATAATTTCTCTTCATAATTTTTCTTCAAATGACAAGGGTTGAAAAGGAATTGCCAGTAGATTGTCGACTTGATTCAAGATGACTGCTAGCTAAGATTTCGAAAGCATGATATTGACATTATCAGTCCAATCAACGCTACTGTAGATATAACTTGATTTGAAATTTTATCTCTGGCAAATGACCTTGAGGCTACTTGGATGGGCACTGTATGTTTGCATGCGGCTTCAATGATTGTTTGTTTTCTACATCGTTTGAGAACTGATATGTGACATGTATTAACATGCAAAATAACATGCAAAAAAGGCTAAAAAACAAACATTGCCCTGAATGACAGGTCGCCACTGTATATAGCCACTCCTACCTGTCATATCTTTAATCTGAGCCAAGAGGAAAGTGTTTGTCCTCAGGCCTGGAGGGAAGCTGTTGAAAAAAGTGTTTGACCAAATACAAATAAATCAAGTTTAGTCTCCTGAGTCTCCTGAATAGGTTTTGTCATGCCCTCTTCATGACTGTTTTGGTGTGCTTGGACCATGTTAGTTTGTTGGTGATGTGGAAACCAATGAACCTGAAGCTCTCAACCTGCTCCACTCCAGCCCTGTCGATGAGAATGGGGGCGTGCTCGGTCCACAATTATCTCCTTTGTCTTGATCATGTTAAGGGAGAGGTTGTTGTCCTGGCACAACACGGCCAGGTCTCTGACCTCCTCCCTATCGGCTGTCTCTCATCGTTGTCGGTGATCAGGCCTACCACTTTTGTGTCATCTGCAAACGTAATGATGGTGTTGGAGTTATGCCTGGCCATGCAGTCCTGAGTGAACAGGTAGTACAGGAGGGGACTGAGCATGCACCCCTGAGGGGCCCTTGTGTTGAGGATCAGTGTGGCAGATGTGTTGTTACCTACCCTTACCACCTGGGGGCTTCCTGTCAAATTAACAAGTGTAACGGTTTTCTTCCATTGGTGAAGGAGAGGACCAAAATGCAGCGCGGCTAGTGTTCAACATATTTAATAAACAAAGAGACGAATACGTGAACACTATACAAAATAACAAATGTGAAAACTGAGACAGACCTATCTGGTGCAGAACACAAACACAGAGACAGGAAACTATCACCCACAAAATCCCAACACAAAACAAGCCTCCTATATTTGATTCTCAATCAGGGACAACGATTGACAGCTGCCTCTGATTGAGAACCATATTAGGCTGGACACAGAAACAGACAAACTAGACACACAACATAGAATTCCCACCCAGCTCACGTGCTGACCAACACTAAACAAGCAAAACACATAAGAACTATGGTCAGGACGTTACAGTACCCCCCTCCCGAGGTGCGGACTCCGAACGCACCCCTAAAACTCAAGAGGAGGGTCTGGGTGGGCATCTGTCCGCGGTGGCGGCTCCGGCCAGTACGCCTGCACGGTCCGGTATTTCCGGCGCCACCTCCCCGCCCCAGCCCAGTACCACCAGTGCCTACACCACGCACCAGCCTTCCAGTGCGTCTCCAGAGCCCTGTTCCTCCTCCACGCACTAGCCCTATGGTGCGTGTCTCCAGCCCATTACCACCAGTGCCTACACCACGCACCAAGCCTCCTGTGCACCTCCAGAGTCCTGTGCGTCCTGTTGCTGCTCCCAGCACTAGCCTGAAGGTGCGTGTCCTTTGCCCGGTACCTCCAGTTCCTGCACCACACACCAGGCCTACAGTGCGCCTCAGCCGGCCAGAGTCTGCCATCTGCCCAGCGGCGCCTGAACTGCCCTTCTGCCCAACGCCGTCTGAACTGTCCGTCTGCCAAGCACCGACTGAACTGCCCGTCTGTCCTGAGCCTTCAAAGCCGCCCGTCTGTACTGAGCCTTCAAAGCCATCCGCCAGACAGGAGCCGCTAATTTTAGCTAGCTAACATTGGACCTATTTGGTTAACTTTAGGTAGCTAGGACAATCAGTTTGTATTGCTAGTTAAAGCTTGCTGTTAGCTGGCCAGCTGACGTTAAATGGCTGACTAGTTAGCTAACATTATGTGTATGAAGTGTGTTTATGAATGATCTAATGCCTCCCATCAAAAAGAGAGCTCTCCCAAGCAAGTAAAGGCAGCAGCGTAGTCATCAACTGCGTGCACCATTTCGTCACCAACTACGGAGTTGGGGAAACAAGTGTGGACCTGAATTGTGATAACTGCAGTGGCCAAAACTAGAACAAGTTTGTGCTCTGGTATTGTGCCTGGCGGACCATGCACAAGCTCCACCACAGTCTGGACCTTTACTTCCTGATCACAGGCCACACCAAGTTTGCCCCAGACTGGTGCTTCGGCCTCAACAAGCAGCGGTTCAAAAAGACCAGAGTGAACACTTTGTCTGAGATTGCTGGTGTTGTGAAAGACAGCACTGTGACAGGGGTCAACATCCCACAGCTGGTTGGACTGGAGGATGGTACGGTGCTAGTGGAAAGCTATGGCTGGCAACAACACCTGACTCTGTATTTCAGGCCAGTGCCACAGTTCAAGCAGTACCATCACTTCAGGTGAATATCATTTTCATTGCATTGCACGAGGTTATTCTTCTTATCTAAACTTGGGAGGTGAATTGATGTTGTGGAGGTTTGTAATGTGAAAAGGGTGCTTAAAAACCAATGTAATTGTTTTTGTTTGTTTACAAATGATAATCTAGTGAGTGACATTGTTTTTATTGCAGCTCACTTGCTGTTAGCTATCTCTTTGAAAATAACAACTGTGAAACACTGTTGCATTTAAACTGTAGATCACCAGGTAGTGTGATGAACTTGATAAAATATATTTGCAATGGGAAGTAATAGCTGGTTTGTTCATTTCATTTTGGACAGGAAATGGTTGTGCTTTTGTATTATGATTTCACGGGGCCTACTGGAGTGAACGGGTTGCTTACTCTTTAACTATATTTGATGTGACTGCTGTTGCCTGTCTATCAGCCCTGTCCATGTTTGACCAAAATTGGCTCTCAATCAGTGCCATGGAATGCACAGGTATTACGGTTGCTGTCCTTTCAGCACCATGAGCCTGTCACTTTTGATGTGACACTGTTGTTGTCGCTATTGGTGATAGTGTGATAGTGGTCCTGGCTACCATAAGTTATGTAAACAGTGCATTATTTTATGCTGTGTGTTATGTTGTGTCCAGGTCGGTTCTGTCTCTGTGTGTGTGTGGCATCCCGAAGTGCTGCCAGACCCGTTTGATTAAAAGGTATTGCTCTTCCTTCACTCGGTCTGTCAAGAGTGTGCAGCGCTGTCATCAAGTTAAAGGGTGGCTGCTTTGAAGAATCTAAAATATATTTTGATTTGTTTAACACTTTTTGGGTTACTACATGATTCCATGTGTTATTTCATAGTTTTGATGTCTTCACTATTATTCTACAATGTAGAAAATAGTAAAACTAAAGAGAAACCCTTGAATGAGTCGGTGTTTCAAAACTTTTGACTGGTACTGTATGTCAGCCACCACAGCTAATGAAGTCACTGACGCCCTTAAAGAGTTAAAGTCAGTTTTGGAATGGGTGGTCAGTAATAAACTGCATAGTATTTGGTACAAATCATTCCCTAAGCTCTAGACCTCAACTGAGTATGGTAATGAATGGTGTGGCTGTTGAACAAGTTGAGGAGACTAAATGAATTGGTGCACAGCTTTTTTTTACACCACACTCCACAAAGCAAGTCCTGCAGGCTATAGTTTTATCTTATATTGGTTATTGTCCAATCAAATGGTCTGCAAAGTAAGTACTGCAATGTAAGACCTAGGTAAGCTACTGCTGGCCCAGAACAGAGCGCTAACATTAATACTACGCATGCCAGTCTCTTTTGGCTAAGAGTGGAGGGAAGACTACCAGCATCACTTCATGTTTTTAGAAGAAACCAAATTGTTTGCACAGTCAACATACACAGAGCACTGACACACACACTTACCCCATTAGACATGCCACCAGGGGTCTTTTCACAATCCCCAGGTCCAGAACACATTCAAGGAAACGTACAGTATTACACAGAGCCATGAGTGCATGGAACGCCCTTCCATCTCATGTAGCGCAAGTGAACATCAAACCTGGTTTCAAAAAACAGCTAAAGAAACACTGACATGTACAGTATGCGTAACTGATAGATGCACATGCAAGCACACTACATGTTCATGTTTTTAAATGTATGTAAATTGTCTTTTGTCTGTCTTTTTTAAATTTTTATATGTTGGACCCCGGCAAGACTAGCTGTCACCATTGGGATCGGCTAATGGGTATCCTAATAAATCAAATCAAAATCAAATAACTTCTGCATGCTTAAAGTAATATTCAATGTCTACCTTTTTAAAATGTTTACCCATCTACCAATAGGTGCCCTTTTTTGCAAGGTATTGGAAAACCTCCCTGGTCGCCCTAGTCATTTCAGCTTTTCATTTTAAATTCATTTGTAAACATTTTGAAAAACATAATTCCACTTTGACATTATGGGGTATTGCGTGTAGGCCAGTGACAAAAGAAATCTACATTTAATGCATTTTAAATTCATGCTGTAACACAACAAAATGGAAGGGGTGTAAATAGTTTCTGAAGGCACTGTACCAGCTGCCATAGCAAATCACCATCACAGCTGTGGAAGATATTATATTGTTATGTAGATGCATTTCTGGCCCATAGGGGGCGGTATTGACTCACCACCTCAAGTGAGGGCTTTTCAGTGGGTTATATGAATTCTATATTGCATAGCATTTTGTGTGCAGTAGGGTCACTGGCAACTCCCGTCTCCGAGTTGTTTACAGATGGGCTTTGTTAAAGGGCCCTACACACCCTACACAAACAGAGCGACGGAAAGTCGTATACGGTCCGTTCCAAAATATGAGCCGCACTAAAGAATGTAGAACTATGTAGAAAATAACACTCCGAGTGTAGCGGCCTTGATGGGCCACACACCCTCAGCGGGTTGTAAAGAAACGGATACATCTGCTTTTTAGGGGAAAAGGTAAGAAGAGGCAAAGCCTGAAAATGTGATGCTTTCTCTTTCTGACGACCCTGCTCAGGCGTTTCTTTTACGCCTGGAAAGTCAGGTTAGGGGTCACGGGGAAGAATGGAGCCATGCCCTTCGAACAGTTTTCCGACTATTCTAAAGTACCCTCAAGTTTCACACCCCTAAACACACATAGGATTATAAACTGCAACCACAAATATGCAAACACACACACACACACACACACACACACACACACACACACACACACACACACACACACACACACACACACACACACACACTTGTGTACTCAGGGGAGACCATGTTTACAGCTAACTAGTTCTCGATTGCTTGAGGAAGTGACATAACGACTGGAGTAATTAGAATTATCTCAAGCATCATGTCACATCACCCAAAATAACCTTATCGTCTCACATCCAATAACTCCTATCACACACACAACTTGAATGTCTTAAAAGGGATTTAAACTCTTTCATGACACTCTGGGGAATTCATTGTTTGACACCACAGCCTCTGAGATAAAGGCTCCTGTATTTGTTATTCAAAACAACTCGAGCAGAATGAGGGAAGCTGCTCAAGGACATCTTCCGAACATCACCTTCTGCAGATTCATCATCCAAAGAGGGGAAATGTGGGCATCCGCTTTCGTAGCCTGTAATACACTCGTGTCCCCCGGCGACCGGTTCCTACATAAAACATTCAGGCAGCAAAGGCTTCAATTTCCTCCTTAACTACATTTAATGGCAAGAAGGCGGGGGAAAACTGGGCAAATATGCATACTTTCTTTTTTAAACACCATTTTCCACCACCACGCTTCAGTGGCTAATGCCTAGGAATGCTACTTCCTGATGTTCAGAGAATCAGGTTGCAGCAGTCTGTTGATTACCCCTGGCTGAATGTTAGGTGCAACATAAGGAAGTGTGTTTTATGCAAGCACCGGTCGCCAGGGGACAGGAGTGTATTACCTGCTGTGCACCTCAAGTCCAGATGATAATAGAGATCCATGAAGTCCCCTAGTGGCTGCCCAGGCTAGCTGGCACCCTTGAATAGCTTTTGCTTGAATCTTGAATCCCCCTTGGATTTAATTAATGATGAACTCTCTCCGGTACGGTGATGAGAAGACAACACCAAATGGAAAACACATTGGCCGGTGACCGCGAGCGGATTTAGGCCTAGATTCAATCAGATAAAGCATTAACCGGTGAAAGCCAACACCCGCATAGCTGATGTTTTGGCGGTGCTGGAGATGTAACTGCGTTGGAGCTGTCAAATTGGTGAGCAGCTGCTCTTGATCATCCTCACAAAGCCACACCCCTCCTAATTGCTTTAGAAGTTCAGAAGGAGAAAGTGTAGACTACATAGAAATAATTACGCTCAAATTGAAAATCATTAAACAAAATCTATCAGCCTAATTGAGGTGTAGATTACATCTCAAATTCCAGTGTTCGAAATTGTAAACAAGGCTGCATGGGATTTCTCGGTGCAGGATTTCTCTTGGTGCCAATGGCAATGTCAGCTTTAGGTATAATGCCAGGAGCCGCTTGTGGATTTGACAGCTCTAACGCAGTTCCGACACTGCCTAAAGAACCACCATGTGGATGTCTGCTAAAGCGGATCTGATTGAATAGATCCCTTAATTAGGGACCTCCTTTGCGTGGGGTTCCCGAAAACGTCACTCAAGTCTGAATAAATGTATTATTAATGTCTCCTGTCTAATACAGAAGCATCAAGTCTACAGGGAGATTGGGCTTGACAGAACACTGCAACTTCAGCGAGAATAGAAACTGTCAGTATTATCATCGGAGCCTGTTGTTGTCGAACAGGGTTTCCTAAACTCGGCCCTGGGGCCCACTCTGGGTGCACATTTCGTTTTTTGCCCTAGACAAATTATTCAAATAATGAAAGCTATGTAGTGCTAGGGCAAAAACCAAACCTGAACCCAGGGGAGGCCCCTGGACCGAGTTTGGGAAACCCTGTTGTGAAGCCTCTGTCAACTGCACCGTCACTTGTCAAATGGGCTGGCCTGCTATGACAGATACACTATTTATACAAAGGTATGTAGACACCACTTCAAATTAGTGTAATTGGCTATTTTAGCCACACCCGTTGCTGACAGGTGTATAAAATTGAGCACACAGTCATGCAATCTCCATAGAAAACATAGGCAGTAGAATGTGACTTTCAACGTGGCACCGTCATAGGATGCCACCTTTCCAACAAGTCAGTTCGTCAAATTTCTGCCCTGCCAGAGCTGCCCCGATCAACTGTAAGTGCTGTTATTGTGAAGTGGAAACGTCTAGAAGCAATAACCGTGGAGAAGGAATAATTGTCTGGGGCTGTTTTTCATGGTTCGGGAAAGGCCCCTTAGTTACAGTGAATGGAAATCTTAACGCTCAGCATACAATGACATTCTACATAATTCTGTGCTTCCAACTTTGTGGACACAGTTTAGGGAAGGCCCTTTCCTGTTTCAGCATGACCCCGTGCACAAAGCAAGGTCCATACAGAAATGGTTTGTTGAGATCGGTGTGGAAGAACTTGACTGGCCTGCACTGAGCCCTGACCTCAACCCTATCGAACACCTATGGGATGAATTGAAACGCAGACTAATCGCCCAACATCAGTGCCCGACCTCACTAATGCTTTTGTGGCTAAATGGTAGCATGTTACCGCATCAATGTTCAAACATCTAGTGGAAAGCCTTCCCAGAAGAGTGGAGACTGTTATGGCAGCAAAGGGGGACCAACTCCATAATAATACCCATGATTTTGGAATGAGATGTTCGACAAGCAGTTGTCCACATACTTTCGGTCATGGAATGTATACTTTATAGTGTTTGAAGGGGAAGCAGAAAGCCCAGTGGAGTGATGCACAGATCAGTGCCTGTCTGTCTGCATCTCTCTGTCTAGCCTGCAACTTCAGCTCCTGCAAAATAGAAATGAAATGAATGCTTTGGTTCCAAAACAATCTATGCTTCCTGTATGTTTTGTATGGTATTTGTATTTGTATTTATTATGGATCCCATTCCGTTCCTGGCATCCAGCATTACAATACATTCACAACAGATTTCACAACACATTAAGGTGTGCCCTCAGGCCCCTACTCTACAACACATCAATGTGTACGTTTGTGTAGTGCGTATGTTGTGTGTTTGTATGCATGTGTCTGGGCCTATGTTTGTGTTGCTTCACAGTCCCTGATGTTCCATAAGATGTGTTTTTATCTTTTTATATATAATTTTACTGCTTGCATGAGTTACTTGATGTGGAATGGAGTTCCATGGCTCTATGTAGTACTGTGCTCCTCCCATAGTCTGTTCTGGGTTTGGGGACTGAGCTGTGTGCCAGTAGTTCAAACAGAAAGCTTGGTTCATTCTCACAAATACATGCAGTGATGAAGTCAATCTCTCCTCCGCTTTGAGCCAGGAGAGATTGACATGCATATCATTAATGTTAGCTCTCTGTGTACTTCTAAGGGCAAGCCGTGCTGCCCTGTTCTGAGCCAATTGAAACTTTCCTAAGTCCCGCCTTATGGCACCTGACCAAACGACTGCACAGTAGTCCAGGTGCAACAAAACTATTTATTTTCATTTAACTTTTATTTAACCATGCAAGTCAATTAAGAACAATTTCTTATTTACAATGATGGCCTACCCCGGGCAAACCCTAACCCAGACGACGCTTGGACAATTGTGCGCCGCTCTATGGGACTCCCAATCACGGCAAGTTGTGATGCAGCCTGGAATCAAACCAGGGTCTGTAGTGACGCCTTCAGCACTGAGATGCAGTGCCTAAAGCTTTATTATGGACAGACTTCTCCTCATCTTAGCTACTGTTGTATCAATATGTTTTGACCATGACAGTTTACAATCCAGGGTTACTCCAAGCAGTTTAGTCACCTCAACTTTCTAAATTTCCACATGATTCATTACAAGATTTAGTTGAGGTTTAGGGTTTAGTCCCAAATACAATGTTTTTAGTTTTTGAAATATTTAGGACTAACTTTTTCCTTGTTACCCATCCTGAAACTACATGTATAGTGTTGAGTCATCAGCATACGTAGACAAACTGGCTTTACTCAAAAAGCAAATTGAAGATATGGCAAATAAGAGTGGCAGTATTGTCCACTGTTCTCCTCAGTAATTTTCCATCCAAGTTGTCAGACCCCGGTGTCTTGTCATTGTTGATAGACAACAATAATTGTTTCACCTCTTCCCCACTTTTTACAGAATTCAAAATTACAATGCTTGTCATAATTTGGTCAGATATACTCGTGTCAGCGTTTGTTGCTGGCATGTCATGCCTAAGTTTGCTAATCTTGCAAATGAAAAAATAATTTAAGGAGTTGGAAAAATCAGTAGGTTTCGTGATGAATGAGCCATCTGATTCATTGAATGATGTAGTGGAGTTTACGTTTTTGCCCAAGATTTCATTTAAGTTGCTCCAAAGCTTTTTACTATCATTCTTTGTCATTTATTTTTGTTTCATTGTGTAGTTTCTTCTTCTTTTTATTCAGTTTAGTCACATGATTTCTCATTTTGCAGTACGTTTGCCAATCGGTTGTGCAGCCAGTGTAACAGGTTTTGTCCTCTTCGTCTGAGGAGGAGTAGCAAGGATCGGACCAATACGCAGCGTAGTAAGTGTCCATAATGATATATTTAATCAATCAAACAGAACACTGACCGAAATAACAAAAATACGAAACAAACAACCCGAAACAGTCCCGCATGGTGAAAACACTAACACAGGATACAACCACCCACAAAACCCAAAGGAAAAACAGGCTACCTAAATATGGCTCCCAATCAGAGACAACGACTGACACCTGCCTCTGATTGAGAACCATATCAGGCCAAACACATAGAAACAGACAACCTAGACATACAACATAGAATGCCCACCCACATCACACCCTGACCAAACAAAACATAGAAACATACAAAGCAATCTATGGTCAGGGCGTGACAGCCTGTCACGAATCCCGCTTCCTGAGTCTGTGTTTGCCTGTGTTTCTGTCCTGGAGTGTGTTTCTGGTGTCCTGGAACGCACCCTGTCTGGTTGCCGGGCGAATTAGCTTGTTGGGAGATTGATGTTCACCCGCACCTGCATCCCATCAGTAATCTGCACACCTGTCCTGATCATCATCTCTCCCCTTCAAAAGCTCTGACCTGACATCCAGTCCCTGCCGGATCGTTAGCCATGAACAGTATGTTGTGCCTTAGTACCAGACTCCAGTTGGATAGTATTTGTTTTGTTATTTTTGTTTACGTATTGCTTGCCTTGAACTTACCTCCGTTTGTTTTGCCTTCAGTTACTCACCCGGATCATTCACCCCATTCCCGCCTGGTCGACGGAGGATTCCGCTACTCCATTGGATTCACCTATTTACTCCCATCGATTCACCACCGCTGCCCGCTACGCCACCTGGATATATCTACCCATTCACATTTTCTTGTAAATAAATACTCACCTTCTTCCTACGCTCCTTGTCCTGGTCTGCTTCTGGGTTCAATTTTGAAAGAACGTGACACAGCCAGACTTATTTGCCATTTCTTTAGCCTCATCCCTCTCAACCATAACATTTTTCAATTCCTCATCAATCCACATGGGTTTAAATGTTTTTACAGTTATTTTTTTAATTGGGTACATATGTATTAGTAACTGGGACAAGCAATTTCATAAATGTCTCAGGCGCAACATCTGCTTGGTTCTCATTACACACCACGGACCAACAAATATTATTTACATCAACAACGTAGGAATCACCTCTTATACACTCTATTAGGCCCAGCATTTGGAACTTTCCTAGACTTTCCTTTCCAAGTTTGTCACGTTCCTGACCTTATTTCCTTTATTTTGTCTTTGTTTAGTATGGTCAGGTCGTGAGCTGGGAAGGCATTCTATGTTATGTGTTTCTATGTTGGGTTATTTTCAATTAGCCTGATATGGTTCTCAATCAGGGGCAGGTGTTTTACGTTTCCTCTGATTTAGAACCATATTAAGGTAGGCTGTTCACACTGTTTGTTGGTGGGTGATTGTTCCTGTGTTAGTGTTTATGCTACACGGGACTGTTTCGTTTGAGTTTGTTCCTGTTCGTGCGTTCTTCGTTGTCTGTAAGTTCTCATGTTCAGGTCTGTTTACGTCGTTTATTGTTTTGTAGTTTAAGAGTTTTTTCGTGTTCGTCTTTCTTTAAATAAATCGCTATGTCTTCATACCTCGCTGCATATTGGTCCGATCCTTGCTCCTCCTCAGACGAGGAGGAGAACGAACGTTACAAAGTTTAAACTTTTAAACTGTAGACTGTAGATCACCAGGTAGTGTGATGAACTTGATAAAATATATTTGCAATGGGAAGTAATAGCTGGTTTGTTCATTTCATTTTGGACAGGAAATGGTTGTGCTTTTGTATTATGATTTCACGGGGCCTACTGGAGTGAACGGGTTGCTTACTCTTTAACTATATTTGATGTGACTGCTGTTGCCTGTCTATCAGCCCTGTCCATGTTTGACCAAAATTGGCTCTCAATCAGTGCCATGGAATGCACAGGTATTACGGTTGCTGTCCTTTCAGCACCATGAGCCTGTCACTTTTGATGTGACACTGTTGTTGTCGCTATTGGTGATAGTGTGATAGTGGTCCTGGCTACCATAAGTTATGTAAACAGTGCATTATTTTATGCTGTGTGTTATGTTGTGTCCAGGTCGGTTCTGTCTCTGTGTGTGTGTGGCATCCCGAAGTGCTGCCAGACCCGTTTGATTAAAAGGTATTGCTCTTCCTTCACTCGGTCTGTCAAGAGTGTGCAGCGCTGTCATCAAGTTAAAGGGTGGCTGCTTTGAAGAATCTAAAATATATTTTGATTTGTTTAACACTTTTTGGGTTACTACATGATTCCATGTGTTATTTCATAGTTTTGATGTCTTCACTATTATTCTACAATGTAGAAAATAGTAAAACTAAAGAGAAACCCTTGAATGAGTCGGTGTTTCAAAACTTTTGACTGGTACTGTATGTCAGCCACCACAGCTAATGAAGTCACTGACGCCCTTAAAGAGTTAAAGTCAGTTTTGGAATGGGTGGTCAGTAATAAACTGCATAGTATTTGGTACAAATCATTCCCTAAGCTCTAGACCTCAACTGAGTATGGTAATGAATGGTGTGGCTGTTGAACAAGTTGAGGAGACTAAATGAATTGGTGCACAGCTTTTTTTTACACCACACTCCACAAAGCAAGTCCTGCAGGCTATAGTTTTATCTTATATTGGTTATTGTCCAATCAAATGGTCTGCAAAGTAAGTACTGCAATGTAAGACCTAGGTAAGCTACTGCTGGCCCAGAACAGAGCGCTAACATTAATACTACGCATGCCAGTCTCTTTTGGCTAAGAGTGGAGGGAAGACTACCAGCATCACTTCATGTTTTTAGAAGAAACCAAATTGTTTGCACAGTCAACATACACAGAGCACTGACACACACACTTACCCCATTAGACATGCCACCAGGGGTCTTTTCACAATCCCCAGGTCCAGAACACATTCAAGGAAACGTACAGTATTACACAGAGCCATGAGTGCATGGAACGCCCTTCCATCTCATGTAGCGCAAGTGAACATCAAACCTGGTTTCAAAAAACAGCTAAAGAAACACTGACATGTACAGTATGCGTAACTGATAGATGCACATGCAAGCACACTACATGTTCATGTTTTTAAATGTATGTAAATTGTCTTTTGTCTGTCTTTTTTAAATTTTTATATGTTGGACCCCGGCAAGACTAGCTGTCACCATTGGGATCGGCTAATGGGTATCCTAATAAATCAAATCAAAATCAAATAACTTCTGCATGCTTAAAGTAATATTCAATGTCTACCTTTTTAAAATGTTTACCCATCTACCAATAGGTGCCCTTTTTTGCAAGGTATTGGAAAACCTCCCTGGTCGCCCTAGTCATTTCAGCTTTTCATTTTAAATTCATTTGTAAACATTTTGAAAAACATAATTCCACTTTGACATTATGGGGTATTGCGTGTAGGCCAGTGACAAAAGAAATCTACATTTAATGCATTTTAAATTCATGCTGTAACACAACAAAATGGAAGGGGTGTAAATAGTTTCTGAAGGCACTGTACCAGCTGCCATAGCAAATCACCATCACAGCTGTGGAAGATATTATATTGTTATGTAGATGCATTTCTGGCCCATAGGGGGCGGTATTGACTCACCACCTCAAGTGAGGGCTTTTCAGTGGGTTATATGAATTCTATATTGCATAGCATTTTGTGTGCAGTAGGGTCACTGGCAACTCCCGTCTCCGAGTTGTTTACAGATGGGCTTTGTTAAAGGGCCCTACACACCCTACACAAACAGAGCGACGGAAAGTCGTATACGGTCCGTTCCAAAATATGAGCCGCACTAAAGAATGTAGAACTATGTAGAAAATAACACTCCGAGTGTAGCGGCCTTGATGGGCCACACACCCTCAGCGGGTTGTAAAGAAACGGATACATCTGCTTTTTAGGGGAAAAGGTAAGAAGAGGCAAAGCCTGAAAATGTGATGCTTTCTCTTTCTGACGACCCTGCTCAGGCGTTTCTTTTACGCCTGGAAAGTCAGGTTAGGGGTCACGGGGAAGAATGGAGCCATGCCCTTCGAACAGTTTTCCGACTATTCTAAAGTACCCTCAAGTTTCACACCCCTAAACACACATAGGATTATAAACTGCAACCACAAATATGCAAACACACACACACACACACACACACACACACACACACACACACACACACACACACACACACACACACACACACTTGTGTACTCAGGGGAGACCATGTTTACAGCTAACTAGTTCTCGATTGCTTGAGGAAGTGACATAACGACTGGAGTAATTAGAATTATCTCAAGCATCATGTCACATCACCCAAAATAACCTTATCGTCTCACATCCAATAACTCCTATCACACACACAACTTGAATGTCTTAAAAGGGATTTAAACTCTTTCATGACACTCTGGGGAATTCATTGTTTGACACCACAGCCTCTGAGATAAAGGCTCCTGTATTTGTTATTCAAAACAACTCGAGCAGAATGAGGGAAGCTGCTCAAGGACATCTTCCGAACATCACCTTCTGCAGATTCATCATCCAAAGAGGGGAAATGTGGGCATCCGCTTTCGTAGCCTGTAATACACTCGTGTCCCCCGGCGACCGGTTCCTACATAAAACATTCAGGCAGCAAAGGCTTCAATTTCCTCCTTAACTACATTTAATGGCAAGAAGGCGGGGGAAAACTGGGCAAATATGCATACTTTCTTTTTTAAACACCATTTTCCACCACCACGCTTCAGTGGCTAATGCCTAGGAATGCTACTTCCTGATGTTCAGAGAATCAGGTTGCAGCAGTCTGTTGATTACCCCTGGCTGAATGTTAGGTGCAACATAAGGAAGTGTGTTTTATGCAAGCACCGGTCGCCAGGGGACAGGAGTGTATTACCTGCTGTGCACCTCAAGTCCAGATGATAATAGAGATCCATGAAGTCCCCTAGTGGCTGCCCAGGCTAGCTGGCACCCTTGAATAGCTTTTGCTTGAATCTTGAATCCCCCTTGGATTTAATTAATGATGAACTCTCTCCGGTACGGTGATGAGAAGACAACACCAAATGGAAAACACATTGGCCGGTGACCGCGAGCGGATTTAGGCCTAGATTCAATCAGATAAAGCATTAACCGGTGAAAGCCAACACCCGCATAGCTGATGTTTTGGCGGTGCTGGAGATGTAACTGCGTTGGAGCTGTCAAATTGGTGAGCAGCTGCTCTTGATCATCCTCACAAAGCCACACCCCTCCTAATTGCTTTAGAAGTTCAGAAGGAGAAAGTGTAGACTACATAGAAATAATTACGCTCAAATTGAAAATCATTAAACAAAATCTATCAGCCTAATTGAGGTGTAGATTACATCTCAAATTCCAGTGTTCGAAATTGTAAACAAGGCTGCATGGGATTTCTCGGTGCAGGATTTCTCTTGGTGCCAATGGCAATGTCAGCTTTAGGTATAATGCCAGGAGCCGCTTGTGGATTTGACAGCTCTAACGCAGTTCCGACACTGCCTAAAGAACCACCATGTGGATGTCTGCTAAAGCGGATCTGATTGAATAGATCCCTTAATTAGGGACCTCCTTTGCGTGGGGTTCCCGAAAACGTCACTCAAGTCTGAATAAATGTATT
Organism: Salvelinus fontinalis; assembly: GCF_029448725.1. Classification (NCBI taxonomy): domain Eukaryota; kingdom Metazoa; phylum Chordata; class Actinopteri; order Salmoniformes; family Salmonidae; genus Salvelinus; species Salvelinus fontinalis. The sequence goes on from NC_074693.1 coordinate 45,393,364, forward strand.
ATTAATGTCTCCTGTCTAATACAGAAGCATCAAGTCTACAGGGAGATTGGGCTTGACAGAACACTGCAACTTCAGCGAGAATAGAAACTGTCAGTATTATCATCGGAGCCTGTTGTTGTCGAACAGGGTTTCCTAAACTCGGCCCTGGGGCCCACTCTGGGTGCACATTTCGTTTTTTGCCCTAGACAAATTATTCAAATAATGAAAGCTATGTAGTGCTAGGGCAAAAACCAAACCTGAACCCAGGGGAGGCCCCTGGACCGAGTTTGGGAAACCCTGTTGTGAAGCCTCTGTCAACTGCACCGTCACTTGTCAAATGGGCTGGCCTGCTATGACAGATACACTATTTATACAAAGGTATGTAGACACCACTTCAAATTAGTGTAATTGGCTATTTTAGCCACACCCGTTGCTGACAGGTGTATAAAATTGAGCACACAGTCATGCAATCTCCATAGAAAACATAGGCAGTAGAATGTGACTTTCAACGTGGCACCGTCATAGGATGCCACCTTTCCAACAAGTCAGTTCGTCAAATTTCTGCCCTGCCAGAGCTGCCCCGATCAACTGTAAGTGCTGTTATTGTGAAGTGGAAACGTCTAGAAGCAATAACCGTGGAGAAGGAATAATTGTCTGGGGCTGTTTTTCATGGTTCGGGAAAGGCCCCTTAGTTACAGTGAATGGAAATCTTAACGCTCAGCATACAATGACATTCTACATAATTCTGTGCTTCCAACTTTGTGGACACAGTTTAGGGAAGGCCCTTTCCTGTTTCAGCATGACCCCGTGCACAAAGCAAGGTCCATACAGAAATGGTTTGTTGAGATCGGTGTGGAAGAACTTGACTGGCCTGCACTGAGCCCTGACCTCAACCCTATCGAACACCTATGGGATGAATTGAAACGCAGACTAATCGCCCAACATCAGTGCCCGACCTCACTAATGCTTTTGTGGCTAAATGGTAGCATGTTACCGCATCAATGTTCAAACATCTAGTGGAAAGCCTTCCCAGAAGAGTGGAGACTGTTATGGCAGCAAAGGGGGACCAACTCCATAATAATACCCATGATTTTGGAATGAGATGTTCGACAAGCAGTTGTCCACATACTTTCGGTCATGGAATGTATACTTTATAGTGTTTGAAGGGGAAGCAGAAAGCCCAGTGGAGTGATGCACAGATCAGTGCCTGTCTGTCTGCATCTCTCTGTCTAGCCTGCAACTTCAGCTCCTGCAAAATAGAAATGAAATGAATGCTTTGGTTCCAAAACAATCTATGCTTCCTGTATGTTTTGTATGGTATTTGTATTTGTATTTATTATGGATCCCATTCCGTTCCTGGCATCCAGCATTACAATACATTCACAACAGATTTCACAACACATTAAGGTGTGCCCTCAGGCCCCTACTCTACAACACATCAATGTGTACGTTTGTGTAGTGCGTATGTTGTGTGTTTGTATGCATGTGTCTGGGCCTATGTTTGTGTTGCTTCACAGTCCCTGATGTTCCATAAGATGTGTTTTTATCTTTTTATATATAATTTTACTGCTTGCATGAGTTACTTGATGTGGAATGGAGTTCCATGGCTCTATGTAGTACTGTGCTCCTCCCATAGTCTGTTCTGGGTTTGGGGACTGAGCTGTGTGCCAGTAGTTCAAACAGAAAGCTTGGTTCATTCTCACAAATACATGCAGTGATGAAGTCAATCTCTCCTCCGCTTTGAGCCAGGAGAGATTGACATGCATATCATTAATGTTAGCTCTCTGTGTACTTCTAAGGGCAAGCCGTGCTGCCCTGTTCTGAGCCAATTGAAACTTTCCTAAGTCCCGCCTTATGGCACCTGACCAAACGACTGCACAGTAGTCCAGGTGCAACAAAACTATTTATTTTCATTTAACTTTTATTTAACCATGCAAGTCAATTAAGAACAATTTCTTATTTACAATGATGGCCTACCCCGGGCAAACCCTAACCCAGACGACGCTTGGACAATTGTGCGCCGCTCTATGGGACTCCCAATCACGGCAAGTTGTGATGCAGCCTGGAATCAAACCAGGGTCTGTAGTGACGCCTTCAGCACTGAGATGCAGTGCCTAAAGCTTTATTATGGACAGACTTCTCCTCATCTTAGCTACTGTTGTATCAATATGTTTTGACCATGACAGTTTACAATCCAGGGTTACTCCAAGCAGTTTAGTCACCTCAACTTTCTAAATTTCCACATGATTCATTACAAGATTTAGTTGAGGTTTAGGGTTTAGTCCCAAATACAATGTTTTTAGTTTTTGAAATATTTAGGACTAACTTTTTCCTTGTTACCCATCCTGAAACTACATGTATAGTGTTGAGTCATCAGCATACGTAGACAAACTGGCTTTACTCAAAAAGCAAATTGAAGATATGGCAAATAAGAGTGGCAGTATTGTCCACTGTTCTCCTCAGTAATTTTCCATCCAAGTTGTCAGACCCCGGTGTCTTGTCATTGTTGATAGACAACAATAATTGTTTCACCTCTTCCCCACTTTTTACAGAATTCAAAATTACAATGCTTGTCATAATTTGGTCAGATATACTCGTGTCAGCGTTTGTTGCTGGCATGTCATGCCTAAGTTTGCTAATCTTGCAAATGAAAAAATAATTTAAGGAGTTGGAAAAATCAGTAGGTTTCGTGATGAATGAGCCATCTGATTCATTGAATGATGTAGTGGAGTTTACGTTTTTGCCCAAGATTTCATTTAAGTTGCTCCAAAGCTTTTTACTATCATTCTTTGTCATTTATTTTTGTTTCATTGTGTAGTTTCTTCTTCTTTTTATTCAGTTTAGTCACATGATTTCTCATTTTGCAGTACGTTTGCCAATCGGTTGTGCAGCCAGTGTAACAGGTTTTGTCCTCTTCGTCTGAGGAGGAGTAGCAAGGATCGGACCAATACGCAGCGTAGTAAGTGTCCATAATGATATATTTAATCAATCAAACAGAACACTGACCGAAATAACAAAAATACGAAACAAACAACCCGAAACAGTCCCGCATGGTGAAAACACTAACACAGGATACAACCACCCACAAAACCCAAAGGAAAAACAGGCTACCTAAATATGGCTCCCAATCAGAGACAACGACTGACACCTGCCTCTGATTGAGAACCATATCAGGCCAAACACATAGAAACAGACAACCTAGACATACAACATAGAATGCCCACCCACATCACACCCTGACCAAACAAAACATAGAAACATACAAAGCAATCTATGGTCAGGGCGTGACAGCCTGTCACGAATCCCGCTTCCTGAGTCTGTGTTTGCCTGTGTTTCTGTCCTGGAGTGTGTTTCTGGTGTCCTGGAACGCACCCTGTCTGGTTGCCGGGCGAATTAGCTTGTTGGGAGATTGATGTTCACCCGCACCTGCATCCCATCAGTAATCTGCACACCTGTCCTGATCATCATCTCTCCCCTTCAAAAGCTCTGACCTGACATCCAGTCCCTGCCGGATCGTTAGCCATGAACAGTATGTTGTGCCTTAGTACCAGACTCCAGTTGGATAGTATTTGTTTTGTTATTTTTGTTTACGTATTGCTTGCCTTGAACTTACCTCCGTTTGTTTTGCCTTCAGTTACTCACCCGGATCATTCACCCCATTCCCGCCTGGTCGACGGAGGATTCCGCTACTCCATTGGATTCACCTATTTACTCCCATCGATTCACCACCGCTGCCCGCTACGCCACCTGGATATATCTACCCATTCACATTTTCTTGTAAATAAATACTCACCTTCTTCCTACGCTCCTTGTCCTGGTCTGCTTCTGGGTTCAATTTTGAAAGAACGTGACACAGCCAGACTTATTTGCCATTTCTTTAGCCTCATCCCTCTCAACCATAACATTTTTCAATTCCTCATCAATCCACATGGGTTTAAATGTTTTTACAGTTATTTTTTTAATTGGGTACATATGTATTAGTAACTGGGACAAGCAATTTCATAAATGTCTCAGGCGCAACATCTGCTTGGTTCTCATTACACACCACGGACCAACAAATATTATTTACATCAACAACGTAGGAATCACCTCTTATACACTCTATTAGGCCCAGCATTTGGAACTTTCCTAGACTTTCCTTTCCAAGTTTGTCACGTTCCTGACCTTATTTCCTTTATTTTGTCTTTGTTTAGTATGGTCAGGTCGTGAGCTGGGAAGGCATTCTATGTTATGTGTTTCTATGTTGGGTTATTTTCAATTAGCCTGATATGGTTCTCAATCAGGGGCAGGTGTTTTACGTTTCCTCTGATTTAGAACCATATTAAGGTAGGCTGTTCACACTGTTTGTTGGTGGGTGATTGTTCCTGTGTTAGTGTTTATGCTACACGGGACTGTTTCGTTTGAGTTTGTTCCTGTTCGTGCGTTCTTCGTTGTCTGTAAGTTCTCATGTTCAGGTCTGTTTACGTCGTTTATTGTTTTGTAGTTTAAGAGTTTTTTCGTGTTCGTCTTTCTTTAAATAAATCGCTATGTCTTCATACCTCGCTGCATATTGGTCCGATCCTTGCTCCTCCTCAGACGAGGAGGAGAACGAACGTTACAAAGTTTTCCTAGATACGGCTACTATATCGTGATCACCATATCCAACGGATTTGGATACTGTGTTCAAGCTAATTTCTGCAGCATTAGTAAAGTTGTGATCAATACATGTTGATGATTTCATTCCTGTGCTGTTTGTAACTACCATGAGTAGGTTGACTGAACCTGAACCAGGTTGCAGGCATTAGTTATAGTTTGAAGCTTTCTCTTTAGTGAGCAGCCTGATGGAAGCCAGTTAATATTTAAATCATCCAGAAAATACACTTTTCTGTTAATATCACATACATTATCAAGCATTTCACACGTTATCCAGATACTGACTGATAGCACTTGGTGGTCTATAGCAGCTTTCCACCAGAAAGGGCTTTAGGTGAGGCAGATGAACCTGTAGCCATATTACTTCAACAGTATTTAACATGAGATCCTCTCAAAGCTTTACAGGAATGTAGTTCTGAATATAAACGGCCACACCTCCACCTCTGGCATTTGTCTTTCTGTATATCTGATAACCATTTATTGCTACCACTGTATCATCAAAGGTATTATCTAAGTTTGTTTCAGAGATTGTCAGAATATGAATGTCATCTGTTACTAGCAAATGATTGATTTCACGAACCTTGTTTATTAAGCTACATGAACTCAGCAAAAAAATGAACGCCGTCTCACTGTCAACTGTGTTTATTTTCAGCAAACTTAACATGTGTAAATAATTCTATGAACATAACAAGATTCAACAACTGAGACAAACTGAACAAGTTACACAGACATGTGACTAACAGAAATGGAATAATGTGTCCCTGAACAAAGGGGGGGTCAAAAGTAAGTCAGTATCTGGTGTGGCCACCAGCTGCATTAAGTACTGCAGTGCATCTCCTCCTCATGAACTGCACCAGATTTGCCAGTTCTTGCTGTGAGATGTTACCCCTGTCTTCCACCAAGGCACCTGCAAGTTCCCAGACATTTCTGTGGGGAATGGCCCAGCCCTCACCCTTCCGATCCAACATGTCCCAGACGTGCTCAAAGGGATTGAGATCCGGGCTCTTCTTTGGCCATGGCAGAACACTGACTTTCCCTTTCTTGCATGAAATCACGCACAGAACGAGCAGTATGGATGGTAGCATTGTCATGCTGGAGGGTCATGTCAGGATGAGCCTGCAGGAAGGGTACCGCAAGAGGGAGGAGGATGTCTTCCCTGTAACGCACAGCGTTGAGATTGCCTGCAATGACAACAAGCTCAGTCCGATGATGCTGTGACACACCGCCCCAGACCATGACAGACCCTCCACCTCCAAAATCGATCCCGCTCCAGAGTACAGGCCTCGGTGTAACGCTCATTCCTTCGACGATAAACGTGAATCCGGCCATCACCCCTGGTGAGACAAAACCGCGACTCGTCAGTGAAGAGCACTTTTTGCCAGTCCTGTCTGGTACAAATCAAATCAAATTTAGCCCACATTAACATAAACTCAGCAAAAAAAGAAACATCCCTTTTTCAGGACCCTGTTTCCCATGCTTGTTCAATGAACCATAAACAATTAATGAATAGGCACCTGTGGAACGGTCGTTAAGACACTAACAGCTTACAGACTGTAGGCAATTATGGTCACAGTTATGAAAACTTAGGACACTAAAGTGGCCTTTCTACTGACTCTGAAAAACACCAAAAGAAAGATGACGGTGGGTTTGTGCCCATAGGCGACGTTGTTGCCGGTGATGTCTGGTGAGGACCCGCCTTACAACAAGCCAACAAGCCCACAGTCCAGCCTCTCTCAGCCTATTGCGGACAGTCTGAGCACTGATGGAGGGATTGTGCGTTCCTGGTGTAACTCGGGCAGTTGTTGTTGCCATCCTGTACCTGTCCCGCAGGTGTGATATTCAGATGTACCGATCCTGTGCAGGTGTTGTTACACGTGGTCTGCCACTGCGAGGACGATCAGCTGTCTGTCCTGTCTCCCTGTAGCGCTGTCTTAGGTGTCTCACAGTACGGACATTGCAATTTATTTCCCTGGCCACATCTGTAGTTCTCATGCCTCCTTGCAGCATGCCTAAGGTACGTTCAAGCAGATGAGCAGGGACCCTGGGCATTTTTATTTTAGTGTTTTTTAGAGTCAGTAGAAAGGCTTCATTACTTCATTACTAATACACTTGCAGAACAACCATGCTCTTTTTTTGTAACACAAAACCTAGGGATGAGGGCGCATTGGTCTAAGGCACTGCATCGCAGTGCTAGCCGGCCGTGACCCGGAGGCCCACGGGGCGGCGCACAATTGGCCCAGTATCGTCCGGGTTAGGGAGGGTTTGGCCGGCAGTGATATCTTTGTCAAATCGCGCACTAGCGACTCCTGTGGCGTGCTTCCTCCAATGTTTCCTCCAACACATTGGTGCAGCTGGCTTCCGGGTTGGATGGGCATTGTGTCAAGAAGCAGTGCTTCTTGATTGGGTTGTGTTTCGGAGGACGTATGGCTCTCGACCTTCGCCTCTCCCGAGTCCGTACGGGAGTTGCAGCGATGAGACAAGACTGTAATTACTACAAATTGGATACCACGAAATTGGGGAGAAAAAAGGGGTAAAAAAAAATACACAAAAAAAATATATACCTAGGGATTAGAATAATACTATATATATACATATATAATACAGTACACACATCTCCACTCCGCTCTATGGTTCTGCCATATCCACTGCGCTCTTCCCCTTTGGACCCATGTTAATAATAAATGCCAAGACAAATTACTATGTATAGAATGGAGTCTCGCAGGGGGAAAACCAACTCAATACCTATTATTAATTCAGGTAGGATGGATGGTGTGCTTTATATGTTTTATACACAAGGCCTTAGGAGAAGGCGAAGGCTGATGAGCGCAAATCATGTGTAATAAACATTTGGTTTCCCCAAGCGAAACAGGGGAAGAGAGCGTGCAGACAAATTGCATTTGGAACGCTCTAGCTGGCTTTTGGGAAGAACTACCGGTACTGGCTGCCAGGATTCAACCTGGAGGGGCAACCTATATTTTGTTATAAAACTGGCTTCTATAGACACACACACACGTATGCATGCTCACCCAGACAAGCACATATTCTCACACATGCAGACACACACACACACACACATCTGCCTCTATAATTACATAGTTAGTAAAAATGTTTTTTATTTAACCTGTATTTAACTAGGCAAGCCAGCTAAGAACATATTCTTATTTACAATGACGGCCTACACCGGGCCAAACCCGGACGACGCTGATGCTGGGCCAATTATGCGCTGCCCTATGGCACTCCCAATCACGGCTGGTTGTGATACAGCCTTCATTAAGTCTGTATACTTCATTAGGATGATCCCAAGTGTGTGTATCTCTGTAAGTGTGATGGTGCTTTGCCTTGGCCTTGGGCAGAGCTAAGAGGGAAGAACACCTTTTGTGATGCTGGTTGCCTCAAGGCATCTCTCCAGTTATGGCTGGCCACAGGCGTAATGGAGTGTAGCAGTTGCGTTTTGCTCTGTGTGCGTGTGCGCGTGATAGAGAAAGTGTGTGTGTGTATGTATGTGAGAAAAGGAGAGAGTGAGCGAGAGAGAGAGAGTGTGTACCTCTGAGACTTCATGTCCGGAGGCTGAAGGTTCCTCATGTGTCTGGGGACTATGATTAGCAGTTTACTCACACTCATGCTACATACCACAGCGACACACATTGCATATACAAGCAGCTTACCGGTATATAGCCTAAGCGCCAGTGAGAAGAACTCTATTCAATACAACTCTTTTCTCAATGCTTTTATTTGTTATTTAAAAATATCATCCACGCATTTACAGAGTAGTAAAACAAATCAATCTATGCAACTGTTAACAGCCTTTACAGAAAATTAAGAAATATATCGATTTTTATTCATAGAATTATAAAAACAAGGAACAAAAAAAAGAGAGAGTGAGAGAGGCCAGAGGGCTGGGAGGTGGAAAATGTTCGGCAGACCCTGATAACCTCATTGGGTAGCTGAGTGACAGCAGAGTTAACCAATCAGAGGCTCTGGGAATGGTCTGGTCCGCCCATGTGAACGACAAACAGCCAATGCCCTGGCACCTTCGGACTGATACTCCTTTGGGCACAGAGAAGAGCATCGTGGCTTTGGTGGTGTTATAGAGATCTCCATCACCCTGGAGATGAGTCACCCTCTCTGTCACCCATACAGAGAGGCTGTTTCCTCAGTGTCACAGCCTGCTCTGCAGCCTCAGCTCTATGTTTTTACTTCTGTGTCCTAATAATACAGCCAGAGCTCTATGCCAGTGTTTCTCAACCTTATTTGTGCCTGGGACCAGCAAACTGTTTACATTATAACTAGCTCTTAAGAACGGACTAAACCAAGGCCAGTTAACCATCGCAGGGACCGGTGAGCAACATCTCAGGGACCAGTACCGGTCTCCATAATACAATGTCCTAATAATTCAGCCTGAGCTCAATGCTGTTTCTTCTGTGTCCCTGTGATGTCCTCCTCTGTGTCCCCGTAATGCTCTATGTGATCATGATGCCCTCGAAGCCACAGAACTTCCAGCGTTTCTCCAGGCTGGCGCCTACCCCCGTCGACTCCTGTCTGAAGGTACAGGGCAGCCGACCCAGTAGAGCATCCACCTCCCCTGTATTTATCTGAAACACACACAGACACACTCAATGTAAATACACAGATTTGATAAATACACTCCCACACACACAAACACAATTCAAACTTATCACACAGATTTGACACACACTCCTACAAACTCAAAAAGAGCCACACATCTCTGAAAAACGGATCTGATTGACAAACAATAAACCACCCCCCCCCCACACACACACACACAATACATCACAAACCCACACCTACATATGCAATAGCACCACATTGGCATATAGCATCACTTTAAAAAGGTGAGATTACACAAAACAACGACAGCAGGAAGCACTGTATAATTTTATGCAGAGAAAAAACGAATTTGTAAGAACCAGATGGGTAAACCTGTCAGTATGCATTAAGCACTAGCGTAGATATGTGTGTATCACCATTAACAATGTAGCAGTGCATCATGAACACAGTAGATAAGTAGAGAGTCATGTTGTTTGTGGTGAATCCAACCAGTACTGTTGACAAAGCCCTGTGGGCTTGTTGTGTGGTGTTACAGAGAGGTAGCGTGGGAACAAAAAACATCCTCAGACAGAGTGGAAAAGCCAAAGGGAGAGGGAAGGAATGAGTCAGTGCGGCGAAGGCGCAGAGGTTTGAATGAGTTGGCGAGGGGAGTGGTCATACAATATATTCACAAGGGCCTCCTCATGGAGGTAGCAGTAAGAGTAGTCATGTATTATATCTGAAGGCCTCCTTGCGGCGATGGCAGTGAGTGTAGTGGTCATATACACAGTGTACAAAACATGCTTTTGTCCAGCCTGGTTTAGGCAAGGCATGGCTACTATGCCCCTGTGGGTTTCCACCAGCCATGTTATCGGATAGAGGTTTGGGTCGGCCACGATAGAGCGGAAAGAGATGTTATTTATACACTGAGTGTACAAAATATTAGGAACACCTTCCTAATATTGAGTAACAAGCCCTTTTGACCTCAGAACAACCCAAATTCGTTGGGGCATGGACTCTACAAGGTGTCGAAGGTTCAATAGGGATGTTGGCTCATGTTGACTCCATTGCTTTCCACCGTTGTGTCAAGTTGTCTGGATGTCCTTTGGGTGGTGGACCATTCTGAATGCAAAACAGGAAATTGCTAGGCGTGAAAAACCCAGTAGCGTTGCAGTTCTTGACACACTCAAACCGGTGCTCCTGGCACCTACTACCATACCCCGTTCAAAGGCACTTCAATCTTTTGTCTTGCCCTTTCACCCTCTGAATGGCACACATACACAATCCATGTCTCAAGGATTCAAAATCCTTGTTTAACCGGTCTCCGCCCCTTCGTCTACATTGATTGAAGTGGATTTAACAAGTGACATCAATAACGGATCCAAACATTTCACCCGGTCAGTCTATGTCATGGAATGTTTTGAACACTCAGTGTATGTGGTTGAGAAGAAGGAAAATAATCTCTCTGGCAGACGAGAGCAGAGGTGAGAACCAAGGAAGGCCCCTGAGGAGTCCGACATGTGGAGATGGGTGTTTAAGCGAAGCGTCAGAATAAATGAAACAGCTCAGCTCTGTCAGGGAGAAACAGGAATGATCCAGATCTAACAGGTCTCAGTGTCCAGGGAAATTACACCCAGACACTTCCTCAAGAACACTGGAGATACCCTATATTCACGTCTATGGTAGCTACAGAGATTGGAGGCAGTGGGACTTGCCATTGCTTCAACCCCAACGCCAACCTGGGGATCAGCATCATGAGAGGGGCCTTTCTGCACCAGGGGAATCACATTTGAGGAGAAGGATCTGGCCGTATGAGGAAACTCTTGCTGCACGATGGGGCTCTGCTGTCACAAGGGGATGATTCACATTTCATTTGGGGGAGGCTGACTGCACCAGGGTGCTCCAACTGCACCGTGTGGCCCTGGAATACATCAGGACAATACCGTATGACAGCCCAGTAGGGGTGTTAATTCCAAGTTTGTGCTCTGTGTGTGTGTGTTGTGCCAAGATGGCTGTGTGTGTGTGTGTATGTGTGCGTGTGCGTGTGCTGGAATAGTGCGCCAGGATGGCTCCTGCTGCTCATCATGACAGGCTGCGTGTGTGTCAATAGCTAGATTTTCCTGCGAATGTTCAAAAATCTGCATCATTTTTTTTTTGCATTTTCCCACCAGAGTTGTGTTTGCATCAAACGGACTTTTTGCGTATAAAAGGCTGTGATTGATGACGTTGTGCACATAAAGAGAACTTGTGTGGTTAAATTCCCATGTACTGAATAAAAAACACAAGTTAAATGGGTATCCATTGCATTTTCAACTCTACTCATGGTTTTGTCACAAAAACTGTTACGTAATATGCAAATGTGCCCACTCTGGTCTTGGCACGTGTGCTCTAGCCAACAGCTCGCAGAGCGGGTATGCTACCTACACGATAAGATTATTATGGATAAGATCATTTGTATTTGTCAAACGGCAGCCAAGCATCGATCATCATGTCACCAGAATAAGACCCTTGAAACACCCTTGCACATTCACCACCCTTTAAAGTTCATCATAACTTATTTCATCTGTAGCCTAATAAACTGCATGCTTTCCCGAGTCATAGTGGGAGGACCACACAACATATCATCGCATCACTCCAAGTTCACTTACATATTTGCGCAGAAAGGCGTTTCCACTGCCATTTCTCGCATAATACATTTTCCCAACACAAAAATATCCCACCATTTCTCGCATAATACATTTTCCCAACACAAAAAGATCCCACCACGTCGAACTAACACATTGTCTGTTGACATTTATACAATTGTACCGGCATTTCCTTGTTGCAGCTCAGGCGTGACTTTTTTCATGTGTCAGGAAATTCATCCACATGAAATGGTTGGATGGAAACCTGGTTAGTGTCAGTGTGTGTGTGTGTGTGTGTCAGTGTCAGCGTGTGCCAGCAGTACCTTGGTGTTCAGCCGCTGTAGATAGGAGCAGATGTACTCGATGCTGGCTCCAAACGGATGGACATGGAGGAATGTAGAGATGATCCCTGAGGAAGGAGAAAGAGATACCTCAAATACAGTGTCAATCAAACTGGCATTAGCATTACTCTATACCTATAACTCTATAACCATGATATATAACGGTTGATTCACCCATCTTATCATACAGTAGTGTAGGCTATTACTTTAAGTTATACTATGTTATAATTCCATCCAGTCTGAGTGTGAGCCAATGAGAACATGCCATCCAAAGTATCAAACTGTAGACCATTAACCTATAGCTAATCTATAGCTAACTAACAACATTACGTTTGAGTGTTGATTCATTCACCGATCTGTCCAACGTGAAAGCCAGCGAGAACACCACACTCAAGAGACCACTCTACTTAACTCATCTTGTCTAACCGAAGTGAAAATGTATCTGCACTCGTCACGTATGTCTGTCTTCCCCAAAACACTCCCGGCCCTGTGGAAGACTTGTGTTTTAACCGTCCAGATTAAGAGAAGTGTTTAAGGAAGACTTTGATGCTGCTCTCTACATGAAAGCTTCTCTGATCAGAGCAGCATGGGGCGTCACGCCCGCACGCACTCACACGCACAAAGGGGTTTCGCTCATCCCAACAATAACATCTGCTATCAGCTAATTGATATGACGATGCACTACTGATAGTCCAAAACCCCCGTGTCATAACATGAGCCCACTGAGGAGCCAGCTCAGAAAACAAAGACACCGGGTGAGACACTGGAGGAGAACAACTCTTTGATCAGAAGTGTGTTTTAATGGCTGGGCTTGGACCAATGATATACAGAAAAGCATAACTTAAAATCAGTCTATATACTTTGAATGGGTCCAAAAGCCTCCAAATGTCCAAATCATTTATAGCAAATGAATCAGAACTTTATGTTTAGTTGTAAAGGGACTTGTGGAGAAAGCAGTAGCTGCTCTGTTCCAAAGCCTAGTTATCTAAAGTTCATATTGATGCTATTTGACAAGGCTAACTTTGTAGTTGGTGAAGTCTACAGTTTCATTTTCTAACTGAATGTGTAATTATAGCCTAGCCTAGATATTCAGCCACTCTTCGAGAAACATGGAAGTTCAATACAAAGTGCTTTGTTAATATCAAACTTCAAGTCTTGAAAAAGGCCTAGCATCTGTTCTTTCCTTCCCCATGTCTTTGTTTTGATCAGAGTTTAGTCATCCGTTTTCTCTCCTTTTTAAAGACAATGTTATGCACACAAAATGCGTCATTCCGGCTGTATTTCTGCCTGCTTGAACGCTGAATAGGTCAGATACACATAAAAACATGAAATGACCCCGGAAATCGATATAACATTGCCCAGAGATGCACATATATAACATTCCTTTAAGTGTTCATCTCATTGGTATTAATTTTCCCAACTAGAAGGACAGACAAAGCAGTTAAAGATGAGTTCACTTTTGAGCCAATGTCCTTTTTTCTCTGCGGTGCTCACTTCATCTTCAAACAAGATGTAATTTAGAGCGATTCTGACAGAGAGAACACCCAGGATCCTCAGCAGCCATCTACTTCACTGAGCAGCCAAAGTGGGCCGGCATGGAGGGAGGGAGCGCCTCATTGACTACCTAACCAACTATGCCAAATATATGATCATTCTAGAATAACACCACTGTGGGACAGGACAGGTAACTCCCACTACCACACAATAGTGAGCATCCTGGCATAGGCCTAATCGTAACGCCACAATTACTTTCCCTTGTATCTCAGCAAGACCTTACTTTCGTAGAAACCAATTTGATCCAGGATCAACCGTTCCATGTGGAAAGAAATGGAGAATGTGCCATAAAACTATGCTGATTGGAAAGTACAGGTGCTAAAGGCCTCAGTAAACCAGCCAATGAAAACATGTGAACCAGCCCAGAGAACTGGGAATAACCAGGGGAGGAAAACCAGGCTTTCCACAAAAAAAACAGCGTTTGATGATTGTGGATAGTTTCTCTAAAAATAACCAGTTAAATGAACAAAAAGGGTATGAACAAGCAGGACCTTTTTCCTAGAATGGATGGCGCTAGGGGAATGTTCTCCTCTGTCCGTACAAATGTTGTTAGAAGGTTGTAGTAATGCTGTCTGAACGTACCAACAAGCAGGGCTTCTCCCTCAGAGTTTACCGGACTACGGTTACAATAATGTTTGGTGAATGTGTCAAGTAGCAGGGCTTCTCTGAGTGGACAGGAATTGGGGGAATTGGGGAACATTATAGTAATGTTGTTAGGTGAACATACCAACTAGCAAGGCTTCTCTCTCAGAGTGAACAGGATTGGAGGGACTCTTCTCCGGGGGCAGAGTCTCCTTCTCCTGACTGCAGGACACCACTTCTAACACTGTTGCCTCCTACAGGAAAGGAGTTGAAAACCCTGTTAGACTGGTAGATGACACACAAACACACACTGTGACGAATCTGGCTGTTGCATGTCACATATTTTTATATATTTTTTTTGAAATATGACTGGAACAGATTTCCTCAAAATCTTGAGTTTTATTATTAGGTCTAAAAATGTGCAAATACTCCTTACTCATCCTTACATTCTCTCAGAGAGGAAAAAGCGACGCGATAGGGATAACTAAGCCCCAAATCTGTCTTCTCCAGCAGGTGGCGGTTTTTCGTTTATTTTCACTCACCAAGCCAGGATAAAAAATGTTGAACCTTATTTTACTAGATAAATTGACAGAACACATTCTCATTTACAACAATGACCTGAGAGATAGTTAAAGGGGAGAGAAGGGAGATGATAAGGTGGCCATGATAGGAATTTAGCCAGGACACCGGGGTTAAAAGCGTACTCTTACGATAAGTGCCATGTGATCTTTAGTGACTACAGACAGTAAGGACACCCGTTTAACATCCCATCCGAAAGACGGCACCTTAGACAGGGCAATGTCCCCAATCACTGCCCTGAGGCATTGGGATATTTTTTTAGACCAGAGGAAAGAGGGCATCCAACACCACTTCCAGCAGCATCTGGTTTCCCATCCAGGGACCGAGCAGGACCAACCCTATTTAGCTTCAGAGGCAAGCCAGCAGTGGGATGCAGGGTTGTTTGCTGCTGAAAAAAAAAGAAGAGTGTGTCGAATTTGGTTAACAAAAATTGTAATGGCTTACGTTGCTATGTGTGGCTTATTTGATCGAATATACGTTTCGTAATGATTCGTTTTTTTTTACGAGTGTACTGATATAAGTAGGACGTGATATCCTGGCAACTTTGAGAAAAAACAGTTAATATCGGAGTTGTGCCTGGTCATCACTAGTTGCCACAGTCATAAGCTCCGCCTATTTCTACAATTTCAATAACTAAAATGTGATTTACCACACTGCTAACCGTAACCCTAACCTTAAATTATAACCAAAAATCACATTTTAGTTTTCATGATTATTTACGATAGAGCCAATTTCTGCGGCTGTGGTAACTAGTGGAAACCGTTGTGCCGGTTGTTCACATGGGTATCTGCCCTCTCATTGGCTAGAATGGTCCCACCAGATCGTGCCTCCTCCAAACTGCCTGACATTTTTTAAGAGATTTATTTTCATAGAGTATGTGGTCAATATAATGGATAATCTGTGATACTACCAAACCTTTATGCACCTGTATCTAATAAGCAGGCTAACTTGGTGGGAAGGCTTTCAATTAACACCATTAGCCTAGCCCATCCAAACACACATGAAAGAACTACACAATATAATTATTTTTAAAATTTGTAACTGGAATAACTCAGCTGGTACCTGGATTATATAGAAACAAACATTCAATAAATACAATTATAATATGGGGAACACACACACACACACACACACACACACACACACACACACACACACACACACACACACACACACACACACACACACACACACACACACACACACACACACACAGTCTTGTTCATCTAACCTTGTGGGGACACACAATTCAGTCCCATTCAAAATCCTACTTTCCCTAACCCATAATCCTTAACCCTTACCCTAACCAAAAAACCTAACCTTAACCCTAAACCTAACCGTAGCTCCTAACCTTAAAACTAACCCTAGCTCCTATTTATTTATTTAATTTAACCCTAACCCTAAACCCTTAACCCTAACCCTAACACTTAAACCCCCTAGAAATAGCATTTGATCTTGTGGAGGCCAACAAAATGTCCCCAGTTGGTCAAATTTTTGTTCGTTTACTATTCTTGTGGGGACTTCTGGTATAGTTAAAACACATCCACACACACAGTTAATATAGTTTAGTAATTTTATATGACATTCAGCTTAGTTTCAGTTTGTTTTTAGACTTAATTTATATGATTTAGTTTGAGTTTTAGTGTTCGCGACAGAAAGTAGCCTATGAGTGGGAGGCTAGGAGTCTTTTATGTGTTGTAGGCCTATAGTCAGATCTTTTGTGATGTCACTTCTTGACACTGGGGGGGAAGTAATACATAAGGTGATGGGCGAGGACCATAGACTTGGATAGACATAACATCTCTGTATCGGTGTCATGACAGCATCTGTGAGAGTATGTGCATTGAGGCCATCTCCATCTTAAAATAGTACAACTCCAACTGGGTCATCGGGTCATGCCAACCGGGTCATCAGGAGGGATCAGCCAATGAAGTTGGAAGTCCCGCCCAGTTGACTAAATCTAAACGGCGAAAGCCCTGAATGGCGTTGCCCATACTAACACAGGCTTTTGGCCACTAGAGGACTCCATACAACTTCGCTCAATGGAGATGGAGCCACTGATGAGGGAAGCAGAGCCTTTTGGACTTCAGCAAATTAGAGAGTACAGCCATGGAGCAGCAGGACCCAAATAAGATGCCAACACGATGAATCATCTTGACCACAGTGCTTCAGAAATATAGCTTCCTCGCATCGAAAGATTGTGTTTGAAGTCACTGTCCAGCTGGAGGGTCAACATGGCAGAGCATTAAGTGTCGCGTCTGAGCTGCGGAAATACCAGTTCCGACACAGTGACTTCAGGAGTACCTGTGCCAACTGTTTTACCACAGTAGTTGACTGCAACTGTGCCTCAAGGTTGAGGATGCACGGCACCAGATCAGAAAAGCAACTGCCTATCAGTTTGAAGTGGGTCGGTGTGAATTGCGAAACGGATCCAGGAACTGCACAAGCTGCTCTAGCTTGGCCTAGTCACTGGTCAGCAAGTTGGGAAAAGTTGGGAAAAAAACCTTGAAAACCATTTGATTTTTACCCAAAGATTAGAAGAAAAAAACTACAATTTAAAATAATTTATGTTTTTTTCTTTTTCTTTTTACATAGTTTTGCAGTGAAAGATAGTTTTAGTTTAATTTCAGTTTACTAAATAGATTTTCCAATTGTTGTTTTTATTTTAGTTTCAGTTTCCGTTAACTATAATAACCTCAACATACACACAAAGTTATTGCCGTTAATTATTTTATTGATGTCATTAATCGAATCTCCATTTTTCACCGCACAGACCCTTTTTAAGCGTACGTGTTTCCGCACGAACCCTATTCCTCACAGACACTGCACTCGGTGGCAGCTGCTGTTACGTAGCGCTGTCTGTCTGAAAAATCCACTATGCTCACAGGTTTGACTTACAGAAAGTTCAATCAAACACATTCCCAGGCATTTCTTTAGATAACAGCAACAAGATCATTTGTACAGAATAGCTAGCTAATTATAATAACGTTAGCTCACTAGCTAACCAAAATAATGTTTACAATGCCATTTGGCTGAATGCCTCTTGATATAACTAACTTCCAAAAAACAATTTTAATCAGAACAGAACGTCCATTCCATTTAGCTACTGTTTTTGTTATAGGTCTCAGGTCAAAAGATTTATCGCAATTATCCCAATTCTAGTTGTAGTAGCTTGTGGACTAGTGCATGTCGAAGTCGCCTAGGCTAGATCTAATAGTTGTATTAGCCTACATTAATTCAGACCGGGCTGACCTGTTGTTATTGTCTTCTGTGGAATTCATAACACTGTTGGACAAGTTTAAATGCTCTTTGTTCTTTGTAGAGCCAGTTATTTTTTTCCTGTAGTCAACCATACAATCTGAAATTGGGAGAACACTCATTTAGAATGCCTGTCTGTCGCTTTAACAGTACTTGAGTGTGTGTGTGTGTGTATTTGTGAGCTCGCAAGTGTTAACTTTAAGAACATTGAGGGAGTAGGCAGGCCTACTTAAATATTGGAAGCATTTTGTTTCTGATACAGATTATTTCGTGTTTTCGTACCACAGCATAGTATGCCTGTAACTCAATGCACTGCTTTTTAAATAGAAAAAATATTTGTTTAGGGTCAAATTTGAGCAAATTCAAAAATTACTATTAATCACAATTAACTACAGAAAATTATGAGATTAATTATTTTAATTGTTTGACAGCACATACATACACACACAATCAGTACCCAGCAGCACCTAAAAACACACCACACACACTCACATCAGACAGATGCAGTGGAAAATCAGAGGGGAGACAAATGCAGGAAGATAATTCAGAGAGGGAGCCGACAGCAATAGTTCTACCAGAGGGTGGAAACAGAGAGAGAGAAAGCTGAGAGTGTTAGCGATGCTAATGATCAAGCTTTTGTTTACTGTGGGCTTCTGACAGGTTGGCAGAGGGTGGGTGGGGTATGTGTGTTTGTGACTGATGTACAGTGCCTTCAGAAAGTATTCCCCTTGACTTATTCCACATTTTGTGTTGTTACAGCTAGAATTCAAATGAATTAAATATTAAATATTTTTTTCCCTCACCCATCTACACACCATACCTGGTAATGGCAAAGTAAAAACATGTAAGCAGGTAAGCAACTCCAGTGTAGATTTGACCTTGTGTTTTAGGTTATTGTCCTGCTGAAAGGTGAATTCATCTCCCAGTTTCTGTTGGAAAACAGACTGAACCAAGTTCTTCTATAGGATTTTACCTGTGCTTAGAGTTGTATTATGTTTACATCCTAAAAAACTCCCTAGTCCTTGCTGATGACAAGCATACCCATAACATGATGCAGCCACAACCATGATTGAAAATATGAAGAGTAGTACTCAGTAAGGATGTGAGAAATAAACCATTTTGCTTAACTTGACAATAACTGACAATAATAGTTTTTGGGGGGTTTTCCATTAAAATGCTTTTTTTTATCCAAATCAATTTACAATGCAGAATAATTGTCCTATTACGCATGTATGACCGCAATGGCCGAGCAATAAAGTTATATCTACCACAACCCTTTACAGTCATAGAACACAGCTACAGTAACATGTCGATAGCGGCAATTGATAACTTTTCAGACAATTAAAAAAGTACCACATCAGGTCTAAATGTTCTGTATTTTTTCCCTGACAACAATAAACACCACTGATTGATGCGCTGCTATAGTTTTTTATGCAGTGTTTTATGGTAGGGGAGCAATGTGTTTTATTTAAACTAAATGTTTTGGTAAGTCACTGTATTTAACAAACTTGAAAGTACTTTTTTTAGGAGAGAGTGGTCTGCGCACAGGCAGCAGACAAGCAGGCTGCGCGCAACAGCTCAACATTATTTGATTGACAATTCTGGTTGCCTAGTGATGGATTTAAATCCCGCTTCAGAAGTCGCATTCCTTATAGTCAAGTAAAATGTCTGTTTCGTGTCGGCATCATGTTGGCATTGAAAAAACTGTAGTGTAGCGTACCCTAACAGACAGACAATCAAACATGCATGGGGCCACATTCCATGATGCCTAAAAAGCGTCATCAATACAGGTTACCGGTAGCCTACTGTAATTTCAAATGAGGCTAAAACAAAGAGTAGGCAGCCTTGTGCACGCAAGACTAGCCCGAAGACATTGGTGCCATGAATAAACTAGGATATTCTACACTCAACAGAACAAAGACGGAACGCACTTGCATCATTAGCGAAGAGACAGAGCAGGCAGGCCAGCACGAGGAAGAGAGAGGCAGAAGAAGGCAGAAGCATGCTCATATGTTTTGGTGATCTGCATCTTGCAAAGTCTTGTCTTGCATGCCTTATAAATTCCCCAAGTAGGCTACAATTCGCCTCCTCCTCTGGTTTTATTTTAATTACACAACTTCCCCAGGCCTTTGTGGCCTATCGGCTATAACACAGAAAATAATATGTTTTGTCATAACAGAACTGTGATTTTAATTAAGTGAAAAAATAAATAAATAATAACATTGTTTTTCGGGTAGGGATCTTTCATAACGTTAGGGATCCGAACTTTATTTCAAAGTTTAAACGCTCACACCCCTAGTACTTAGTGATATGTTGTGTTGGATTTGCCCCAAACATAATGCTTTGTATTGAGGACAAAAAGTACATTTCTCTGCCACATTTCTTTCCAGTATTACTTCAGTGCATTGTTGCAAACAGGACGCATGTTTTTGGAATATTTTATCTGGTTATCACTTATGTTAGTTTTGTGGAGTAACTACTACATTGTTGATCCATTCTCAGTTCTGTCATATCACAACCATTAAACTCTGTAACTGTTTTTAAAATCCCCATTGGCTTCATGGTGAAATCCCTGAGCGTTTCCATTCCTCACCAGCAACTGAGTTAGGAAGGACGCCTGCATTAGTGACTGGGTGTATTGATACACCATCCAAAGACTAATTAATAACTTTTCCATGCTCAAAGGGATATTCAGCATCTGCTTTATTTTTTATTTTTTACACCACATCTACCAATCGGTGCCCTTCTTTACGAACAATTGAAAAACCTCCCTGGTCTTTGTGGTTGTATCTGTGCTTGACATTCACTACTCGATTGAGGGACCTTACAGATAATTGTATTTGTGGGGTACAGAGATGGGGTAGTCATTAAATAAATAATGTTAACTACGATAAAAATCACTCTGAGATGTTTCAAAATCTCGCTGAAGTTTCTAGCACAAGCCTTATTAGCTAGCTGGGAAAGGCTCACCAGGGCGACTGACTAAACTGACTGAACCGAATCTGTTTGTCTCCCCTCGGCTCTCGCTGCGCGACATATGTCATAAATTTGGGCACCATGTGTGTCCTCTGGCTTAGCCTAATTACATTTGCCTGTGCTAAGTTTTTACAGACAAAGCGTAATTAACCAAATTAATGTTTGTGATGCGCACCCATCAAATGATGCAAATGTAAGAACAGCCTGCGTGTACTGTACTTGAAACAAAGATACAGAAGTAACCATGTGCCATTTAATGTATTATCTGACCGGTACTAGTGCTCGCAAGTCCAAATTCCATGTGCATTTCAGAGGTTACATTTATACGTGAGTGTAAAAATATTGAAATAGTCTAGATTAGGAAAGGTTTCATGGCGCACCTGAGAGTTCCTCAAGGCACACTGTTCGGGAACCACTATATTATGGGACAGGACCTTGATTTCCTAAACCAGTTGTGTTGGGTAATTTATCCTGCAACAAACAAAGTCCTACTGCATAAGATTGGCCTGTAATGATCTAAGGAGAGGAGAGGAGGAAAGAGGGAGGATAGAAAGAGAAACAGTGGAATAGAGAAAAAGAGGAACAGAGAGAGATGTACAGCCCTTTTCTACTTACATTGACTTGATTAGCCCTCTCCTCGCTCGTTCTGTCCTCTTGCAGGGACATCTCCAGCTAGAGTCAATTATGAAAATTAGAAAAGCCGTCACCGTCTAACATGTCAGATTCTTATGTAAATACACACACACACACACACACACACACACACACACACACACACACACACACACACACACACACACACACACACACACACACACACACACACACACAAACACACACACACACACACACACACACACACACACACACACACACACGGGGAGAGACAAAGGAGGCAGAGAGAGGAGAGAAAATACAGAGGGAGCCGACAGCAATAGTTCTAACAGAGGGAGGAAACAGAGAGAGAGAGAGAGAGACAGAGCTGAGAGTCTTAGCGATACTAATGATCAAGCTGTTGGTTACTGTGGGTTTCTGACAGGCTGGCAGAGGGAGGGAGGGAGGGAAGGAAGGGTGTTTGTGTCTGTATGACTGATGTGTTTGTGTGTGTGGGCGCTGCCCTGTCTGACCCAGTCGTGGTGGGCTAATACTCCTCACTATGCTTTTATGTGTGTGTGATTAGACAAGCCCTTGACTTCCTAACCCAGTTGTGTAGGGCTGATTTATCCGGCAACAAATAAAGTCCTTCTGCACTGGATTGGCCTGTAATGATTTGTCATGTCACTGGAAGAGGAGAGAGAGGAGAGGGGAACGAGAGGGAGGATACAGACAGCAAGAGAGAGAGAGGGGAATAGAGGAAGAGGGAGAGAGAGGGAAAGAGAAAAAGTAGAGCGAGTGTCACAGCCCTTTTCCACTTACATTGACTTGATTAGTCCTGTCCTCGCTCCCTCTGTCATCTTGTAGGGACATCTCCAGCTAGAGTCAATTATAAAAATGAGAAGAGCCAACACTGTCTAACATGCCAGATTCTTATGTAAGCAGACATGTGTACACACACACACACACACACACACACACACACACACACACACACACACACACACACACACACACACACACACACACACACACACACACACACACACACACACACACACACACACACACACACACACACACACACACAAATACACTGACCACAAATCTAGAGAGCAACGCCCTCTGCAAATTGATTTATCTTCCTTTCAATGATTCATCTCTGTACGTACGCATGCTAGAATGTCATTGTATGCTGTAGCATTAAGAATTCTCTTCACTGGAACTAAAACAGCCCCAGACCATTATTCCTCATTCACCAAACTTCACATTTGGCACTATGCATTTGGGCAGGTAGCGTTCCCCTGGCATCCTCCAAACTCAGATTTGTCCGTCGGATTGCCAGATGGTGAAATGTGATTCATCCCTCCAGAGAACGCGTTTCCACTGTCCAGAGTCCAATGGCGGCAAGCTTTGCACCATTCCACTACATGATTTCATGTGTTATTTCATAGTTTTGATGTCTTCACTATTATTCTACAATGTAAAAAAAAATTAAAATAAAGGAAAACCCTTGAATGAGTAGGTGTGTCCAAACTTTTGACTGGTACTGTCAAAGGTAGGGATGGGTACCAAAACCCGGTATTAAACGGGCCCCGGGGCTAAATTATGAAAGACCGTAGTATCGATAAGCTCCAACGTTATCAGTTCTGCTTTCGATACTGGAGAAATTAAGAAAATACATTTCCTATTTATTGTTGCTGCATAAACATTATCTTGCACATTTTAACTCACCAACCGTTTCTAATTTGCAATAAGATTAAGCCATTCGTCTATGATGCATTTTCGCTCTTCCCAATCCAGAAGAGAGATCAAAACACAACAATGCAATAATGATAATTCAACACATGAATTTTTTTTTTTTTTACTGTAGGGAGGAAAACAAGGCACTCAACCCCAAATATACCCCTCCCTCCAGGAGTTACCTCAGTGATACATTCATTCCTACCTGGCATGGTGTAGAAAATGCCAATGTAATCACTGAGCTGAAGGACGTGCCAAAGCTGGCCATGGCATCAGACCAGCCTCTGTCAGGACCACTATCTCACTGTTGCAGTGCACTACACAAGCCAGGGCAGTGTAAAACAGAAGGTCCTCCACACCAGGGCAGTGTACAAATCGCAAACTGGCGAAGTAGTGGCAAAGGAGATCTCAGGCATTCTGGAAGAGTTTGAGATAGAGGCAAGCAAGATTGTAGCTGTGACTGTTGATAATGCTGGCTATATGGATGTTGCCATCAAGAGGCTACACATCCTAAAGATAGGATGCTTTGTGCACACATTGAATCTGGCATCGCAGAAAATCTACAAAGTTACTTCCATTGATAAATGGGCAGCCCGAATCAGAGCAGTGGTCGTGTGGTTCAAGAGATTCTCGATGTCCAGAACAGTCTTGAAGGAAAAGCAGCAGCGCCTTAGTAAGAATCAGTTCAATCTATTAAAGTTTTATTTTGAAATTCCCACATTTAACAATTTAATTAAATATTCAAGTGTGCTATAATTAAATGTATGTTATTTTTTCTTGTTGTTTCAGGCCTTCCGCAACACTCACTTATACTTGATGTCAAGACCAGATGGAATCTAGCGATCCAAGCAGCAGCCTTGGACCCACGGCTGCGAAAAGCATTGACCAAGGACAACCTGGACCGTCTGAAGGACGAGGACATCTGTAAGGCTGAGGAGTTTGTCCATCTCATGAGAATCCTCTATACATCCACACTGTGTGTGTCATGTGAAAATAATGCCACCTGTGGACAGATCATACTCATCCTCCAAAAACTGGAAGAGCACTTTACTGTGAAGCATGAAGATAGAATGTTTGTGGCAACCATCAAAGAGAAGGTATGGGAGAATCTCTCCGAGCGCTATCAGGATAAGGACATTCATGCCTTCCTGCATGAGGCCACAGCAATGGACCCCAGATTTAAAGGGAGGCCGGTGAGTGACGCCACCTGGGACAGACTGAGGAAGGCAACTGTTGAGGTCAATGTGACAGGAGCAACACCAATGCTGTTAAAGGAGCCGGGAGCAGACAGACACAGAGCACCAGCAACAGGAGGAGGAGTCTGAAGGAGAAGGAAATGGAGGAGGCAGTCCCTCCATTGTACAAAACAAGGAGTGCCTTGGAGGAGCTGTTCTCAGAGGAGGACAGGGAGTTGAGGTTGACGATCCAACAGAACACCTCGTCCCTCACCCTCAGCGATTGTGTTGACCTAGAGGTCAAGCTCTACAAAGGCATGCCTCCCTTCCCCATGGCTGAAGATCCTGTGATGTGGTGGTGGGAGAAGAGAGCTACTCTGCCCCTCACAAATATTGCAACAAGCTACCTCTGTGCTCAAGGCTCCTCCACCCCTAGCGAGAGGATATTTTTGACTGCAGGGAACACAATAAGCCAGGAGAGGTCCTGACTTATGCCAGAGAAGGCAAATATATTGATCTTTCTCCAGAAGAACTGCTAAGAACTCTTACTCCTTTTGCAGTCTAACTGCATGCCCCACCCGTGTATTTTCTTTTGCAGGAAAATAGTTTTTCATTTGTTTTACATTTCCATCATCACAACATTATTAGAGCCTATAATAGTGATTTGTTCAAAACATCGCTGTTTCTTTTGCTGTAAAATAGTAGTATTTTTTATTTAATTAACATTTCAGAAAATAAAGCAATGTTAATTCTGTTCCTAATTTCTTTCGTAAAAAATAACAAAAAGAACCGATAAGAATACTGTTAAAGTACCAGATCGATAAGCAGTATCAGTAAGAGTAGTAATACTGTTACAATCTTTACGATACCCATATCTAGTCAAGGGCTCCAATACGATTCAGGAACGATTTGTTTTAGTTTTAAATGATTCGGTGTGATTCGGTTTATTTAGAGAACGATTCGATGCGATTCGTTTCGATGCGATGCACTAACATTTGTTGCATACACACTTTCCATTCGAAATAAAAATCTGCTGCTGATCACATTCATCAGTTGGGCTTCTCTGAGCTGGATCTGTCTGAGCTGACTTCTGTGTGTGTGTGTGTAAAAAATGTATGGATACAGTGTATGTACTATGTAGGCACCTGAGCTGAGCCATAAGGGAACCACCCCACTCCCACTATCAGATTAGGGGGGCAATTGCTTTTGTCCCCCCACTTTGGTTCTGAAATCCCCATCACCCACTAATTAACTTGTAATTTATTGAGCTAGTAATGTATCAATATTTATTGTTTACAAATGAGCTATGACAGACAATTAATGTGTCACGCCCTGGTCTGTTTCACCTGTCTTTGTGATTGTCTCCTCCTCCCTCCAGAGGTCACCCATCTTCCCCATTATCCCCTGTGTATTTATACCGGTGTTCTCTGTTTGTCTGTTGCCAGTTCGTATTGTTTGTCAAGCTTACCAGCGCTTGTCCTGTCTGCTCCTGTTTTTCCCAGCCTATCTTTTTCTCGCCCTCCTGGTTTTTGACCCTTGTCTGTCCTGACCCTTAATCCGCCCTGGCATGCTGTCAATTAACTTCTGGGCCACATCCTGACTGATGGCAGCCCATTCTTGCATAATCAATGCTTGGAGTTTGTCAGAATTTGTGGGGTTTTGTTTGTCCACCTGCCTCTTGAGGATTGACCACAAGTTCTCAATGGGATTAAGGTCTGGGAGATTCCTGTCCATGGACCCAAAATATCGATGTTGGGTCCATCATGCTGGAAAAGGCATTGTTCGTCACCAAACTGTTCCTGGATGGTTGGGAGAAGTTGCTCTCGGAGGGTGTGTTGGTACCATTCTTTATTCATGGCTGTGTTCTTAGGCAAAATTGTGAGTGAGTCCACTCCCTTGGCTGAGAAGCATCCCCAAACATGAATGGTCTCAGAATGCTTTACTGTTGGCATGACACAGGACTGATGGTAGCGCTCACCCTGTCTTCTCTGGACAAGCTTTTTTCCAGATGCTCCAAACAATCGGAAAGGGGATTCAGAGAAAATGACTTTACCCCAGTCCCCAGCAGTCCAATCCCTGTACCTTTTGCAGAATATCAGTCTGTCTCTGATGTTTTTCCTGGAGAGAAGTGGCTTCTTTGCTGCCCTTCTTGACACCAGGCCATCCTCCATAAGTATTCATCTCACTGTGCGTGCAGATGCGCTCACACCTGCCTGCTGCCATTCCTGAGCAAGCTCTGTACTGGTGGTGCCCCGATCCCGCAGCTGAATCAACTTTAGGAGACGGTCCTGGCGGTTGCTGGACTTTCTTGGGCACCCTGAAGCCTTCTTCACAACAACTGAACCGCTCTCCTTGAAGTTCTTGATGATCCGATAAATGGTTGATTTAGGTGCAATCTTACTGGCAGCAATATCCTTGCCTGTGAAGCCCTTTTTGTCCAAAGCAATGACGATGGCACGTGTTTCCTTGCAGGTAACCATGGTTGACAGAGGAAGAACAATGATTCCAAGCACCACCCTCCTTTTGAAGCTTCCAGTCTGTTATTCAAACTATATCAGCATGACAGAGTGATCTCCAGCCTTGTCCTCGTCAACACTCACACCTGTGTTAACGAGAGAATCACTGACATGATGTCAGCTGGTCCTTTTGTGGCAGGGCTGAAATGCAGTGGAAATGTTTTTGTGGGATTCAGTTCATTTGCATGGCAAAGAGGGACTTTGCAATTAATTGCAATTCATCTGATCACTCTTCATAACATTCTGGAGTATATGCAAATTGCCATCATACAAGCTGAGGCAGCAGACTTTAAAAATGTATATTTGTGTCATTCTCCAAACTTTTGGCCACGACTAAGAGATCAATGACTGTCACCACAGTTAAATGCAGTTCGACACTGAAGGAGAGGACGCATCAGTTGTCACAAAAGATGAGGTATTTTTGGAAAGTAGAAAGTATAATATGAGAAAAAAATTGGATCTGGAAACACTGGACAGTTGCTTTAACAAATGTAAGATGCAGTCTGACCGATGCATGTTACATTTGGATCGGTTTGGGGTTCGCAGACTGACGCATTTGTATTTGTAACATTTGAATCAGGGACCGATGCCTGTCGGTGAATGGTTACATCTCTACTATCTAGATACAGTATATGGCTAGTAAGAAGCCGTTTTAGTCTGCGTGTTCGCACAGTGCCATAAACAGTGGTGTTGACACATGGTGAATGTAAAATGCGGTTTCAGTTTATACAGGCTGGTTTAGTGTAAAGAAGTTAGTCAGCTAGGAGTAGTTGGAGGTGTGGTGCTGTGCTTTAAAAAGCAGTGGTGATACATGGCGAATGTTAAAGTACCTGTCCAGTGTTTCCATATTTCTATGAAAAATTACCTATATGAGTGAAATGGTTTTCCTTCCAAAAAATGGTAATTAAGTATGTTAAAAACCAGCTTTCTGTGTAGCCATGGTGTGGGCATGTACCGGACATTACAAATATGCACGCAAGTACACCGCTGATTGGCCAGCTCATCCTCCTCTAGACCGCTGATTGGCCAGCTCATTCTCCTCAGGAGTTTGACATTATACTCTAAGGAAACAGCAAGATTTTTTGAAACGGTCTGTTTAGGATACAAATTTGAGGTGGGGTCTTAAGTGTTTTTTCCCCCTTCAATCAATGCTTTGGCTACAAATACGAGTATAGCACGAGTCCACAACCTTATCTGGATATGAGTTAACAGAATATGAACTTTTAAAAGTTAGATTTTCACTGGACAGTTACTCTCAGATGATACAGTGGTGGTGAAACTAGTAGTTAGTTTGAATAGGCCAGATGGATGTAAAGAGGATTGACCCGTCTCTCTCTATACTTAGGCAATAAGGCGCGAGGGGATGTGGTATATTGGCCAATATACCACGTCTAAGTGCTGTTCTTCGGAAAGTGCCTGGATACAGCCATTAGCCGTGGTGTATTGGCCATATACCACAAACCCCAGAAGTGCCTTATTGCTATTATAAACTGGTTACCAACATAAATAGAACTGTATTTTTGTGTCATACTCGTGGTATATTGTCTGATATACAGTACACATGACTGAAATACAGTTTTAGCCAATCAGCATCCAGGACACAAATTACACGGTTTATAACACTAAATGATCTGTCCCTCTTCTTTCTATGCATTCTAAATGACCCGTCTCTCTCTCTCTCTCTCTACTGTATATGGCATTCTATTTGACCCTCTCTATGGGATTTCAAATTAACTATTTGAAATCAATGTCTAGTGGGGACACTAGAATGTATGTGATTGCATTTCTTCAATATCCTAGTGTCAGCTGATCTACCCCAATATATATATATATATATATTAGGGGTAGATCAGCTGACACTGGGATATTGAAGAAATGCAATACCATTTGGAATGAAACTAAATACACTGTAACTCAAGTCCACCACTGCCTGGGTTCCAGTAGCTGAGTAATTATTTCTGAAATATTTCTCATGTATTGAAACTCATTTAGAACTAATTTAATTATAATTACAGCACAAATCCGATAATGTAATTCCATTTCAAACCCCAGGAGTTTTTCAAACAAGCCAAACTGTAAAGATGTAAAGTGTGCATATGTTGCGTGTGTGTGTGTTTTACTGACCTGTGGTGTGTGTGTTGTCAGTGTTTTCAGGCTCTGCAGTCCTTCCTTGAGGCTCTTTACTTGGCTCTCCAGCTGCTGTTTGTCCTCCACAGTCTTCTCCATCTCTGCCTCCCGCTGTTTCATTTCTTCACACATCTTCAGCAGTTGCTGCAAACAGAGAGGCGATACAGTTAGCCACGGATACTATTTAACCCTTCATTTTCTGCTACAGAGGTGGCACAGCTAGCCACAGGTGCTAACTAAGGGTCTGCTACAGAGAGAAGGCACAGTTAGCTACAGATGCTAACTAATCTTTAAAAGACACAAATGTTAACTAACCCTTAAGACAGAGGAGGCACAGTTAGCCACAGATGCCTGCTTACGACAGGCATATGCCACATGCTAGTTATTAACCCTTTATGCATCAGCTACAGAGAGGAAACCAAGTTAGCTCTTATGTTTCAGGATTTGCTATCGAGTAGGAACTTTGAGCTCATAGCTTATCTATCTAGTCTCTCTGGTGCTGCAAATTAGAACCACGTAGGAGCTGAAAAGTCCTTTCTCCTTATCCATTTCAGCTTACCCATCACAGTCTCAGTTGGGTTTAGGCTGAAATACGCAAGTATAACATGACTCACAAGTGGAAGAAATTCACAGAACCCGGGTACACTCAAATCACCTGCTGATAATATTTTATGGTAATTTGCCAGAGCCTGCATGATAACGCAATTTAGTATGGAGCAATAAGAAGCATCCAATTGGTCTCATTTTAATCTATTCACTTAATCTTTTCATGGAAATGTTAGAAATGTAATTACCATCGGTCTATTCAAATGAGCAGGAGGACGACACATGCTCAAAACCAACATTAAAAAAATATATATTTAGATTAACTATGACCGTTGACACCTGGATATTTGATGACCCAGCAGGTGATGGGAGCAACAGATTGCCTGCCTCAGAGGGTTGTTTATCTTAGCAACAGTATGATGGTTGTTTTCTCTGAGGGAGATTTTAATAGAAAACCCTTCAAGCTGGGTCGGTATTGGTTTCTGTGGAGCGTCTAGGACAGCGGAGTGATCCGATTCTAGAAGGACTCTCTCCCTCTGAAGTCTTTCTATTGTTCTTTCTATTACTCTCGATCCGTCCACCTTACTCCGCGTGCATCCCTCTGCTGCTCTTGTTTTCAGCTTGCATCTCTCCCTACCACTCTCTCATCTCTTTATTAGTGCTGTGTGTATGTGTGCACGCGCCTGTGTCTGTGTGATTGAGAGGGCAGTTCTCTATCCACCTCCCTTAAAAGTGACTTTTCATCTAAACCCCTTGTCGCCCCAGAAAGAAAAACCAACAGACTATGACTCTCATCAGCTAAAATCTGCAGGACTTATATCTGTATAAAAATGCCTGTGGAATTGCTTGAAATAAATCCAAAGTAGGACCTGCTGCAAAAAGTGAAGCTATAGCGTGTGTGGTAGAAGTATACCTTCTGCATGCCCTGTAGTGCCTGTTGTAGAAAGGTTAGTTGTTGCTGCCTGCAGGCGTCCTCTTCATTGTGCTGTGGAGGAGGGTGTTCTTGGTTCTTGCCTTGCTCCTGCTTCAGCAGCTCCACCTCGTTTCTGTAGGCATCCAGCTGACAGCGCAGAGAGTCATTCTCCTCTTTCAGAGCCTCCGCCTGGGACACAGGGCCTACACACACACACAAGAGACATAGAACATCACAACTGCAGTAGCATAACGTCACACTGTATAAACAGCCTTCCAATGTCTATTGATGATCTGAGGACATACTGCAACTCTACTGCAGAGGCTTTGAAATCCTAACCTGTCCTATAATGAACAGACAGGAGAGACAGTGTGATGAAAAATACTCGTGAAATCCTAACGTGTCCTATTGAACAGACAGGATGAGACTGTGATGAGAGCTACTCAGTCCCTGTTCCTTTGGGCTTTGATAGAAGAGTCTTCATTCTCCAATGCTGTCTCAGGGGACATGTGTGATGTAAGTAGAGGGTGTGTTTGTGTAGCTGAGTTGGAGAGATAAGACCTGAGAGTGATTGTATAAGAGAGGCCTAGCATCATGTGTGCGTGTTTGATTGAGCATGGAGACTCATGCTGGCTTCTTTGAATCAGGCATCGGGTCTGTTTGAACCAAGAGATACAGACTTCTAAGACACAGAGACCTCTGAGTCATCCAACTGCTCTGGTTAGTGTGTGTGTGTGTGTGTGTGTGTGTGTGTGTGTGTGTGTGTGTGTGTGTGTGTGTGTGTGTGTGTGTGTGTGTGCGCCAGCAGCAGGGAGGTTTTGGGTGAGGTGTATATTAATCAGGGAGCCTCATCAAGTTGCTGTCCGGGGTAGCCAACCGATTCCCCCTCCACAGCGTGACAGGCTTTAGCATCGACTCCAGCAGCTCAGCACAGGGCTGCTGACAGGAGAGAAGCACCAACACATTCCCACTCTATACTGCATGAATGTAGAAGCACCAACCCATTCACACTCTACACTGTGTATGAATAGGACACCTAACCATTAGCATCGATTAGCTTTTAAAGAAACAGACTGGGTGGGCTCCCCCTGTGTTCCTGGGCTACAAGGATCCCTAGCAGGTGTGAGCTAATGCTGTAAATATGAAGGGGTGTCACAACACCTGTCCCCCCCAGCACATCCTGTGCCCTTCTCCACAGCGTTCCCATCCAACATTGTGACAGCCTCCTGACAACGATTGTTATCTGTGTTTTCTAATAAGCAAGGTCGCACATGAAAAGAGGTGGGAATCCGGAACTGGTAGGCTGATGATAACGTTTGCATATATCTGCATAGTAACGAGGGAGGCTGTCATATTGGCAACTGGCAGAGATCACAACGATTAACAAGCAGAAACTAAAAGACATGAAGGGGTGGGGGGGGCAACCAGAGGGTTTCTGGCACCAATATCTCCGGTGCCACCTTCCGCCGATGTTCCCTTGAGCAAGGGACTTAACGTAACTTTTTCTACATTTTGTTGTATTATAGCCTGAATTGAAAATGGATTAAATGTAGATTTTTTTTGTCACTTGCCTACTACACACAATACCCCATAATGTCAAAGTGGAATTAGGTTATTGATTAAAAATGAAAAGCTGAAATGTCCACAGTCAATAAGTACTAAACCACTTTGTTATGGCAAGCCTAAATAAGTTCTGGAGTAAACTTTTGCTTAACAGGTCACATAATAAGTTGCCTGGACTCACTCTGTGTGCAATAAATAGTTTTTAACATAATTTTTGAATGACTACCTCATCTCTGTACCCCAAGGTCCCTCAAACGAGCAGTGAATTTCAAACACAGATTCAATCAAAAAGACCAGGGAGGTTTTCCAATGTCTTGCAAAGAAGGGCACCGAATGGTAGATGGGCAAAAATAAAAATTACAGTTTGGATGGTGTATAAATACACCCAGTCACTACAAAGATACAGGCGTCCTTCCTAACTCAGTTGCCGGAGAGGAGGGAAACAGCCCATTGATTTCACCATGAAGCCAATGTTGACTTTAAACAGTTACAGAGTTTAATGGCTGTAAGAGAAAACGGATAAACAACATTGTAGTTACTCCACAATACTAACCTAATTGACAGAGTGAAAAGAAGGAAGTCTGTACAGAATGAAAAATATTTCAAAACATGCATCCTGTTGTCCTGACTCTCAAATCAGATCAAACTTTATTTGCCATATGCGCCAAATACAACGAGTGTAGACTTTACCGTGAAATGCTTACTTACAAGCCCTTAGCCAACAGTGCAGTTCAAGAAGAAGAAAATATTTACCAAGAAGGCTAAAATAAAAAGTAATAATAAAAAGTAACACAATAAGAATAAAAATAATGAGGCTATATACAGGGGGCACCGGTACCGAGTCAGTGTGCACCGGTACAGGCTAGTTGAGGTTCTCTGTACATGTAGGTGGTGGTGAAGTGACTATGCATAGGTGGGGCGGCAGGTAGCCTAGTGGTTAGAGTGTTGGACTAGTAACCAAAAGGTTGCACAACTGACTTGCCTAGTTAAAACTTATTCTGGCTGCAAGGGAAAGTGTTGAGTAGCCAGTGAAATCGTGCCCATTTCAAACGGCCTCCTACTCAATTCTTGCTCGTACAATATGGATATTATTATTAATATTGGATAGAAAACACTCTCTAGTTTCTAAAACCGTTGGAATTATTTCTCTGAGTGAAACAGAATTCATTTGGCAGCACTTTCCCTGACCAGGAAGTGAAATGTCAGAAATATGTGTTCTGTTCAACTTGATGCCTATATATGGTCATGACACTTAGGAGTCGACTTACACTCCATACGCCTTCCTCTTGGTCTCAAGAGGATGTGAGAGAAGAAATGTTGTGTTCATCTTGGTCAGGGGTGGAATAAAAGCTATTTCTTTGACGTGACCGTCCACTTCCGGTACTCTGAAACGCGCGACAAGGAAGTGCCATTGCCTTCTGTTTTGCTGCCGTAATAGACGAAAACTATCCCCGGCTCTGAATTTTTTTGATACATGTGAACATATCATCGTAATGTATGTTTTTTCAATATAGTTTAATCAGATTATTGAATTTTTTCGGGAGTTTTGCCGTGTTCCGTCCTCTGACTGTGTTTACGTCGGTGAGATTTGTGCCACTCGGCAAGTGCCAATGCTAAGTGAAGAGGGAAATTTGCCATTCTGAATCCAAACAACGACTCATCTGGACAGAGGACACCTTGATCAACATTCTGATGAAAGATCAGCAAAAGTAAGAGCCAATTTATGATGTTATTTCATATATCTGTCGTGCATGTTGACTGGTCGTGGGCGCCCAAGTTTTTCTGGCTAATGCTGCTATGCTAATATCACGCTACATTTTGTTTGCGCTGTAAAACATTTAATAAATCGGAAATATTGTCTAGAATCACAAGATGCCTGTCTTTCAATTGCTGTACACTATGTATTTTTCAGAAATGTTTTATGATGAGTAATTAGGTATTTGACGTTGGTGTCTGTAAATATTATGGCTGCTTTCGGTGCAATTTCTGATTGTAGCTGAAATGTAAACTATGAATTATACCTGAAATATGCACATTTTTTGAAAAAAACATATGCTATACAATAAATATGTTATCAGATTGTCATCTGATGAGGTTGTTTCTTGGTTAGTGGCTATTTTTATCTTTATTTGGCCGAATTTGTGATAGCTACTGATGGAGTAAAAAACTGATGGAGTAAGAAAAGTGGTGTCTTTTGCTAACGTGGTTAGCTAATAGATTTACATATTGTGTCTTCCCTGTAAAACATTTTAAAAAATCGGACATGTTGGCTTGATTCACAAGATGTGCACCTTTCATCTGGTGTCTTGGACTTGTTAATGTGTGAAAGTTAAATATTTAAAAAAAATATATTTTGAATTTCGCGCCCTGCACTGGATGTTGTCATAAGTGTACCGGTGTCGGGCTGCACCCCTAACAGGTTAAAGAAAGATCAAATATATATATTTTTAAATAAATAAATAAAAAGGTAACAAAGAAACAGCAAGTAGCAGCACTGTACATGAGGGGGGTCAATGTAAATTGTCTGGTGGTGATTTTTATGAATTGTTCAGCAGTCTAATGGCTTTGGGTAGAAGCTGTTGAGGAGCCTTTAGGTCCCAGACTCGGCACTCCGGTACTGCTTACCGTGCGGTAGAAGAGAAAACAGTCTATAACTTGGGTGACTGGAGTGTCTGACAATTTTATGGGCTTTCCTCTGACAACGCCTATTACAGTGCCTTGCAAAAGTATTCATCCCCTTTGGCATTTTTCCTATTTTGTTGCATTACTGCCTGTAATTTAAATAGATTTTTATTTGGATTTCATGTAATGGACATAAACCAAATAGTCCAAATTGGTTAAGTGAAATTTTAAACATTACTTAAAAAAAAAAAATCTTTAAAAAGAAAAACTGAAAAGTGGTGCATAATAAGGTCTGGTGCAGAAGTCACATAATTAGTTAAATATAAAGTCCACCTGTGTGCAATCAAAGTTTCACATGATCTGAGTCTTTATACACCTGTTCTGAAAGGCCCCAGAGTCTGCAACACCACTAAGGGGCACAACCAAGCAAGCGGCACCATAAAGACCAAGGAGCTCTCCAAACAGGTCAGGGACAAAGTTGTGGAGAAGTACAGATCACGTTTGGGATATAAAAAAATATCAGAAACTTTGAACGTTCCGCGGAGCACCATTAAATTCATTATAAAAAATGGAAAGAATATGATACCACAACAAACCTGCCAAGAGAGGGCTGCCCACCAAAACTCACAGACCAGGCAAGGAGAGCATTAATCAGAGAGGCAAAACAGAGACCAAAGATAACCCTGAAGGAGCTGCAAAGCTCCACAGTGGAAATTGGAGTATCTGTCCATAGGACCACTTTAAGCCGTACACTCCACAGAGCTGAGCTTTACAGAAGAGTGGCCAGAAAAAAAGCCATTGCTTAAAGAAATAAATAAGCAAACACGTTTGGTGTTCGCCAAAGGGCATGTGGGAGACTCCCCAAACATATGGTAGAAGGTACTCTGGTCAGATGAGACTAAAATTGACCCTTTTGGCCATCAAGGAAAATGCTATGTCTGGCGCAAACCTCCACCTCCCATCACCCCAAGAACACCATCCCCATAGTGAAGGATGGTGGTGGCAGCATCAATCTGTGGGGATGTTTTTCATCGGCAGGGACTGGGAAACTGGTCAGAATTGAAGGAATGATATATGGAGCTAAATACAGGGAAATACTTGAGGGAAACCTGTTTCAGTTTTCCAGAGATTTGAGACTGGGACAGAGGTTCACCTTCCAGCAGGACAATAACCCTAAGCATTCTGCTAAAGTAACACTCGAGTGGTTTAATTAAGGGGAAACATGTAAATGTCTTGGAATGGTCTAGTCAAAGCCCAGACCGCAATCCAATTGAGAATCTGTAGTATGACTTCAAGATTACTGTACACCAGTGGAACCCATCCAACTTGAAGGATCTGGAGCAGTTTTGCCTTGAAGAATGGGCAAAAATCCATGGCTGGATGTGCCAAGCTTATAGATACATACCCCAAGAGACTTGCAGCTGTAATTTCTGCAAAAGGTGGCTCTACAAAGTGTTGACTTTAGGGGGGGTGAATAGTTATGTACCCTCAAGTTTTCTGTTTATTTTTGTCTAATTAATTTGTTTCACACAAAAAGAATATTTTGCATCTTCAAAGTGGTAGTAGGCATGTTGTGTAAATCAAATGATACAACCCCCCCCCCCCCCCCAAAAGGCAACAAAATAGGAAAAATGCCAATGGGGTGAATACTTTTGCAAACCACTGTATATAGATCCTGGATGGCAGGAAGCTTGGCCCCAGTGATGTACTGGGCCGTTCGCACTACCCTCTGTAGCACCTTACGGTCAGATGCCGAGCAGTTGTCATACCAGGCGGTGATGCAACCGGTCAGGATGCCCTCGATGGTGCTGCTGTAGAACCTTTTGAAGATCTGGGGATCCGTGCCAAATCTTTTCAGTCTCCTGAAGGGGAAAAGGTTTTGTTGTGCCCTCCTCACGACTGTCTTGGTATGTTTGGACCATGATAGTTCGTTGTCGATGTTAATTGGGGCCTGTTCAGCCCGCCTTTTCCTGTAGTCCACGATCAGCTCCTTTGGGTTGCTCACATTGAGGGAGAGGCTGTTATCCTGGCACCCCGCTGCCAGTTCTCTGACCTCCTCCCTATAGGCCGCCTCATCGTTGTCGGTGATCAGGCACACTGTTGTGTCGTCAGCAAACTTAATGATGGTGTTGGAGTCGTGTTTGGCCACTCAGTCATTGGTGAACAGGGAATACAGGAGGGGATTAAGTACACACCCCTGAGGGGCCCCTGTGTTAAGGATCAGCGTGGCAGACGTGTTGTTGCCTACTCTTACCACCTGGGGGCAGCTCGTCAGGAAGTCCAGGATCCAGTGGCAGAGGGAGGTGTTTTGTCCCAGAGTCCTTAGCTTAGTGATGAGCTTTGTGAGCACTATGGTGTTGAACACTGAGCTGTAGTCAATGAACAGCATTCTCAAATAGGTGTTCCTTTTTTCCAGGTGAGAAAGGGCAGTGTGGAGTACGATTGAGATTGCGTCATCTGTGGATCTGTGGGTCATGGGTGTCTGGGAGGTTGCTGTTGATGTGAGCCATGACCAGCCTTTAAAAGCACTTCATGGCTACCGACGTGAGTTCCACGGGGCGGTAATCATTTAGGCAGGTTAGCTTCGCTTCCTTGGGCACAGGGACTATGGTGGCGTGCTTGAAACATGTAGGTATTACAGACTCAGTCAGGGAGAGGTTGAAAATGTCAGTGAAGACACTAGACAGTTGGTCCACGCATGCTTTGAGTACACGTCCTGGTAATCCATCTGGCCCAGCAGCGTTGTGAATGTTGACCTGTTTAAAGGTTTTGTTCACATCGGATACCAAGAGCGTTATCACACAGTCATCCAGAACAGATGGTGCTCTCGTGCATGCTTCAGTGTTGCTTGCCTTGAAGCGAGCATAAAAGGCATTTAGCTCGTCTGGTAGGCTCGCGTCACTGGGCAGCTCACGTCTGGGTTTCCCTTTGTAGTCCGTAATAGTTTCCAAGCCCTGCCACATCCGATGAGCGTCAGAGCCGGTGTAGCAGTATTCAATCTTAATCCTGTATTGACGCTTTGCTTGATTGATGGTTCGTCTGAGGGGCTGGCGGAATTTCTTATAAGCTTCTGTATTGAGCGAATCACTGGTACTTCCTGCTATAGTTTTTGCTTGTAAGCAGGAATCAGGAGGATAGAATTATGGTCAGATTTGCCAAATGGAGGGTGGGGGAGAGCTTTGTATGCATCTCTGTGTGGAGTAAAGGTGGTCTAGGATTTTTCCCCCCCTGGTTGCACAGAAG
Organism: Salvelinus fontinalis; assembly: GCF_029448725.1. NCBI lineage: Eukaryota > Metazoa > Chordata > Actinopteri > Salmoniformes > Salmonidae > Salvelinus > Salvelinus fontinalis. The sequence goes on from NC_074693.1 coordinate 45,431,479, forward strand.
CCACAGTGACATGCTGGGAAAGATTTGGTAAAACTGATTTAAGCTTGCCTGCATTAAAGTCCCCGGCCACTAGGAGCGCCGCTTCTGGGTGAGCATTTCCAAAGATCAGGACAGTGGATCAGCGTCTACAGAACCCTCTCACCCGCAGAGGGGGGGAGGGATTGATGTTGTGGTTTTATGACACCTCACGTCGATTGTAAATTGTAATGCAGCAGATGACTCCTTTCTGGTCTCTAGTATGGTTGAATGGAATGTCTTTTTGTTACAGAAGAGTTTGCCGCCCAAAACTTCAACATCAAACAATGAACCCTGGACAATACATTTCAGCATGTCATTCCCGAATGTTGGGAATGATAAGAGACGGAATATGGAAAATGAACGTCTATTTTTTGATGTCATTAAAAATTGTATAAAGACGTTATAACGAAAACATTGTAACTTGAGCTTTTACACTGTGTATATCAGGTTTACATCCTTTACGTGGTGTAGAAAATATCAAAGATGAAGAGAACGTTTTTTTGTCGATAGGATTGTGATTTTAGTTCTCTAACGGCATCATAGTAATTAGGATACTTTGCCTAGTAACTAGCCACGCCCCAGGGAGGTCAGAGACGAAAACACCCCCTTTTTACAGAGGGTATAAAAGTTCAGAATTAACATACCAGACTAAATGGACCACAAGCTGCAGCTAGGTCTACATTTGTCACGACCCTGGAACTCAACACGAGGTTGAAAAAGACAAACTAACCTCTAACAATCAATGCTACGGTTGAGTAGCTGTTCTAAGTACTGTATCTAAGAAAGTTAATTTAAGTAGGACCATCCGGTTATTCTCTTCAAATCATCGTTGTCTACACTGCTCTCATCACCTGTTTGCAGATCATCGAAACGGTTGATTAGCTGTCCTCAGAAGACCACTCTTCCAGAATGAGTGCAAGTAAACAGACAAATAATAAGAAGGACATTGTGACATCTTGTGGACAATCAGAGACTTACACCTGCGAATGAAGGAGAAGGCCATCCGAAGAAGAAGGCCCAATCGAAACCCTTCTCACAAAGCGGAACCCTTTTCACCAAAGCGTGGGCCCAACAGAGATACCCGACAAACACATTCAACACGTAAATACATGCATTACTTCTTACACAAAAGAGCGGCATTCGGGGCAGGTATTAGGGTTACTGTGAGGGTATACAAGTGTTGCTTCTCTTTCTCTCTTGCTTTCTCTCTCTCTTTAACTCTCCATCTTGTGTAACAAGTGTCATATTGTTGTCTAACCTTATTACGTTTCTAATCAATAATCTATACCGTGTGTGTGTATCCTGTGTAATCATTTAGTTTGTTAGTAAATAAATAATCAAATCAATTTGTGTGGTACGGAATGACTAGAAAGACTCGCGTTTGTGCATATTCACGAAGTCTGCGACGTTCAGAATGAGACTGATATGAGGAAATGATCAATTAGTGACTGTTATTGATAACCATACAGTTGAAGTCAGAATTGTACATACACCTGAGCCAAATACATTTAAACTCAGTTTTTCACAATTCCTGAATGTGAAATGTCAGAATAATAGCAGAGAGAGTGATTTATTTCGTATTTTATTTCTTTCATCACATTCCCAGTGGGTCAGAAGTTTACATACACTCAATTAGTATTTCTGGTAGCCTTCCACAAGCTTCCCACAATAAGTTGGGTGCATTTTGTCCCATTCCTCCTGACAGAGCTGGTGTAACTGAGTCAGGTTTGTAGGCCTCCTTGCTCGCACACACTTTTTCAGTTCTGCCCACAAAATGTATATAGGTTGAGGTCAGGGCTTTGTGATGGCCACTCCAATACCTTGACTTAGTTGTCCTTAAGCCAAATTGGCCACAACTTTGGAAGTATGCTTGGGGTCATTGTCCATCTGGAAGACCCATTTGCGACCATGTTTTAACTTCCTGACTGATGTCTTGAGATGTTGCTTCAAAATATCCACATAATATTCCCACCTCATGATGCCATCTATTTTGTGAAGTGCACCAGTCCCTCCTGAAGCAAAGCATCCCCACAACATGATGCTGCCAACCCCGTGCTTCACGGTTGGGATGGTGTTCTTCGGCTTGCAAGCGTCCCACTTTTTTTCTGTTTGGCCATAATGGTCATTATGGCCAAACAGTAAAAATTTTGTTTCATTAGACCAGAGGACATTTTACTGTTTTGCTGTGGATATAGATACTTTTGTACCTGTTTCCTCCAGCATCTTCACAAGGTCCTTTGCTGTTGTTCTGGGATTGATTTGCACTTTTCGCACCAAAGTACGTTCATCTCTAGGAGACAGAACATGGCTTCTTCCTGAGCGGTATGACGGCTGCGTGGTCCCATAGTGTTTATACTTGCGTACTATTGTTTGTACAGATGAACGTGGTACCTTTAGGCGTTTGGAAATTGCTCCCAAAGATTACCCAGACTTGCGGAGGTCTACAATTTTTTTCTGAGGTTTTGGCTAACTTCTATGGATTTTCCCATTATGTCAAGCAAAGAGGCACTGGGTTTGAAGGTAGGCCTTGAAATACATCCACAGGTACACCTCCAATTGACTCAAATTATGTCAATTAACCTATCAGAAGCTTCTGAAGCCATGCCATCATTTTCTGGAATTTTCCAAGCTGTTTAAAGGCACAGTCAACTTGTATGTAAACTTCTGTCCCACTGGAATTGTGATAGTGAAATAATCTGTCTGTAAACAATTGTTGGAAAAATGTGTCACGCCCTGGCCTTATTATTCTTTGTTTTCTTTATTATTTTAGTTAGGTCAGGGTGTGACATGGGTAATGTTTATGTTTTATTGGTTTTGGGTGTTTATTTGGTAAAGGGGTTATGGGGTGTAGTAGATGGTTTTGTGTTGAGTGTATATGTCTAGCGTTGTCTATGTTGGTTAGTTATCTAGGAGAGTCTATGGTTACCTGAATGAGTTCCCAATTAGAGACAGCTGATTTCGGTTGTCTCTGATTGGGAGCCTTATTTAGGGTAGCCATAGGCTCTCATTGGTTGTGGGTAATTGTCTATGTAAGAACGTTAGTAGCCTGTATGTTTGTGCACAACGTTTGTAGCTTCACGGTCGTGTTGTTATTTTTGTTGTTTTGTTAAAGTGTTTTTGTGTCGTGTTCATCTTCGTGTTAAAATAAAAGAAGATGGCATATTTTCCAACTGCTGCATTTTGGTCCGTTAATCCGCCACACGATCGTGACAGAATTACCCACCATAGGACCAAGCGGCATGGAAGGCGGCAACAGGACCTACCTACACAGGATCTCTGGAGTTGGGAGGACGAATTGGAAAGAGATGGACCTTGGGATCAACCTGGAGAATATCGCCTCCCTCGTGAAGAGCTGGAGGCAGCGAAAGCCGAGAGGAGGCGATATGAGGAGGCAGCACGGAGACAAGGCTGGAAACCCGTGAGTACACCCCAAAAATTTCTTGGGGGGGGCCTTAAAGGGAGTGTGGCGAAGTCAGGTAGGAAACCTGCGCCTACTCCCTGTACTTACCGTGGAGAGCGGGAGTACGGGCAGACACCGTGTTACGCAGTAGAGCGCACGGTGTCTCCTGTACGCGTGCATAGCCCGGTTCGGTACATATCAGCTCCACGTATCGGCCGGGCTAGACTGAGCGTTGAGCCGAATGTCATGAAGCCGGCCCAACGCATCTGGTCACCAGTGCGTCTCCTCGGGCCGGCGTACATGGCACCAGCCTTATGCATGGTGTCCCCGGTTCGCCTACATAGGCCGGTGCGGGTTATTCCACCTCCCCGCACTGGTCAGGCGACGGGGAGCATACAACCAGGTAAGGTTGGGCAGGCTCGGCGTTCAAGGGAGCCAGTACGCCTGCACGGTCCGGTATTTCCGGCGCCACCTCCCCGCCCCAACCCAGTACCACCAGTGCCTCCTCCACGCACTAGCTATATGGTGCGTGTCTCCAGCCCTTTACCACCAGTGCCTAAACCACGCACCAAGCCTCCTGTGTGTCCCCAGAGTCCTGTGCGTCCTGTTGCTGCTCCCCGCACTAGCCCTGAGATGCGTGTCCCCAGCCCGGTGCCACCAGTCCCGGCACCACGCACCAGGCCTACAGTGCGCCTCAGCCGGCAGGAGTCTGCCGTCTGCACAGCGTTGACTGAACTGCTCGTCTCCCCAGCGCCATCTGAGCCATCCGTCTCCCCAGCGCCATCTGAGCCATCCGTCTCCCCAGCGCCATCTGAGCCATCCGTCTGCAATGAGCCTGCAAAGCCGCCCGTCTGCAATGAGCCTGCAAAGCCGCCCGTCTGCCATGAGCCCACTGAGCCGTCCGCCAGACAGGAGCCGCTAGAGCCGCCAGCCAGACAGGAGCCGCTAGAGCCGTCCGTCAGACAGGATCTGCCAGAGCCGCCAACCAGACAGGATCTGCCAGAGCCGCCAACCAGACAGGATCTGCCAGAGCCGCCAACCAGACAGGAGCAGCCAGATCAGTCAGCCAGCCATGAGCAGCCAGATCCGTCAGCTAGCCATGAGCAGCCAGATCCGTCAGCTAGCCATGAGCAGCCAGATCCGTCAGCTAGCCATGAGCAGCCAGATCCGTCAGCTAGCCATGAGCAGCCAGATCCGTCAGCTAGCCATGAGCAGCCAGATCCGTCAGCTAGCCATGAGCAGCCAGATCCGTCAGCTAGCCATGAGCAGCCAGATCCGTCAGCTAGCCATGAGCAGCCAGATCCGTCAGCTAGCCATGAGCAGCCAGATCCGTCAGCCAGCCATGAGCAGCCAGATCCGTCAGCCAGCCATGAGCAGCCAGATCCGTCAGCCAGCCATGAGCAGCCAGATCAGTTAGCCAGCCATGAGCAGCCAGATCCGTTAGCCAGCCATGAGCAGCCAGATCTGTCAGCCAGCCATGGGCCGTCCCTCAGTCCGGAGCTGCAGTCCCTCAGTCCGGAGCTGCAGTCCCTCAGTCCGGAGCTGCCATTCCTCAGTCCGGAGCTGCCCCTTACCCTGGAGCTGCCCCTTACCCTGGTGCTGCCCCTTACCCTGGTGCTGCCCCTTACCCTGGTACTGCCCCTTATCCTGGTACTGCCCCTGACCCTGGTACTGCCCCTTACCCTGGTACTGGTCCTTAGTCCGGAGCTGTCCCTTAGTCCGGAACTCCCCCTTAATGCAATGGGGTTAATGTGGAGGGGGGTCGTTTGGAGGAAGCCTAGGAGGTGGTTAGGTACTGTGGTGACGTGGGGACTACGACCAGAGCCGGAGCCGCCACCGTGGAGGGGAGCCCACCCAGACCCTCCCCTAGACTGTGTATGGTGCGCCCGGAGTTCGCGCCTCAAGGGGGGGGTTATGTCACGCCCTGGCCTTATTATTCTTTGTTTTCTTTATTATTTTAGTTAGGTCAGGGTGTGACATGGGTAATGTTTATGTTTTATTGGTTTTGGGTGTTTATTTGGTAAAGGGGTTATGGGGTGTAGTAGATGGTTTTGTGTTGAGTGTATATGTCTAGCGTTGTCTATGTTGGTTAGTTATCTAGGAGAGTCTATGGTTACCTGAATGAGTTCCCAATTAGAGACAGCTGATTTCGGTTGTCTCTGATTGGGAGCCTTATTTAGGGTAGCCATAGGCTCTCATTGGTTGTGGGTAATTGTCTATGTAAGAACGTTAGTAGCCTGTATGTTTGTGCACAACGTTTGTAGCTTCACGGTCGTTTTGTTATTTTTGTTGTTTTGTTAAAGTGTTTTTGTGTCGTGTTCATCTTCGTGTTAAAATAAAAGAAGATGGCATATTTTCCAACTGCTGCATTTTGGTCCGTTAATCCGCCACACGATCGTGACAAAATGACTTGTGTCATGCACAAAGTAGATGTCCTAACCGACATGCCAAAACTATAATTTGTTAACAAGAAATTTGTGGAGTGGTTTAAAAATGAGTTTTAATGACTCCATCCTAAGTGTATGTAAACTTCTGACTTCAACTGAATATTCTTGAGTTAATTCGGGAGACGGTAACTCGGTAAACAACTTCTCCCGTTGTGCCCCAAATTCCTGATGAGTTAATTGTTACATGATGAATTTAATCCACGAACAAACATAGTAGGTAATTATTCGATAAATAAGAGTCACGTCATGACACCGTGTGCAACAAGGCACTAAAATAATACTGCAAAAAATGTGGCAAACTAATTTACTTTTGTCCTTAATACAAAGCTTTATGTTAGGGGAAAATCCAATACAACACATTACTGAGCACCACTCTCCATATTTTAAGCATAGTGTTGGCTGCATCATATTATGGGTATGTTTGTAATCGTTAAGGACTGGGGAGTATTTCAGGAAAAAAAAGACACAGAACGGAGCTAAGCACAGGCAAAATTCTAGAGGAAAAACCTGGTTCAGTCTGCTTTCCACCAGACACTGGGAGATGAATTCACCTTTCTGTAAAGATCGACGCTGGTAGACGAGAAGCAATTACAGGAAGTGAACATTTAATCATCAACGGACATGGAACATGACAGGACAGCGTCTGGACATGAACACATAATGACATTAATGCTGACACAGGGAACAAACGGGGGAGAAGACAGAAATAGGGAAGGCTATCAACAAAGTGAAGGAGTCCAGGTGAGTCCAGTGAACGCTAATGCACGTAATGATGGTGACAAATGTGCGTAATGAAGGGCAGCCTGGCGCCATCGAGCACCAGAGAAGGAGAGCTGAAGCATGACGTGGGGTGGGAGCCTGCTTAGCCCACCGAGGCAAGAAGACCTCTCGAGCCAGCTAAGGCGGGGAAGCCCAACGAGCTAGCTAAGGCACCCCCGGTTGAGAACAAAATATTGAATCCATTTTGAATTCAGGCTGTAACAACAAAATGTGGAAAGGGGAATGAATACTTTTTGAATGAACTGTAAGTGCCTTTGAACGGGGTATGGTAGTTGGTATCAGGCGCACCGGTTTGAGTGTGTCAAGAAGAGCAGCGCTGCTGAGTCTTTCATGACCAACATTTTACCGTGTGTGTATCAAGAATGGTCCACCACCCAAAGGACATCCCGCTAACTTGACAATTGTTGGAAGCATTGGAGTCAACATGGGCCAGCATCCCTGTGGAACGCTCCTAATATTTTGTGCACTCCGTGTACATAAGGGGTGTCAATCTAATTTGGCGCTGGGGGGCGCATTCAGTCGTCAACTGAAAATGTGTTATATTTCCGTCAAAATGTACAAATAATATTCCTCAATCTGTCGTTTTTGGTATTTTCTATGCTCCCTGACGGTCTAGTTTTCATTTCAATGATTATTAGCTAAGTGTATCCTCTGGAAAAATGTTTAGTAGTGGGGTTTTGGTGAGCTAATCCCCCACTGTATTGGACCCGTAGGCGATATGTTTGTCACCCCTGCTCCATATTGATATTTGACCTGTTATTTTGCCATAAAGGTGCTTTAGAGAAGGGCTTACTGGATAATTGATAGTTGTCTCAGAGTGTCTACCAGCCGTGCACACTCTCTCTCTATCTCTCTCTCTCACAGACACACACTTAAGTGTACAAGTATGCGCGCGCACACACACCGTTCCAGCTGTGAGCATCCCCAATTAGTGGCACACACGCACACACAGTTCTACAAGTACACACGCGTACACACTCAGTCTGGAGAAGCCCATTATATTGTCTCTGCATGGTCTCCTCTCCAACTTAATTTGTCCATTTAGAGAGTGAATGAGATGATGACACTGAGACAGAGGGCTGTGCTACAGAACTATTCTACAACTAAGAAGAAAAGGAAGGAGCCATATCCCAAAAGTGTGTGTGGTGTGTGTTGTTAATGTTAGTTTTTCTATCAGGAGTGTGTGTAGTGTGTGTGTACCTGATTCGTCAGGGTTGTGTGTATCCTCCATATCATCGTCAGACATCTCCATTTCCTCCTCTCGTCTGATACCCATCAGCTCTTCATTCTGCATGTTTCTGATCTCCTGGAGGGAAACAAAAGAACACAACAAAACAGGATTATGACAATGTTCCTTCTGAACTCCTCCTGGGTAGCCTGGCTGCAGACATGGCTCAAACACACATACACATTCAGATAGATACATACAGTACATACACTTGAAAGCTCACAGACACGCACGCACACACGTACAGTGGTTGATGTTGCCCGTGCAAACTGATTTAAGGTTCAGATTTGCTTTCCATCTATATCCGTACGTTTAGGATATTGAGAGGGTGAGCTGATCCTAGAGCTGTACCTAAAGGCAGCTTCTACCCAGAGCGATACACAGAGAACATGAGGAGTGGAGATGAGATAAGACATGATGACAGGTCTCAGATCAGGACTGGGTTCTCCCTCTGCTGCACTGATGGGACAGCAGATAGCAGAGAGCAGCAGCCTGCATGTAATGTATGTCCTATACTGTATTGAGTATAACTGTACTGATATAATTGTCCTATAAGCATACTGCTGTAGCCACTGTGCTGTTGGCTGTGTCTAGCTCAGAGTAGGGTGAACTTCCCCTTAGGGTGTGTTTCCACATAGTCCTCTTTAAAAGAACCGATCTCAATCCTTTCCCTTTGAATGTGGACTCAACTCTTTTTTCACTTCACTTCACCTATTTTGTGGTCCGAGTCCTGTGTGCATTCACATTGCTATGTTTAGAAAGGAACCAGGATCTCCTTCCAACATTCACTCAATGCACTCTTGGTTTTTACAAAGTGCCGGACAAGCCATTCCATCAGATCAAGTTACACTGCTACAAGCTACACTCCCATGGACATGAACTCATTAGGCCCTAATCTATGGATTTCACAACTGCGAATACAGATATGCATCTTTTGGTCACCGATACTGTACGTAAAAAAAAAGGTAACGCCATGGATCAGAAAACCTGTTAGCATCTGGTGTGACCACCTTTTGCCTGATGCAGCGTAACACATCTCCTTCACAGAGAGTTGATCAGGCTGTCAATTGTGTCCTTGATAAGGGAATTATATGCTTAAAGGTAATGATTAAAATATTCCACCCTGAAACCATATAATTGTATGAAATTTATAAGAATCATAAAACTATAATCTGATGATGTGTGTAGTTTTAGTCAGAATTAGAACAAGGACCTTTTGTTCCTTTTTAGTATGTAAGCAGGGTGCAAGTGGGAAACAAATGATAAGAGGAGCTATCAACAGACAAGTTGTACTACTGTGTTCCTTACAGGACATTCTGTCTCCACCCGCGGAGGGGAGAAACTGTTAGACTTGCAGAAGATTGTGAAACATGTTGCAGATTAAAGAAACAATGTATCTGTGTCGTGGAAAAACACAGACTGTCTGAGCAAGGCGTAGCTTAAGATTTGAACTTGTTTGTGTGTGTGTTATAAAGACTGTGTTTGTATTTTTGATTTCAGAGCGCTCTCGTGAATAAACTGTACTAACCTTTTGCATAAGCTGAGTCTTTTCCTAATTATTATTAAACCCATGGTCTTACAAACCTCTGTGATTGGTCAAAGCTATTGATTGTTAGTTATTATCAATGTGATAGAAAATTCTCGTGACAGGCCTGTGGAAAGTTGTCTCACTCCTCTTCAATGGCTGGGCGAAGTTGCTGGATATTGGCAGGAACTGGAACACGTTGTCGTACACGCCGATCCAGAGCATCCCAAATGTGCTCAATGGGTGACATGTCTGAGTAGGCAGACCATGGAAGAACTGGGCCATTTACCGATTCCAAGAATTGTGTAGAGATCCTTGCAATGTTGGCCGTGCATCATAATGCTGAAATTTTGAGGTGATGGCGGCGGATGAATCTAATCACAGTATTTCTGTGCATTCAAATTGACATCAATAAAATGCAATTGTGTTCGTTGTCCGTAGCTTATGCATGCCCATACCATAACCACACCAGCACCACTCTGTTCACAACGTTGACATCAGCAAACCGCTTGCCCACACGACGCCATAAACACTGTCTGCCATCTGCTCGATAAAGTTGAAACCGGTATTCATCCATGAAGAGCATACTTCTCCAGCATGCCAGTGGTCCATCGAAGGCGAGCATTTGCCCACTGAAGTTGGTTACGATGCGGAACTGCAGTCAGGTCAAGACCCTGGTGAGGACTACGACCATGCAGATGAGCTTCCCTGAGACGCTTTCTGACAGTTTGTGCAGATATTCTTCGGGTTGTGCAAACCCACAGTTTCATCAGCTGTCCGGGTGGCTGGATGTGGAGGTCCTGGGCTGGTGTGGTTACACGTGGTCTAAGGTTGTGAGGCCAGTTGAACTTACTGCCAAATTCTCTAAAACAATGTTGGAGGCAGCTTAGAGAAATGTATATTAAATTCTCTGGCAACAGCGCTGGTGGACGTTCCTGCAGTCAGCATGCCAATTGCACGCTCCTTCAAAACTTGAGACATCTATGGCATTGTGTTGTGTGACAAAACTGCACATTTTAGAATAGCCTTGTATTGTCCCCGGCACAAGATGCGCCTGTGTAATGATCATGCTGTTTAATCAGCTTCTTCATTTGCCAAACATGTCAGGTGGATGTATTATCTTGGTAAAGGAGAAATGTTCACTGACAGGGATGTAAACACATTTGTGCACAACATTTGAGAAAAATAAGCTTTTTTGTTTGCGTCTATTTCCTGAGCAGAGTCACAGTGGATTGGAGCCGAAGGTGAATTGGACCATTCGAAATCAAAACAAATTTTACATACTAGTAAATACAAATATTAAACTGGGAATAGTCTGATGGGTGAAAATATGATCACTTGATCAAATCAAACCTTATTTGTCACATGCACAAGTGTTGACCTTACTGTGAAAATGCTTACTTACATGCCCTTAACCAACAGTGCTGTTCAAGAAGAGTTTAAAAATATATATTTACCAAATAAACTAAGGTCAAAAATTATAAAAAGTAACAGAATAACATAACAATAATGAGGCTATATACAGGGGGTACCAGTACCGAGTCAGTGTGCGGGGGTACAGGTTAGAGGTAATTTGTACATGTAGGTAGGGAAGAAGTGACTATGCATAGATAATAAACAGCGAGTAGCAACAGTGTACAAAACAAATGGAGGGGGGGGGGGGTTCAGCTGTGCAGAGGACAGCTGAGCAGCCTAAGTCAAGGAACAGAGCAAGCTTTTGTTGCTACTTTCTCAAATCATCAATAGCAAGCATCATGTAGCCCATATACTTTTCGATTTCTAAGACATTCTAAGGATTGCATCATTCACAACTAAAGTTGCCAAATAACTGTAAATCTAGAAAATAGGACCTGTTTCAAATGATCACTTTTATGCTCAACATTGACACTGCATATGCGGAAAAATATATATATTTCTATTTTATTCAGCTAAGTTCAATTACATTCTTCCTATAAAATCATATTATATAAAATAATGGCGTGGGACTTATAAGCATATCTTGTCAGCTAAACGAACAGACATGGAGCATAGCCAGATAACATACAGTAACTCATATTCTCTTCTTCTGAAATATTTTTTTTTCATATCATGTTTCTTCAGACCTGACAAAAATAAATAATGGATTTATTGTGATGGTGTATATTTAATTTATTTAGACTTTAAAAAAATGTACACATCACAAAGCTACGCATCAGCTTGTATGAGTGGAGGCCTGGAGATACTAAACGTGTTTATGTTAACTAACGGTCAATTACAATGAGACCGGCAGTCTTATGTATGACAATAACCGGCTGACAAAATGTTATGACCACCACAGCCTTAGCTGCGTTGCTTAAAGTTATTGTGTCTGTGCAGTGAGTAGAACGAATTAATCTGCGGCACAAGTGGTATACTATTCCCTATGTAGTGCACTCATTTTGACCAGAGGGCCCCACTCAAAAGTAGTGCACTATATAGGGATTAGGGTGCCATTTGGGACGCATCCGGAGACAATAAGAGCAGTGGTAGCAGAGAATAGACCCGGGATCATAAACTAAATTTAGCCGTTGGCCAATTTTTTCTTGAGCAGACGGACGGGGGCCGGAACATAATTACAAATATTTTGTAGACGACGCAGATAATTTAAACCTTGCTTACATTTGTATACGATCGCGTGTCACTCTATTATGAGTGGGAATACTTGGGAACAGATTTCCACAATTAAAATCACTTGGAGCTGATTTCCTAGTGCAACAATGAAAATTACAAAAATCCAACTTTTTGGATCAGAAAACCTGTACCAGAAGACAAATATGTGTAGTTGAGAGATGGATAGATGTGTTGGGTAGTTCCACATAATAGGTGCCTTTTGGACAGAAATTAACTTTCAAATATATTTTCGTTCAACATTCAATTGCATGTAGGATATGTTACGCCTATGGAAAAACACTTTCCCCCATCACATGCATTAAAATCCTATGAACTAAGAGCATTTCATCTGCACACTGTCAACCCTGTCACAGACACTTACGCAACTGCGTAACTACACTGAATAAAAAGATAAACCCAACATGTAAAGTGTTGAACTGCACTGTTGGTTAAGGGCTTGCAAGTAAGCATTTCACGGTAACGTCTACACTTGTTGTATTCGGCGCATGTGGCAAATAAAGTTTGATTTCACAATAACAGCACTTACAGTTGACCGGAGCAGCTCTAGCAGGGCATTCTTTGGACGAACTGACTTGTTGGAAAGGTGGCATCCTATGACAGTGCCACATTGAAAGTCACTGAGTTCTTCAGTAAGGCCATTCTACTGCCAATGCGTGTCTATAGGAGATTGCAAGGCTGTGTTTTATACACCTGTCAACAACGAGTGTGGCTGAAATAGCCGAATCCACTAATTTGAAGGGGTGTCCACATACGTTTGTATATACAGTGTATCTGTGACCAACAGATGCACATCTGTATTCTCAGTCATGTAAAATCCATAGATTAGGGCCTAATTAATTTCTATCAAATGACTGATTTCCATATGAGCTGTAACTCAATAAAATCATTGAAATTGTTCAATGTTGAATTCATATTTTTTTCAGTATATTATTTAAAGGCATGTTTGAGATAAATCCAAAATGTTCTCATTGATCAAGTATCCCTTTTACAAATGAACTGATATATAATATCAAACTGATTAAGTTACTGTGGAGCCTTTAACAAGGTTGAGGTTGTAACGGTTTCTCTCCTCCTCTTCGTCTGAAGAGGAGGAGTAGGGATCAGACCAAAATGCAGCGTGTTGTGAAGACATAATGAATTTATTTACAGACAGATGAAGACGGTAAAAACTCTTAAACAAACTACAAAACAACAAACGACGTAGACAGACCTGAACTTGAGAACTTACAAATACACGAAGAACGCACGAACAGGTACAGACTACACAAACGAACGAAAACACGAAACAGTCCCGTGTGGTAGACACAGACACAGGAACAATCACCCACCAACAAACAGTGTGAACAGCGTACCTAAATATGGTTCTCAATCAGAGGAAACGTAAAACACCTGTCCCTGATTGAGAACCATATCAGGCTAGTTAACAAAATCCAACATAGAAACACATAACATAGAATGCCCACCCCAACTCACACCCTGACCAACTAAACACACACAAAAACAACAGAAAACAGGTCAGGAACGTGACAGAGGTTTAAGGTGAAGATTGGCCATTACTCCTCATGCGGTGAAGAGCATGGGACCACATGGTGTTCACGAAATGAAGAATGAACCATGTTTCACACATAATGAAAGTTTCATCAAATAAAGTTTTCCTAAAATGAATTGAGCGAAGAGGGTTGACGTGTAAATAGACCAAAAAGAGAGAGAACCCTTACTTAATCCTTTATTCATATAAAAAATCAGATGTATTAAATTATCCATGTGGTGTATACGTGCACTTCATTTAAAATAACAAGCTTTTGAAATTCAATATCGGTGCATCATTTCTACTTAAAATATCAAAGGGAAGCAAAAGGCACCCATTTCGTGGAATGGATAGATGGATAGATACATGGCTGGATCTGAATAGGTACATGGATAAATAAGGTAAATGGATGAGTGACTGTGTGAGGAGGAAAATGGATAAATGAATAGATGGAAGGTAGCAGATGTTTGTTGTGATTGTGTCAGACTGACAGTGAAACTTCTGCAATCTTTCAGTCCTGCTATTCTGTGCATCCTGTTGTCTGACAAATACAGAACAGACCTTCAATAAAGACACTGCTATAGGGTGGGAAAATACTTCCCAAAATTCCCAGGTTTTCCAGAAATCCTGGTTGGAAGATTCCTGGAATCAGTATGGAATAAACAGGAAATCTGGAATCGTCCAACTAGGATTTCTGGAAGACCTAGGAATAATGGGGAAATGTTGGAATATTTTTGCTGGATTACTGTGTGACATCACTGTTATCCATTTACAGCACAGTGACACAAACACGCCACAACAGTCGTTCTGCATTGAAAGACATTGTCTATAAATAAATAAACTCCCAATAAGAGAGCTCTAATATTCCTCTAAGGACTTGATCCCTGAGACTCAAGGTCTGACAAAATCAGTAGAACAATAGAAGATTGGCCCTTGTGACGTCAGAGATTATGTCCAGTAGAACAGTAGAAGATTGGCCCTTGTGACGACAGAGATTATGTCCAGTAGAACTAGAAGATTGGCCCTTGTGACGTCAGAGATTATGTCCAGTAGAACAGTAGAAGATTGGCCCTTGTGACGACAGAGATTATGTCCAGTAGAACTAGAAGATTGGCCCTGGTGACGACAGAGATTATGTCCAGTAGAACAATAGAAGATTGGCCCTTGTGACGACAGAGATTATGTCCAGTAGAACAATAGAAGATTGGCCCTTGTGACGACAGAGATTATGTCCAGTAGAACAATAGAAGATTGGCCCTTGTGACGACAGAGATTATGTCCAGTAGAACAATAGAAGAATGGCCCTTGTGACGACAGAGATTATGTCCAGTAGAACAGTAGAAGATTGGCCCTTGTGACGACAGAGATTATGTCCAGTATAACTAGAAGATTGGCCCTGGTGACGACAGAGATTATGTCCAGTAGAACAATAGAAGATTGGCCCTTGTGACGACAGAGATTATGTCCAGTAGAACAATAGAAGATTGGCCCTTGTGACGACAGAGATCATGTCCAGTAGAACAATAGAAGATTGGCCCTGGTGATGACAGAGATGTCCATTGACAGTAGTATATGAAGCCATCTACTCTTACAACAGAAGGTGATACATCTGTGTTAAGAGCTCAGTTCCAGTTATCACCATACGCATGTTTATGATTCTGTAGGGAATAGTGTTGCTGGATCACAATAACTGAATATTCACCGCCAACAGTAGAGTGTTAAAATGCGTCTATACACAAAGAGGCACTTCCAGTTCTCAGTATGAGTTGATAACTCTCCAGAGTTCTATTCCTGGTGTCATTAGCATTTTAACAGCTCTGCAGGGGATTGTACTGTATTATACTGTAAGTGTGTGTTTTTAATAAATTCATATTCACATAGAGCTTCATTGAGATGTGTGTAGGGATGTTTTAGCTCCGTGCTGTGAAAAATAAAAAGGCAACGTCATGTTTATGTATATTAAGCCTCATTTTTTATCCTAGTCAGTACAAAACACAAGAACTACAATTACCTATGCAAAACCGTGGTCCTGCATAGTTATGTAGCAAACGTACACAGACAAGTGCAACCCTGCAATAATGAACTTGGGTTCTTGTGTTGCGTAGATACGCAAGGTATAAATTAGGCTTAAATTGTAATTTTCTGCTTAGTGAGGAGTGATGTCACTAGTCTACACACACCACCTCACACCTACCTTTAGAGCAGAAGAGTCTCTACAATCTGAGATCAAGACATGCCAGCTATACCTCTGAATGAGTCCATCATGATATACACACACCCAAACACACAGCTACCAACCCATCCAATTGTATACCGTCAGTTACACATGACCTGCACATAAAAATGATTCTCACTTTACAGAACACCTATACACTGCCACCGTGCATCAACAGTTTGTAATGCGTCTGTTCCACTAGTTTGTAATCTATCTCCCGCACCAGGATCTCCATAGAAGAGCTACACCGTCTCCAGGCTGTGAAATCCATGGTGACCATGTCAGTGTCACTGTGAGACAGAGATTAGGCTGTTAATTACACACCACACCTGTTGTTTACACACGGGCGGCCTCAGAGATTTATACCCAGATCAAACTTACCCGTTTGGCCCTGAAATGACAGCGGCGCCACACTTGAACACCCTCCATTAAAGAGGGAAACGTGTTTGTGGTAATTCATTAATTTGTTGGAAACAACGAAGAAAATAGAGAACAAATCTGAGCACGACCTACATTTTACACCAAACAAAACATTAAAGTAGGTTATTTGTTTACCTAATTGGATGAAAGCACAGTCAAGAGAGTAATAAAATAAAGGAAATATAAGTGTGTTTTGAAGTGTTACGTGAAAAAAAGATCCCGTGTACTGTGGTTGAGCTAAAGGGTGAGTCTACCGTTACCTGTTCCTGGCAGTGAGACTGAGCACTCACCGGACTGGACTCCCTTCAGAGGAGAGAGGGGGGAGTAGCCTGTACCTGGACCTGACCAGAGCTCCCACTCTGGGACTGAACTAAGTAGAGAGACTGGGTGTAGGCTAGACTTCATCCTGCGTTTATTAGGCTAGCTCTAGTCTTTACCTCTTAGGCTAGTACTTAATGTTGATGCTCTACAATCTCAGTTCCTTTATAATACTTAAAGAATACCACATGGTTACATTTTAGGACCAGTTCTTTTTACCATTTCAATTAAGCTAATGCTAATGTTAAGCCTTGTTTTAAAGCTAGTGTTTGCTTTAATACTCCAACACAAATCATCCTGCCAAGACAACACCATGAATTTTACAAAATGTAGTTGGCGGCTGGAATACTGGAGAGATGGGGATGTTTACATAGTGTTCACATAAAGGACACAATAATATGGAGACTATACTGCACTTCACCAAATGAATAGAATGCTTAAGTAATTGTAGAAAAAGTAAAAGGACCAACCTCTGCTTGCTTGCGCCACACGTCCAGGTTCTTGCGTTGAGCTTTGGAGAAATGGTCCCATGCCTTTTGTTTGGAAGCAGCGTGGAATACAGACACAATCTGCTCAACTGTGGCGGGGGATGCAGGGGCCAGTTACCGTCCAGAGAGAGAGAGGGCGGGTGGGAAGGAGCAGAGGAGTGAGAAAGTGGAATCAGGTAGGAAGACACCTTACTGTATGCTTATGTGATTTTACTGTTCTTTTCTGTTCTATACAGTATAGTACAGCTCTGGGTCAGAGTCGCGAGTCACCCCGCCTCGAGGTGGTCACAGTGAGCCCGTCCTAAAAATGCAACAGGAAGATCAGACGGCTAGCAGCAGGCTCCTGCTCTATTCACACACACCCCTGCCGTGACCATGGCCTCACACACTTGCTTGCACACACACGCTTGCTTGCACACACACACACACACACACACACACACACACACACACACACACACACACACACACACACACACACACACACACACACACACACACACACACACACACACACACACACACACTCTTTCTCTCCTCTCCTCCTCAGTGATACAGACTCAGTAGAGATTGACTGTAAAACAAGGGAATTCTCTGAAGGGACAGAGATCTTATCAAGAGATCAAAGTAAAGTCTCTACCAATAACTGAAACCCTCTTTTCGTCAAAAGCCTCTCCTGTTTTTAATTACCACAACACCTCTCATCTTCTACGACTCTCAGACGCTCTGAATGCCATAATCAAAGGCTGCCTCTGTGTCTAAAGCCTGTTTCTGTACTGTGGCTGTGTCTCAAATGGCAACCTATCCCCTACGCAGTGCCCATAGGCCTCTGGTCAAAAGTAGTGCACCGGAACAAGCTGCAATTTGGGATACAACTCGGCTCTCCTCATTACTGTCCTTATTGTGGGTTAGATAGAAGGGCTGAGCGGTCGTATCCCTGAGCCCGAGTAAGATGGCAGCTTTGATTCAGGACTTGTGTAAGAGAGGAAGCAGGAAGGCCTGCTGGAAGACATGTGTCTGTTCAACACACCCTCCTAATCACTCCTGTGATTGACAGCTGGGCCTGGTATTAACAACTAGCCTCAGATTAGTTACAAAAACACCCTCAGTGTGGGAACCCAGAGCAATGGAGAAAATTACTCAATTGATGAAAATAGATCAGATTGTGAGACTGCTCTAATTGTCATAACACTTTTTGTTTCTCATAATTAATGTGCGTGTGTAGTGTATATGTGTATGGTTGAGTGTGTGCGTGTCAGAATGACCAATTTACTCACCTGTTGATATAATGCAGCATAGTCACAGATTGTCCAGACAGAGTACCCACACAAGACATAGTGACATAAATGTTCAACAACTCATAATATACAATATTAAAGAACTGGTCAGCTTTCCACTCTGTGAAGTCCAATGTGGAAGCATGAACACTCCCACAGCTTTACCACAGCTTTACATCGGAAAAGGTCATGGTAAGGGTTTCTCTTTGTGCCAAAGGGGTCTTAATGATCCCAGGGGGGGGAGTTGGGGCCTTGGCAGGGAGGGAGGTAGAGAGGGAAGAAAGGGTGGAGTGAGAGGTACGTGTCGAGATCAGTCGTGGCTTCTCGGAATCCTTCATTTGATAGAAGAGATTGACAGGGAAGGCAGGGGAAAGCAAAGTGTAGGTTGTGGCCTCGACGTTTCAGAGTCAGAGAGATAGCGGATGGATAAGTGTACGCTCTTTGTTGTTATTTGTAGGACTCCAGCTAGAGTTGTGCCCGCATTTCTAAATGAGGCCATTAACTATCTGTCAACAAGGTTTATCTTGTCGATGAAATATGCAAATCCACCGAACACGATGGACGCAGATCCAAATGTAGCTGTGAAATGATTGGCATCTTCTATGAAGATCATCCTGAGTGAATTACGAAGCAGGACTCTGGCCAAAAGCAGTGCACTATATAGGGAATAGGGTGCCATTTTGGGACACATGCCCTGTTTGAATAACCTGCTTCTTAGCAGGCTTTTTAAAGTAACTATTCCATTCAAGGTGACAACAACCAAATGCCAAAATGGAGGAATATGTGATATTGAAATACACTGCTCAAAAAAATAAAGGGAACACTTAAACAACACAATGTAACTCCAAGTCAATCACACTTCTGTGAAATTAAACTGTCCACATAGGAAGCAACAATGATTGACAATAAATTTCACATGCTGTTGTGCAAATGGAATAGACAAAAGGTGGAAATTATAGGCAATTAGCAAGACACCCCCAATATAGGAGTGGTTGTGCAGGTGGTGACCACAGACCACTTCTCAGTTCCTATGCTTCCTGGCTGATGTTTTGGTCACTTTTGAATGCTGGCGGTGCTTTCACTCTAGTGGTAGCATGAGACGGAGACGGAGTCTACAACCCACTCATGCTACCACTAGAGTGAAAGCACCGCCAGCATTCAAAAGTGACCAAAACATCAGCCAGGAAGCATAGGAACTGAGAAGTGGTCTGTGGTCACCACCTGCAGAACCACTCCTATATTGGGGGTGTCTTGCTAATTGCCTATAATTTCCACCTTTTGTCTATTCCATTTGCACAACAGCATGTGAAATGTATTGTCAATCAGTGTTGCTTCCTAAGTGGACAGTTTGATTTCACAGAAGTGTGACTGACTTGGAGTTACATTGTGTTGTTTAAGTGTTCCGTTTATTTTTTTGAGCAGTGTATATTACATTTGGAAACAACATGTCTCTGTATTCAAATGTGCAGCTGTGAGAAAGCCTGGTAAATATGGATGTGGCTTTGTTCACAGAACGACGGTGTATCCCTGCCTCCCAGGACACCAAAGCCCGTGTTGACATTTGTAAGGGTGAAACCGCAGACAAACTCCTGAATAGAAACAAGTGTTTGTATGGATTATTGTGATGGAGGAGGGTGGACTCTAAAAGAGAACAAAGAGAGAGACCCACTTTGTTCTTTCAAATACATCACTGTATTTACTGTAGTTGGTGTACCACCAAAGATATCTGAACTCATGCATGCTCTTAGCATTGGCAGTTGTGAATCAGGTCAGCTATACATTTTCCCTTTTGGCCTTTTCAATCATCGATATGACTTATGTAATTGCTTCCATTTGTTTTCACGTAGAGAGGTGTTACTTACTTTGATGATATGGCTGTGGGTTCCTTCAGATCAGCTGTCCACTGACTAACAGGCTAACGTTAACTAGAGGAGTTTGTGTTAGACCTCTGGGGGAGATTACACTGGACTATTTCTACATGCAGCACAAGATACTGTACATGGGGGGGGGGCAAAAACAAACGTACCTTCTTTCTCATCAAATAAACATTGCTCCTAAATACTAGTTTAACAGACAAGAGGTATACAACAGAATGCTTTTTGTAAGAATTTAGAGTGCATTGAGTGGCTGAAGAGTTGTTAGATCATTGGTGTTTCTTTGTTACGTGTTTCATTATCTCTGATGATTGTTATGTTTATATGTCTGTCTGTCTGTGATGATTGTTACGTCTATGTGATTATCGTTATGTCTATCTGTGGCGACTGTGTTGGTGTCAATCGTATTCAAAAGCAAGAGTCATTGAAGCGGAGGTTTCATGAATCCTACAATAGAAAGAGTACTTAGTACACAAGTTACTGTATGTGATATCAATATTTCACAGGCCCAATGACAGATCCTCGCCATTCAGCGATCACTCGACTGAGTTCATATAGTCCTTGTGCAAGGTAGCTCCGCCCATCAGAGGTTTCCTGCAACCTCAGACATGGATATCTCTATGGGAGTGTGTTATATCCTTGGTTCTTAGTGTCACGCCTGTCACAGCTGTGGGATACAAAGAGACTGCCACAGAGAAGGTTAAAGCAGGTTTATAAAACTATGTCTGCTCCCTTTGGGATGTTGTCTTTCGAAGCACAGGAGTTACAGCTGAACGGCTGACAAACAAGAGTTACATCTGTAGACTACCCAACATGCCCCAAGGGTAGTCCCGCCTCAAGCTAAATGAGTTCCCTAGTTGGCGCTCAGAATGATAATATGGTTGGGGTGATGATACCAGAGGTGTGGACTCGAATCACATGACTTGGACTCGAGTCAGACTCGGGTCACAAATATGATGAATTGGACTCGACTTTGACTTTAACACCAATGACTCGTGACTTGACTTGGACCTTCTGTCTCGATACCCTCCCCAAGCCCAAATATTAAAAATGATGCTATTAAGTGTGCAGCGCATCAACTCTTCATTTAACAGATTAAAGTTGGAATCAGACAGCAGCCAATCAAATTGTGGGTGGCAGTGCAGAGGAACGTCGGCGGGTGAATTCAGATTGAGCCCTTGGAAAGATGATACCCAAAATTATTATTTTCGGATATAAAGACAGCGCTCTATCAACAAAAAATGGATTGCAACTTGCAAAACATGCGGGAAGAAAATTACAGACGGAGGCGCAAAAATTTTCGACTTTGTTCGACATTTGAAGCTGCACAAAGAATGGCAAGTCGTGGCTAATATAGCCGACAGCTATATATTTTATTACTTTACTAGTGTATCATGTAGGCTAGCGTAAAGTTAAATCAATGAGCCTCCACACAGTCAGTCAGTGCGGGAACATGATCATTGCACCCAAGATTGAGCTACAACTGGCTAGGTAGTTGGTAGCCTAAATCCTGCCTGACGTTCCTAAAACAAGGATGGGCAATTGTGTACAAGCCTACATCGCCCGATTGCGCCCCATAGCGATCCTCGATAGTCGATCACATTTGCACACACTGTATATAGACCCTTTCTACTGTATTATTGACTGTATGTTTGTTTATTCCATGTGTAACTCTGTGTTGTTGTATGTGTCAAACTGCTTTGCTTTATCTTGGCCAGGTCGCAGTTGTAAATGAGAACTTGTTCTCAACTGGCCTATCTGGTTAAATAAATGTAAAAAAAAAAGAGCACATTATGACTTGTTTAGGACTCGAAACTCAAAGTTAAAGACTTGAGACTTGACGGTCTTGACTTGAGACTTGACTCGGTCTTGCCTGTCTTGACTTGGGACTTGACTCGGGACTTGAGTGCTAAGACTTGAGACTTACTTGTGACTTGTAAAACAATGACTTGGTCCCACCTCTGGATGGTACGATATGAATTTGCTCTTGCTGATCCAGGTACTGGTACTATCTGAATGTCTCTGGCTGACCCAGGTACTGGTACTATCTGAATGTCTCTGGCTGACCCAGGTACTGGTACTATCTGAATGTCTCTAGCTGACCCAGGTACTATCTGAATGTATCTGACTGACCCAGGTAGTCGAATGGTTCTGACTGACCCAGGTACTGGTACTATCTAAATGTATCTGACTGACCCAGGTAGTCTAATGGTTCTGACTGACCCAGGTACTGGTACTATCTGATTGTCTCTGGCTGACCCAGGTACTGGTACTACCTGAATGTATCTGACTGACCCAGGTACTGGTACTCCCTGAATGTATCTGACTGACCCAGGTACTGGTCATATATGAATGTTTCTGGCTGACCCAGGTAGTCTAATGGTTCTGACTGACCCAGGTACTGGTACTACCTGAATGTATCTGACTGACCCAGGTACTGGTACTCCCTGAATGTATCTGACTGACCCAGGTACTGGTAATATCTGAATGTTTCTGGCTGACCCAGGTAGTCTAATGGTTCTGACTGACCCAGGTACTGGTACTACCTGAATGTATCTGACTGACCCAGGTACTGGTACTCCCTGAATGTATCTGACTGACCCAGGTACTGGTAATATCTGAATGTTTCTGGCTGACCCAGGTAGTCTAATGGTTCTGACTGACCCAGGTACTGGTACTCCCTGAATGTCTCTGACTGACCCAGGTACTGGTACTACTTGAATGTCTCTGACTGACCCAGGTACTGGTACTACCTGAATGTCTGACTGACCCAGGAACTATCTGAATGTCTCTGGCTGACCTGGGTAGTCTAATGGTTCTGACTGACCCAGGGTCAGCTCTACAGGAGTCGACCGTGAGATTAGCTCCTAAAAGCCTCATTAGTGAATCTGCCATACAGCTGCTCTCCACAGACAGAGGTGTCAGAGGTGTCAACCACTAGGAGATGGAGAGGTGGAGAGACATAGAGAGAAAGAGAGAGTGAGGGAGAGGGAAGCTGGGAGAAAGACAATAAAGATGGAGAGAGAGGAGATTGGGAGACGGAGCTAGAGCGATGGCCACTCTGGGTTTAATGATGATGTGCTAAGAAAGATAGCTAACAGCTCCCTAAATAACCTGTTCAGTGTTATTGCTGCCATCACTGGCCTTTAGCAGCCAAACTGCTCCAAATCTACTTCTTCAAAGAGTATTCCCATAAAGGGGGTCTTCAGAAGTGCTATGTTTGTGCCGCGCTGTATGTGTGTGTTTTCAGAAAATACAATTTCTGTTTAATGTCCCGAGTGTATGGAGCACTAACCTGTAATAATAGGACAAGTGAACTTGTGACATGAAAATCACTTGAGTATGGGGAACATTTACACGGACAATGTGATGTTGCGTCAAGAGAACGCAAGGCGTGGTTTGATGTTGACCCTGACGTGAGACATGGTTCTCTTTCCCTCTGTATGTGGGCGTGTGATGTCAGTCTAGTGCGTACTCACATTGTGCCAGGATGCCAGAGAGGGCGCTTTTGAACTTGTCCTTGGCTTCCTCCATCTCCTTCTCGTGGGTGGCCTTCTGACTCATCAGCTGGCGGATGTGGCTGTTGGACGACTGGATCATGGAGTAGAAGTTGTTGGCGTTACGACGGTTCACCTCGCCGCGTTCCACCCAGGTCAGCAGCACGCGCACCGCCTCCGCAAACGCTGCCTCATCTGAGGAGAGGACAGGGTCATTAAAGTCAAACTAAAGGTTAGGGTCAGGATCTAGATTTGTTAGGGGTAAAAAAAAAATATGTAATGTTAGGGTTAGGGGTAAGAATCCATTTGTGGTTTGAAACATAGAATTCAGAATTAGAACATGAATTTCTGCATGAAATAACAATTAATTCAGTGGGATGGTTTGAAAGTTATTCTGTCCTATGTATCAAGGCCTGACAGTGAACTGAGAGGAGAGGCGCCACAGAGATAGCAGAGAAGCAGGGAGTCACAGTGTTTGCAGACCAAACCATTTCTGTGGAGACCTTGACCTGTCACAGTTCATTAGAGAAAAAAGCGTATTAATTCATCCCAAAGCTGATATCAGGAGAGGAACGGAGGGGAGGATAGGGATTGGAGGGGAGACAGGAGAGGAGAAAGAATAGTGATATCTTTAATGAAATCCCTCAAATTCATTCTAAATGGCACCACAGCTTCTTGGCGTTTCTCCAGTACTGCTCTGAATGTTAACTAGAGGGCAGTGAATGAATGGAATAAATATCATGTTTCAAATGCCTTTGTATGAACAACAGTGGTTGTTTTGCATGATTCATTTTTTTGGGTCGTAGACTGATGAGGTGATGTCAAGAGAGTTATTGATTTTCATTGTTAATGACACTCAGTGGTGTAATGGAGGGTATACGCAGGAATACACCGTATACTCACTTTATTTTCAGTGGGAATTGCATATACTCACATTTGAATCCCCCACGATGCGTATCAAAGTAGCGTACTGGAGGTACACGCCGTATCATTTAATAAGGCTGATGGAACAGAACATAATGTTTCGCTTCAAATGTCGCTAAACTATTATTTCGTCACATTTTAAGCGCTGCAATGTGCACACAGCGGTAGGCCTACGCTCAAATGTTCCAAAATGCAATTTGTGGGAAAACACAGCTCTAAAATGAGGTTCCATCGACAGTGACGCAATAACTATCACGGGTTGTTAATATGACCAGGATAATGCCTTTGGCTGTTAGACAAAGAAAGTTTGAAAACCAATAGAACAGGAAAGCGCAAATGAGAAAGATTTTATAAAATAATTGCCTCCACGTTTCTGTGGCGGGATTTTGGCTACAGGCTACTTTGAAGCAAGGTCAGACATTCCTCATAACATGAAGTATAACGTCCAGGTTTCAAACAATTAAGGAACAAGAAAAATATAGTGACGCTAATGACAGGCCTAACCGTCTTCTGGTAAATGGAAGGGCTTTCCAAAATGAAATGTTAACTAGCTAAAAATTAACCTATACCTACCTGGCAGAATGATATCACGATTATTTGCATCAATCCAGCGGGAATTTGTTTTGCAAACGCTACAGAAACACTGCTAACCAAACAGTGTTAGGTGCCTGCACAGATGAATTGAAAATTATAATTTCCCCAGGCCTCAAATGGTCTCCTGATGTGGTTTAAGCATTGTTGTGGATTTAAAACATCCACTTGTTGTTTTTCTATGAATAAAGTGTGACTTTAGAGCGAAAACCAATTTGAATTTCGTACTCAGTTGACAGCCTAGTATGCCTACTATTAGCCTACTTGCACAGTGCAGCTTGGGTTGGCCTGACTGTGAAAGACCAATATGGGATTTATGATTCATGTCATCCAGAGTGTACAGATGTAAGATCTTAATTTGATCACTCTTTTGTTTCTGACTATAGCCATTTCTCCAGGCACCACTAAGGACACTGGTGCTCATTACATTACATTTGGTTAGTGCTTATTAGTTACCTAATAAAGGATCCTCTAACTCAACACAAGGCGGGGAAGAGAGGGTATGAGAGAAAATACAAATCACTCACTCACTCTCAAACACACACATACTAAAACAGATTGAGCAGCTGGAAGCCTTTTTAATTGATTTAAGATGAAGCCCACAGAAGCCTCCCCCGCAAACACGGACCCCCCCCCCCCCCCCCACACACACACACACACACACTTCTGCGAATGATTTGCTTAAAGAATCCATCACTGCTTTCGATATTGAATCAAGGTGTCAGAAATGAATGTGTCATAACTAGAACTTGCTGAGGTGTTACTCTATATTATAGAATGATTTAGATTTCCAGGCCCTCGACAGTCACTAGTCCTTCCTGGTAACTACAGTTCCATTATTAATACACATTCTCAGTAGGTATCAATACTAGTCAATCACTGACAATGACCAGGGCCCATAGATTATTCATATTTGGACTGAATCAGTGTTTAACTGTGAGTCTGTGGCATCTGATGAACATAATTATCACCTTCAATGTCATACAATGCATCTACACGTCTAGGGAGCTAAGAGGCTTATCAAAATAACACACTTTGACGAGGTCCCTAAGAGTCAATGCACAAACACCGTAAGAGCAGCGGGATGTGTTGAAGAGATGTGTAGATACTAAAACATCCGGCTGCTGCCTGGCTGTCACAAATGTTCACATCTAGCAGCTTCACAGCTCAACTGAAAGTAGAGGAGCCACATTCACAACGTCCCCAGTTGAAATGTTACTGCTCTCGCTGTGAAACAGTTAACGGGGAGCACGCCAAGGTGTTTGGGCCAAGACAGCAGCGAGGCTAACTGTCTTTGCGAACCTCATCACTAATTCACAAAACATGATGTTGACCTACTTTCCACTGGAATCCTCACATTCAGACATCTTTAAGTAGTACAAGTTGTGGGAGGGGATCTTTTTGTACTACAGCAGATTACAGTAGCGGGGAATACATACGTACAAACGCATTTAAATACATACGCACAAACACATGCCTGCACGCATCAATCAAACACATTAAAGGGATACTCTTCGATAAGTCGTGGAGCCCCACCTTTAATCTTGTCCCCCAGCTGACTACACTCGTGGTCTGAGTAATGGACGATGGGTGGAGGAGAGGGGGGTCTGAAACGGTCCTCCTCCATCCTCCTGCGGTGCCTCTCCTCTCTGGCATACAAGCGCTGACGACACTCCCACTCATACAGGTCATCTCTGGCTTGGGCAAAATCCACATGGAGCCGCCCTGTGTCCTTCTTGTCTGTACTGGAGCCCAGACGCATACGGTAGCCTGGGGAGGAGGGGGGAGCGAGAGCAAAGGGGGAGGGAGGAGGGGAGAGAGTTAGAACCGGGTGGTAACATCACAGTGACATTTCACTCTGTTAAACGAACAGGCGCAGGGCAGTAAAATGCGGGAAATACACACCCCACTTTCTGTCAGTCACCTGCATCTCTATCTTGATGCCTGACATCCTCTATTTGGGTTAACACGCTCTGTCCACCCACCTGTCTCTCCATCCCTCTGTCCCTATTTTTAATCTGTTTGATCCTCTGTCACAGCTGCATCCCAGCTAAAGTAGCTTTGCTAGGTTGGAGTAGAAAATGACTCTGCTCTCTCTATACTAATTTATAGAGGAGACTTAAAGAGCCGAATTGCTCCTCTAGTGACATAATAGAAATTGCTAATTGCTCCTCTTTCCTTTTCCCTCCTTTCTCTAATTCTTCTTTACTCTCTCTCGGCCACTCATATCTGTTTCTCTATCTCTCTTTCTGTCGTCTCTCCCGCTCTATCTTTCTGTTGCTCTCACTCTCTGTTTCTATCTCTCCAGTCTCTGCCAAAAGGGAGACATTAGCGTGGGCTTCCAGTTTACTTCTGCCTCCTCTCTGCGTTTTGTGGGGCTGTGATATATGTCCTTCAGTTTGCATACAGAGAGAGATTTAAGACGTGGCTGGAGTCTAGTAGCTTTAGAAAAGAGAGAGATGTAAAGATGTGGCTGGAGTCTAGTAGCTTTAGAAAAGAGAGAGATTTAAGATGTGGCTGGAGTCTAGTAGCTTTAGAAAAGAGAGAGATGCAAATGTGGCTGATGTCTAGTAGCTTTAGGAAAGAGAGAGATGCAAGATGTGGCTGGAGTCTAGTAGCTTTAGGAAAGAGAGAGATTTAAAGATGTGGCTGGAGTCTAGTAGCTTTAGAAAAGAGAGAGATTTAAAGATGTGGCTGGAGTCTAGTAGCTTTAGAAAAGAGAAAGATTTAAAGATGTGGCTGGAGTCTAGTAGCTTTAGAAAAGAGAGAGATTTAAGATGTGGCTGGAGTCTAGTAGCTTTAGAAAAGAGAGAGATTTAAAGATGTGGCTGGAGTCTAGTAGCTTTAGAAAAGAGAGAGATTTAAGATGTGGCTGGAGTCTAATAGCTTTAGAAAAGAGAGAGATGTAAAGATGTGGCTGGAGTCTAGTAGCTTTAGAAAAGAGAGAGATTTAAGATGTGGCTGGAGTCTAGTAGCTTTAGAAAAGAGAGAGATGCAAATGTGGCTGAAGTCTAGTAGCTTTAGGAAAGAGAGAGATTTAAGATGTGGCTGGAGTCTAGTAGCTTTAGAAAAGAGAGAGATGCAAGATGTGGCTGGAGTCTAGTAGCTTTAGAAAAGAGAGAGATGCAAGATGTGGCCTGAGTCTAGTAGCTTTAGGAAAGAGAGAGATGCAAATGTGGCTGAAGTCTAGTAGCTTTAGGAAAGAGAGAGATTTAAGATGTGGCTGGAGTCTAGTAGCTTTAGAAAAGAGAGAGATGCAAATGTGGCTGAAGTCTAGTAGCTTTAGGAAAGAGAGAGATTTAAGATGTGGCTGGAGTCTAGTAGCTTTAGAAAAGAGAGAGATTTAAGATGTGGCTGGAGTCTAGTAGCTTTAGAAAAGAGAGAGATGCACGATGTGGCTGGAGTCTAGTAGCTTTAGGAAAGAGAGAGATTTAAGATGTGGCTGGAGTCTATTAGCTTTAGAAAAGAGAGAGATTTAAAGATGTGGCTGGAGTCTAGTAGCTTTAGAAAAGAGAGAGATTTAAGATGTGGCTGGAGTCTAGTAGCTTTAGAAAAGAGAGAGATGTAAGATGTGGCTGGAGTCTAGTAGCTTTAGAAAAGAGAGAGATTTAAGATGTGGCTGGAGTCTAGTAGCTTTAGAAAAGAGAGAGATGCAAGATGTGGCTTTAATCTAGTAGCTTTAGAAAAGAGAGAGATTTAAGATGTGGCTGGAGTCAAGTAGCTTTAGAAAAGAGAGAGATGCAAGATGTGGCTGGAGTCTAGTAGCTTTAGAAAAGAGATAGGTTTAAGATGTGGCTGGAGTGTAATAGCTTTAGAAAAGAGAGAGATGTAAGATGTGGCTTTAATCTAGTAGCTTTAGAAAAGAGAGAGATTTAAGATGTGGCTGGAGTCTAATAGCTTTAGAAAAGAGAGAGATTTAAGATGTGGCTGGAGTCTAGTAGCTTTAGAAAAGAGAGAGATGCAAGATGTGGCTGGAGTCTAGTAGCTTTAGAAAAGAGAGAGATGTAAGATGTGGCTGGAGTCTAGTAGCTTTAGAAAAGAGAGAGATGTAAGATGTGGCTGGAGTCTAGTAGCTTTAGAAAAGACAGAGATGTAAGATGTGGCTGGAGTCTAGTAGCTTTAGAAAAGAGAGAGATGTAATATGTGGCTGGAGTCTAGTAGCTTTAGAAAAGAGAGAGATGTAAGATGTGGCTGGAGTCTAGTAGCTTTAGAAAAGAGAGAGATGTAAGATGTGGCTGGAATCTAGTAGCTTTAGAAAAGAGAGAGATGTAAGATGTGGCTGGAGTCTAGTAGCTTTAGAAAAGAGAGAGATGTAAGATGTGGCTGGAGTCTAGTAGCTGGAAAAAGGAGATTAGACAACAAAACACTCTCTGGTGTCACATGACTAATGGGACTGGTACTGGTGATGAATTTCCTCCATTCAGAACTCTATTTATTTAACTACACCTCTGCTATTGTCACCTCAATAGTAAGGGTATCGAAGACATGTGTTCCACCTCACCTCTAGTTGTCTTCTCATTGACCTGCATAGTGATGGTCTGACTCAGGAGAGGGGACATTTATTCCACAACACACCTAGTCGTTTTCTCATTGACCAGCATAGTCAAGGTCTCTGACTGGAAACGGGTTGTATTTATTTCACAACACAGCATGATGTTTAATAGGAAACATCGGAAGCGTACCACATAAGAAGAGGGCTCTGTCTACAGTGAACTCTTCAGCGAATCGGATGTGGCAGAAGTTCTTCTTGCTCTTGCGGATGGCGATGATGTCACCACACTGGCCAAACACCTCCACGATGAGTGCCTCGGTGGCATTCTCTGGCAGACCGCCCACAAACACCGTTTTACAACCTGGAGGACGCTCCCTCATGGCCGGAGAGGGAAGGTCTGTGGATGAGGAGAGAGAGTCATCAAAACAGAGAACTAACTGTAAACTTGGAAACAAAGAATGATAATAAAGTATTCATTTGACCTGAGTGTTTTAAACAATTTTTATATTTCACCTTTATTTAACCAGGTAGGCCAGTTGAGAACAAGTTCTCATTTACAACTGCGACCTGGCCAAGATAAAGCAAAGCAGTGCGACAAACACAACACAGAGTTACACATGGGATAAACAAACGTACAGTCAATAACACAATAGAAAAATCTGTATACATTTGTGTGCAAATTAAGTAAGGAGGTACGGCAATAAATTGGCCAATAGTGGCAGAGTAATTACAATTGAGCAATTTACACTGGAGTGATATATGTGCAGATGAGGATGTGCAAGTAGAAATACTGGTGTGCAAAAGAGCAGAAAAACTAAAACAAATATGGGGATGAGGTAGGTAGTTGGTTGGATGGGCTATTTACAGATAGGCTGTGTACAGCAGCAGCAATTGGTAAGCTGCTCTGACAGCTGACTCTCAAAAGAAATCCCGCTATGCCCCCCAACGAACCGTCAAACAGGCAAAGCATCAATACAGCATCAATGAGATCAAATGCTACTACAACGGCTCTGACGCTTGTCAAATGTGGCAGGGCTTGCAAACTATCACAGATTACAAAGGGAAACCAAGTCACACACTGCCAGACGAGCTAAATGCCTTCAATGCTCACTTCGAGGCAAGCAACACAACCATGCGTGAGAGCACCAGCTGTTCCGGACGACTGTGTGATCACGCTCTCCATAGCAGATGTGAGTAAGACCTTTAATCAAGTTAATATTCACAAGGCTGCAGGGCCAGATGTATTACCAGGATACATACTCAGGGCATGCACTGACCAGCTGGCAAGTGTCTTCACTGACATTTTCAACCTCTCCCTGACCCAGTCTGTAATACCTACATGTTTCAAGCAGACCACCGAGGTAACCTGTCTAAATGATTATCGCCATGTTGTGGCGGAATCCGGCACTTAAGTGCGCCGCCACTTTAAGAGCAGATGAGCAGTAGGAAGGAGGAGATAAAAGAGCTCGTTAAGCTCTATTGGGGAGAGCTCTTGTTGGCGCGACAGTTTGGTTGGTGTGTGCTATGCTGCAGAGTTTTTTTTTGTTTGTCTTCACTATATGTGGTTGTACAGTTTTTTGAATCAATCCTCGGTGTGATCGCTCGACGACGTGGTTGTTCTCATGTGGGACCGCGATGGTTATGGATCAAATGGATTAGAAGCAACATTTGTTGCGAGGCGTTCAACTACAACCCAACATATCATCGGACAGACAGACCGGATACCTGCAACCTCAAGACCACAGCTAAGCCCTCTCTTGTTCTCTTTCTCTCTTTTTCTTCACGCTATGTCCAGTGCTTTACACTGAAACTGACTCTATTTCCTAAGTACATTTAAGTTTGATTGGAGCTGGACTAGTGTGTATATGGACACCACACATTCATACCCTCTGCACTCGTTCCCAAGAAGAAAATACAAACTTTTGCAAATCCTCTGTGTGATGACTGGGTTCATTAATTATTGTATGAAGTTGATGTTTATTTGCTCTGCCATTATTGTTATATGAGGTATGTTTGGTGGGGTTACCAAGAATTATGGAAGGACTGATGTGATATGGGATCTATAGGGTGTGTACTCTTTTTCCTCTCCGCTGGCTATCTGGTCAACAGGCTACACTCTAGGCAGTCTCTTCTGTTGATGTGTGTGGGTCTGGTAGTGGTACTCTCGCTGTTCTATTATTTTCCTTTCGGCAGGGTTAATACCTGCCTGGCGCCCGAACAAAATCTTCTTTACCTTTCTCTAATTAATACCGCTACAATGTATCACTCACATCTGTAGCCATGAAATGCTTTGAAAGGCTGGCCATTGCTCACATCAACACCATCATCCCAGACACCCTGGACCACCAAAACAGATCCACAGATGATACAATCTCTATTGCACTCCACACTGCCCTTTCCCACATGGACAAAAGGAACACTTATGTGAGAATGCTATTCATTGACTACAGGTCAGAGTTCAACGCCATAGTGCCCCCGAAGCTCATCACTAAGCTAAGGTCCCTGGGACTTAACCTCTCCCTCTGCAACTGGATCCTGGACTTCCTGACAGACTGCCCCCAGGTGGTGAGAGTAGGCAACAACACATCTGCCACACTGACCCTCAACATGGGGGCCCCTCAGGGGTGCATGCTTAGTCCCATCCTGTACTCCCTGTTCACCCACGACTGTGTGGCCGCACACAACTCCACACGATGGTGGTAGGCATGATCACCGGCAGCAATGAAACAGCCTTTACGGAGGTGTGGTGCCAGGACAATAACCTTTTACTCAACATCAGTAAGACAAAGGAACTGATCGTGGACTACAGGAAACGGAGGGCCGAGCACACCCCCAATTTACATCGATGGGGATATAGTGGAGTGGGTCGAGAGCTTCAAGTCCCTCGATGTCCACATCATTATCATGTTCCAAACACACCAACACAGTTGTGATGAGGGCATAACAATGCCTCTGAAAATATGTGGCATGGGCCCTCAGATCCTCAAAAAGTTATACAGCTGCACCATCGAGAGCATCTTGACAGGATGCATCATCGCTTGGTATGGTAACTGCTTGGCATCCGACCGCAAGGCTCAACAGAGGGTAGTGCGTACTGCCCAGTACATCCATGGGGCCGAGCTTCCTGACATTCTGGAACTCTATACCAGGCGATTTTTGTCTTTGATGGAAATTTGTCAAAGACTCCAGCCACAGACTGTTCTCTCTGCTAACGCACGGCAAGTGATACCAACACACCAAGTTTGGAACCAACAGGACCCTGAACAGCTTCTACACCAAAGTCATAAGACTTCAAAACAAGACTACTAAATAGCAAATCAAATTGCTACCTGCATTGCTCCTTTTTGGGATTCTACCCACACATACTTACATTCCAAAACACACACTAAATACGCCAACACACACTAAATACGACAACAGACAAATGCATACTGACGCCGCACACACACTGCTGCTAGTCACGATACCCCTACCTATACAGTTGAAGTCAGAAGTTTACATACACCTTAGCCAAAGACATTTAAACTCAGTTTTTCACAAATCCTGACATTTAATCAGAGTAAGAATTCCCTGTCTTAGGTCAGTTAGGATCACCACTTCATTTTAAGAATGTGAAATGTCACAATAATATTACAGAGAATGATTTATTTCAGCTTTTATTTCTTTCATCACATTCCCAGTGGGTCAGAAGTTTACATACACTCAATTAGTATTTGGTAGCATTGCCTTTAAATTGTTTAACTTGGGTCAAACGTTTCGGGTAGCCTTCCACAAGCTTCCCACAATAAGTTGGGTGAATTTTGGCCCATTCTTCCTGACAGAGCTGCTGTAACTGAGTCAGGTTTGTAGGCCTCCTTGCTCGCACAAGCTTTTTCAGTTCTGCCCACAAAATTTTTATAGGATTGAGGTCAGGGCTTTGTGATGACCACTCCAATACCTTGACTTTGTTGTCCTTAAGCCATTTTGCCACAACTTTGGAAGTATGCTTGGGGTCATTGTCCATTTGGAAGACACAATTGCGACCAAGCACCTGACTGATGTCTTGATGTTGCTTCAATATATCCACATCATTTTCCTACCGCATGATGCCATCTATTTTGTGAAGTGCACCAATCCCTCCTACAGCAAAGCACCCCCACACCATGATGCTGCTACCCCCGTGCTTCACGTTGGGATGGTGTTCTTCGGCTTGCAAGCATCCCCCTTTATCCTCCAAACATAACGATGGTAATTATGGCCAAACAGTTCTATTTTTGCTTCATCAGACCAGAGGACATTTTTTCAAAAAGTATGATCTTTGTCCCTATGTGCAGTTGTAAACCGTAGTCTGGCTTTTTTATGGCGGTTTTGGAGCAGTGGTTTCGACCTTGCTGAGCGGCCTTTTCTGGTTATGTCGATATAGGACACGTTTTACTGTGGATATAGATACTTTTGTACCTCTTTCCTCCAGCATCTCCACAAAGTCCTTTGCTGTTGTTCTGGGATTGATTTGCACTTTTCGCACCAAAGTACATTCATCTCTAGGAAACAGAACGCGTCTCCTTCCCGAGCGGTATGACGGGTGCGTGGTCCCATAGTGTTTATACTTGCGTACTATTGTTTGTACAGATGAAAGTGGCACCTTCAGGCGTTTGGAAATTGCTCCCCAGGATGAAACAGACTTGTGGAGGTCTTCAATTTTTTTCTGAGGTTTTGGCGGATTTCTTTTGATTTTCCCATGATGTGAAGCAAAGAGCCACTGAGTTTGAAGGTAGACATTGAAATACATCCACAGGTACACCTCCAATATACTCAAATTATGTCAATTAGCCTATCAGAAGCTTCTAAAGCCATGACATCATTTTCTGGAATTTCCCAAGATGTTTAAAGGCACCGTCAACTTAGTGTATGTAAACTTCTGACCCACTGGAATTGTGATACAGTGAATTATAAGTGAAATAATCTGTCTTTTAACAATTGTTGGAAAAATTACTTGTGTCATGCACAAATTAGATGTCCTAACCGACTTGCCAAAACCATAGTTCAACAAGACATTTGTGGAGTGGTTGAAACACGGGTTTTAATGACTCCAACCTGGAGTCATTAAGTGTATGTAAACTTCCGAATTCAACTGTATATGAAATTAAACTGTTCCACGAAAATGAGCATATGAAAACCGTAACTGGCACACAGATCGGTATAAATGGTAAAATAAATTGGCATTCCACATGAGAAAGGTTGCCAACTCCTCATGTAGCCTATTACTGGCAACTTCAGGAGAGTAATGGCAAAAGGAGAATGGTGGGGTCAGGCTAAGGTCTTTTTCTTCCTCTAGATCTCTGGCTCCCTCTTGAGTTATTTGTGTCTTATTTCATCAAACAGTAAGCTTAAAGCATCAGACAAGCTCAATGCATATCGTTTATTTTATTAAAACACAGGGTGTGTCTATATATATACGACTTTCGGTCAACAAAGATTTATTTTATTCGTTGACAGCCCTAGTCTGTCTCTACAAGGTGTGCGTGCACCCATGACACGTTCTTCTTGGCTGGAGAGTTTAAATGCTGTCAGATTGAAATATGGAGTCGATATGGCCCTCCAGAGCTTACATGGGTCAGTTCAGTCAATTGGAAAACCTTGAAATCTTTTAATTCGTCTGCATTTTAGATCAGACCGCTGGAGTCTAGCAGCATTTACAATGCATGAGGGGAGAAGATAATGCTTATGGTTGCATAAATTAACTGTGAGGAGATAGATGAACTTTGAGGTGGTCTCAGTCATTGTCAGCACTCAAGTAATAGAGAAGGTACACGGTAAGAAAAGGGACATAAACTTAGCAAAAAAATAAACGTTCTCTCACTGTCAACTGCGTTTATTTTCAGCAAACTTAACATGTGCAAATATTTGTATGAACATAACAAGATTCAACGGTTGAGACATAAACTGATCAAGTTCCACAGACACAATGACTAACATAAATGGATTAATGTGTCCCTGAACAAAGGGGGGTCAAAATCAAAAGTAACAGTCAGTATCTGATGTGGCCACCAGCTGCATTAAGTACTGCAGTGCATCTCCTCCTCCTCGTGGATTGCACCAGATTTGCCAGTTCTTGCTGTGAGATGTTACCCCAGTCTTCCACCAAGGCACCTGCAAGTTCCCGGACATTTCTGGGGGGAATGGCTCTAGCCCTCACCCTCAGATCCAACAGGTCCCAGACGGGCTCAATGGGATTGAGATCCGGGCTCTTCGCTGGCCATGGCAGAACACTGACATTCCTGTCTTGCATGAAATCAAGCACAGAATGACCAGTATGGCTGGTGGCATTGTCATGCTGGAGGGTCATGTCAGGATGAGCCTGCAGGAAGGGTACCACATGAGGGAGGAGGTTGTCTTCCCAATAACGCACAGCATTGAGATTGCCTGCAATGACAACAAGCTCAGTCCGATGTTGCTGTGACACACCACCCCAGACCATGACGGACCCTCCACCTCCAAATCGATCCCCTCCAGAGTACAGGTCTCGGTGTAACGCTCATTCCTTCGACGATAGTCGCAAATCTGACCATCACCCCGGTGAGACAAAACCGCAAATTGTCAGTGAAGAGCACTTTTTGCCAGACCTGTCTGGTCCAGCGATGGTGGGTTTGTGCCCATAGGCGATGTTGTTTCCGGTGATGTCTGGTGAGGACCTGCCTTACAACAGGCCTACAAGCCATCAGTCCAGCCTCTCAGCCTATTGCGGACAGTCTGAGCACTGATGGAGGGAATGTGCGTTCCTGGTGTAACTCGTGCAGTTGTTGTTGCCATCCTGTACCTGTCCCGCAGGTGTGATGTTAGGATGTACCGATCCTGTGCAGGTGTTGTTACACGTGGTCTGCCACTGCGAGGACGATCAGCTGTCCGTCCTGTCTCCCTGTAGCGCTGTCTTAGGCGTCTCACAGTACGGACATTGCAATTTATTGCAATTTATTGCCCTGCCACATCTGTAGTCCTCTGCGTTCACGCAGATGAGCAGGGACCCTGGGCATCTTTCTTTTGGTGTTTTTTTAGCATCAGTAGAAAGGCCTCTTTAGTGTCCTAAGTTTTCATAACTACGACCTTAATTGCCAACCATCTGTAAGCTGTTAGTGTCTTAACGACCGTTCCACAGGTGCATGTTCATTAATTGTTTATGGTTCATTGAACAAGCATGGGAAACAGTGTTTAAACCCTTTACATTGAAGATCTGTGAAGTTATTTGGATTTTTACGAATTATCTTTGAAAGACAGGGTCCTGAAAAAGGGACATTTCTTTTTTTGCTGAGTTTAGTAAGCATATTATGTCTTAATTAAAGGGGAAGTTCAGTAATTTACAACTTAATGTCAGATGGTTTCTCACCCTGAAAGTAGTCTATGGACCAGGAGAAACTGAAATCCATGGTTCGGTTTTCTTTAAACAGCCACTACAAACTTCAGCTAATTTTAGCCGCCACTGGCTAAAAACCCATGGGAGTGATAGGGATAACTGTGCAATTTGTAAAGTTAATTATTTGGTTTGATGTTATCTAAAGGGGATTTGGCCATAATAAAATAAACATTGCTTGTTTGTCCCAATCACTTCCATAGATTTGTAGCGGGTTGCGGCTAAAGTTAAATAGAGGGAAATAGACTTACGTGGGTTTGGGGGGAAGAGGGTGCAGCTTTGGCAGTGGATGATCTCCTTGACGATGGGCAGATCTTGGGGAAGGGGGGGCGGGGGTACGTAACCAAGGCCAGGCATCATGGGGTTCATGGGAGCGATGCCCGTCATCATGCCAAGGCCCGAGTCGAAATCTGAAGGAGATGCACACACACATGAAAATGTCAATGTGGGATGAACTAATACCTGTGGAAATGTGTTTTTCTATGTGTGTTATTCCATCCTCATGTTTCATTTTGACATTATGCATTTCTCCTTGAGCACTTTGTGGAGGTTCTGTCAACAATGGTGAAACACAAACAGTTTATAAATAACTGAATCCATGCTCTCATCAATAAAAGAAAATTCAGACATCCTGCATATTTAAAGTGGCACTACGGCTACATGGGATTCTACTGACGCTCTTCTCTGTTGCTGATTGGCTGACCTTTAATGTTCTGTCTGGAGAGAGAGAGAGAGAGATGGATCGAAGAACCAGCCTTCCTTCACAGGTAGGGGACTATTGATTTAGACTGCAGCTGGATACACTCGCACGCACAGACACACTAGCTATGTATCTGCAGAGGGTTTTAGAAATGTGTGTGTGTGTGTGTGTGTGTGTGTGTGCGCGTGCGCGTGCGCGTGCGCGTGCGCGTGCGCGTGCGCGTGTGCGTGTGCGTGTGCGCGTGCGTGTGCGTGTGTGTGATGGACCACAATGTGAGGCCTGACAGTGACAAAACTGAAAGAGTATAACAAAGTACCACTTTTTAACCTCTATGTAAATTATGTTTAAATCCCACTTTGTGAGACAAGGAAGCTTTTCAATAATTTCAGCTTTCTGTGTGTGAGCGAGGAAGGTATAAATGAGGATGAAGGATGACAAAGAGAGGGGGGGTCACACGCCAGACGTGTAGCTGGACCAATCAGAGGAGAAGACAGTAACCGGACGTCTAGGTCTGCTTAATCCCTCTCTGTGGCCGTTATTGATGACCTCACATCTTGTATTCATGCCGCGGTAATGACTTCCCCAGACCAGCGAGGGCAGAGGAGAGGTGACGTGATGGCAGGAGTAGAAATAGAGGAGGGAGGGAGCGGTGCAGCGGACTCTGTGTCTGCTGAATACCAAGGCCAGTCTCAGTGGCAGCTCTGGTCTCCGGGCTGGTTGAGAGGCCCACAGAGGAGCTCTCTGGTGGGTCTCAGAGAGGAGTGGAAGTGGTCCTTTTCTGAATGAGGGAGTGAGGCCCACAGGTGTGAGCTGATTCATAACTGCCCCTTAGTACCCTGACACTGAGGAAATGGAAACAGTGCTGAAGAAAACAATCCTAGCTGGCTGGTTTGATCATTTCGCTGCTGCCTTTTCCTTATTCCTTCCAGTGTGTGCGTGTGTGCGTGTGTGCGTGTGTGTGTGTGCGTGTCCAATTCCATTGAGAGCCAGAGGACAGACACATGCAGTAGAGCTGTTCTTCTCAGGGATATTCAGCTACAGTAGCTCCAGCAGGATTCTCTGTACAGACAGAACAATGGAGACTCAACCCCCGAATTGAAGTTTCACATCTTTCAACATCTTCGGTTGAAAACACCCACACACTAACAAAAACACTATATTCAGTGTGAAACAGGCCTCTTTCAGTCAGAGGTAAAACTCTGTAGAGACACAGAGAGCAGGGATCTCCTCTTGAACAGAAACATCAGTGGAGAACTTTATTCTCTCCACCCACACAAGGTCTCTCTCGCCATCTCTCTTCCCTCTCCCTCCATCTTTATGTCTCTTCATCTCTCCTCTTCTCTCTCTTTTTCACGTAAGCATGCACACACGCTCGCCAACACACACATGCCACAGTCCTGTCCCTCCATGTTAAACAATCAGCTTCCAAGAGGTTTGTTTAAGGTCATTACATTTCATGCTGCCTGTCAATCAAAAGTCCAGCCAGAAAAAAAATGTGACATTTGACTAGAGATACCTCCTGGCCATCCAACACATCACATTAGTCCTCCCTTTATCCTCCTCCTCTCCCCCCTTCCTCCCCCTATTTTTCAGGGTAAACCACCCCTCCAGCAGAGTGGGTGCTGGGTGGAGGGAGGAAGGGTGACACAGGGAGCTGCAATGAGGCATGCTGGGTAAAATTTTCTGATGAGGCGAGCAGGTCGGAACACCTAGAACACGAACAGAGGCAGTCTCCAGTCTCAATGTGCTGCCAGACATCTTCTCTACTTAACATACTGTATCTCTTTAAATCACTATCAGAGATGCTCTTTCAATCTCCTCCACACTTTTAAA
Source organism: Salvelinus fontinalis (assembly GCF_029448725.1). Classification (NCBI taxonomy): domain Eukaryota; kingdom Metazoa; phylum Chordata; class Actinopteri; order Salmoniformes; family Salmonidae; genus Salvelinus; species Salvelinus fontinalis. The sequence continues at coordinate 45,471,067 of NC_074693.1, forward strand.
ACAGAACTCCCTCTCTCTTCATCTATGCCAAAGATCTCCCTCTCTCTAGTCCTCTCCAGCCTGAATACACAGCACACTTCTGTATCTCTATCAGAAAACTCGCCTACTTCTCTCAGCCTATAAATGCGCAGCTACAGATCTCACTCTCGGTGTCTCTATCAGTCCTCGTTCTGCCAACAGCACTGGCTGCACACCTGGGAACCACTACAGCTCCTTAACACTAAGTCAGCAATTACAGAGACACAGAGGGCCAAGAGTAAATTAAAATTGGAAGGGTTTTCTTTTTCTTAAGTATTTATTCAGGTAAATAAATGTTCGAGCCAGGAACACAAGAAGCTCCTTATATCCACTGCTTCTACTAGTATAATAGGAATATTATCAGATACAAACCTATGAGAACAAAACATTTGCTAGCTACTTTCACTGTCTGCTGCTTCTATTAGTTAGTATATTGTATAAATAGTTGAAAAAGGGATGACAGTAAGACTATATACACCCGGTGTGTGTGTGTGTGTGTGTGTTAGAAGGGGGCAGTGATTGTTGAGGATATAAAAGATAGAACTGTATGAGTCCCCAGGGAACCCTCCCTAGAGCCTGTTTATGTATTCAGAGGGGTGTGTTTGTCAGGCTAAATCAATTCAGAGAAGAGTGTGTGGGTGTGGGTGTGTATGAGTGCGTGTGTGTTGCAGACTAAATGCTTCCCTGTGGGTGTTTAACATGCATCAGGCTTGACAACTAGCTTGGTCTGTCCACACATCTTCCTCATACACAGCAGTGTGTCTGGAGAACTCACAACTCTATTTCAAAATCCAAACAAACAAATCAATGACATCATCGCTGTGAATATAGAACATCAAGTCATATATTGCAGAGATTCTGCAGTTGGAAAGACAACAAGTCCTTTGAGTGGGGACTCTACGGAAGCCTTGTCCCTATAAGCAAGCATGCTCTCTCCTTTAAGGACTAGAAGAGGCCCTAACACAACTATTTACACAAGGCAAGCTATGTCCCCAAAAGGCACCATGTCCCCACAGTGGAGGGTTTACGGTACCATGTGCCCACAAGGCACCGTGTCCCCATAGAGGAGTTTCTACGGTAGCCTGTCCCCGCACGGTACCATGCCCCTATAGTGGAGTCTCTACAGTACCCCGTCCTCATAAAACAACATATCCTCACAGCGGAACCTCTTCAGTACCACGTCCGTCCCCGCACAGCATTTTATTTCTGTAAGTTGACTGAGCCTGATCTTCCAGTATCTATGCAAAAACATAAACACAACATACAACAATTTCAAAGATTTGACTGAGTTACAGTTCATATAAGGAAATCAGTCTATTGAAATAAATTCATCAGACCCTAATCTATGGATTTCACATGACTGGGCAGGGGCACAGGCCCACCCACTTGGGAGCCAGGTCCAGCCAATCAGAATTAGTTTTCCCCCACAAAAGGGCTTTATTACAGACATAAATATTCCTGAGCACGCCACTCCTCATCCAATCCTGCAAGTGAAGAAGCTGGATGTGGAGGTCCTGGGCTGGCTTGGTTACACGTGGTCTGTGGTTGTGAGGCCGGTTGGATGTACTGCAGAATTCTCTAAAAACGACGTTGGAGGCGGCTTATGGTAGATAAATTAACTTTCAATTCTCTGACAACAGCTCTGTTGGACATGTCTACAGTCAGCATGTAAATTGCACACTCACTCAAAACTTGAGACATCTGTGGCATTGTGTTGTGTTAGAAAACTGCACAATTTAGAATGGCCCTTTATTGACCCCAGCACAAGTTGCACCTGTGTAATGATCATGCTGTTTAATCAGCTTCTTGATATGCCACACCTGTCAGGTGGATCGATTATCTTGGCAAAGGAGAAATGCTCACTAACAGGGATGTAAACAAATTTGTGTACAAAATTTACGAGAAATACAATTTTTGTACAAATTTCTGCAAGCTTTTATTTCAGCTCATGAAAAATGGGACCAACACTTTACATGTTGCATTTATATTTTTGTTCAGTATACTTGGCTCTAGAAAGACTGATGATGCAATGACTTGGTGGCAGGTGGTGTTGCTTACCAGAGAGCCAATACATCTAATCAAAAGTGAAGTTTAAAGGGGAACGGAAACACTAGGATTTAGAAAGGCAGCCTACTGTAAATCGCCATATTGGCATTGTTGCGTCACTGGCAGGAGAGAACATTTTGGAACTCCCCAAAATGGCTGAATTTACAGAGTAGCTCCGAGTCTGAGAATGAGTTTATTACAGAGAATTAAATCATGTTAGTTAGGGAGCCAATAAACCTACTGAAGCCGTTCATGTTTGAGCCGATCGTTGCCCCAGATCAAATCATTTGTTCTCGTAGCAGTAACAACACAGACATGCCGCCTGAAACACCTCAGCTAGAGCATCTGCCAGATAATGGCAAGAGTAGGAGTGTGTGTGTGTTGTAGAGAAATGGTGGCGATACAGCCCAAAATCCCAGCGGATTGTGACTCTATTACATCCAGTCAGAGGTTCCTGTCAGTCTGGATGGTGATGTATTACATGCAGTCAGAGGTTCCTGTCAGTCTGTCTGGTGATGTATTACATCCAGGTCAGAGGTTCCTGTCAGTCTGTCTGGTGATGTATTACATCCAGTCAGAGGTTCCTGTCAGTCTGTCTGGTGATGTATTACATCCAGGTCAGAGGTTCCTGTCAGTCTGTCTGGTGATGTATTACATCCAGTCAGAGGTTCCTGTCAGTCTGTCTGGATGGTGATGTATTACAGCATACAGGCTGGCAGTTTATCGCCATTTCAAGCTATGGTCACAAGGGAGAATTGGACGAGGTGTACGGCGTCTCATCCCTGCGTGTGTTGTTTCTTCCATAAGGTGCCCACACCCAAAAGCAGGCATTGAATAAAAGTTTGAATAAAACCAGTTCATTTAGTAAATCTATGCCTGCGCCTTATGTAAAACATAGTATTTGTTAGCTTGTCCACTAGAACAACAGCTTCAAGCGTAACCAGATGAACTTGCTTTGAAGATAAAACTAATCCCGTGTCCCTGTCGTTAGAGTAGTGACTTCAACTAGCTTTGGCTGCCATCTAGTGGAAAGGAATGGTAACTACACTGGGCAGCTAGTTGGCAGAGTAAAATGAGACTTTAATAAGATATGCAATTTAGCAGATGCCTTTATCCAAAGCGAACTGGGTACATGGTAGTGGAAACAGATCACAGTAACAGGATTACAATGTTGATATCATGGATGGTCAGTCCTTGCATCTATAGCTCTGTCTTTGAATTTAAGAGGGGTTACATTTCTCCAGCCCCATCTCTCAGCTTTTTACCGAAAGAGGAACAGGGAGACACTTTGTTATTACTCCTACTGCTAACTGCCACTTTAAGAAGTTAAGATGCAGATTAAATACACCCAAAAATATGTTACAGATATTATAACAATGTCCCATCACTCAGACAGTTAGTGAATACACAGCATCCAGGACAGCAAAAAATCAATCACTCAAATGTATTTTACAAAAGCCCTTTTTACATCCAAATAATAACCACAGTGGTTATAGAGGGTGCAACAGTTCAACTGACATTTGCTCCTGGGGTGTTGGCTTTTCATAGCTGAGCATTCATAGGTTGAGAGAGAGAGTCGAAACGGCAGTACCAGGACAAGGTAGCACATCCATTGGGACAAGGTTAAAAACGGGTTGAAACGGGTTAAACAAAATCAGCTGAAAAACAATTCCACCCCGATTCCCTTTACGGATGTGTGTATCTTTTAACTCGCTGTTGAATGGCCTGCTCCTTCTCCATTTTCGGAACACCAGCCCGCTCCCCCAAAGTGATCGATAGTATATCTCGGTTCGCACTGTGATGATTGTGGCTCTGAGCTCTCAGGTTCATACAGCGAGTTGTGGGTCTTCACTGATCTCACTCTCCATCAGCTCCATCTGTGGAGTATAGGGGCAGGACTCAGTTGTATGCTAATGGTTGTGAACACAATCTAGCTGGGCCCAGAGCTCTTTAGTGATGGTCCCGGTGGACCTCTTCTCCGCCGCAGCACAGGAACACTCTGGGACCCAGGAGTCCATTTGGCATGCTGTACTAACCGTTCTTCCCTGTTGGTAGAAAACAATTAAGTTATATAGTTATATTCAAGAATCACTGCATATACTTGAAAAAACATGGATTTGCATGTACCTCCTCTGCCTCCTGCGTTCTCCTCCAGGATGAAAACTTTTTCAGGGATGAAGATGCCATCCTGAAAAAAGAAAAACATTTAGTTAAGACAACTGAACCCAAATATATCAGTTGGCGTTAACAAGCTTCCTGTCTTGTATGCTTTGTCAACACACGCACACACTCACAGCAAATACAGGGACACTTATTTTTCAGCAAACATTAGCTATGTCAACTTCAGTCTAGCTAAATGAGGTGGAGCTAACAAAACATTCCAAAAACAAATCTGTCAACAAAATGTATTACAGTACTTGACTATCTGAGGTGGAAGCTTTATTAGCTACAGTTAACTACCTACTAACAGGGGTACGCGGATAAACTGTTGCAATTCTAGTTGCAGTTGAGTTGCTTGCTAACGTTATTTGCTGGGGGTGTTACACAAAACACTTCCAATGCAATTAGCTAGTTACCTTCAACTAGAGTTGCAACAAAGTTGTCCAGTGTCTAACGCTAGCCTAGTCAACAACAGTCATGACCGGTTAACGTTACCTCAGACTTCGTTGCATTGACTCGCGTTCAGTCGATTTTGCTTGACTCCAAAGTCAGCGATGTTGATGATGGTCGGTCGGTCGGTCGGTAACCCCTATAGCATAACCCTCGAAATGTCAAATGGAGGCACAAGAAGAGGGATTCAACGTAGGCGTATGACTCCTTTCCATTCGGAAAGTCACGGTTGCCTGACTGAAAAATAGATGGCATCATGAGAGAGGAAAATGTGGATATAGTGAAGCAACATCTAAAGACATCAGTCAGGAAGTTAAAGCTTTTTCGCAAATGGGTCTTCCAAATGGACAATGACCCCAAGCATACTTCCAAAGTCGTGGCAAAATGGCTTAAGGACAACAAAGTCAAGGTATTGGAGTGGCCATCACAAAGCCCTGACCCCAATCCAATAGAAACTTTGTGGGCAGAACTGAAAAAGCGTGTGCGAGCAAGGAGGCCTACAAACCTGACTCAGTTACACCACCTCTGTCAGGAGAAAAACTTCTGACCCACTGGAATGTTATAAAAGCTGAAATAAATCACTCTCTCTACTATTATTCTGACATTTCACATTCTTAAAATAAAGTGGTGATCCTAACTGACCTAAAACAGGAAATTGTTACTAGGATTAAATGTCAGGAATTGTGAAAATCTGAGTTTAAATGTATTTAGTGTATGTATAGAGATGGCAGTAATGAAGCTGTTGGATAATTTGAGCTCCAGAGCAGAGCGGTGGAGGATGAGAGAGAGGGGTGGAGAGTGGAGAGAGAAGAGGGAGAGTGGAGAGAGAAGAGGGAGAGAGAGACAACGGGGACAGAGGAGAGGAATCGAGATGGAGAGAGTGGGTGGGAGAAAGCGATAACAAGCTACGGAACAGCTGTTTCTCCAGGTGATTCATAAGTACAGCCCTCTCACCCCGAAACCCCAATCCCACTACTACACAGCAAACCTGACTACAGCCCAACCTGCTGGCAATGTTGGTATGATACCAATGCAGCTGCGGGAGAGAGAGTCCTCTAATAAGGTAACAGCACTAAGAGCAGCTCCAATGGCTCAAGGCCCTCAGTGACAAAACACACACGCACACACACCACAGAGTTTTCCTCTCCAACACAGTTCTAAAACCATAACTCGCTCAACAAAAATCTAACTTTATTTTGCATAGGCAGCACAGTAAACTAGGACGGGGAGTTTGCTAAGTCTGGAAGAAGCTCAGTAAACTGTAGACATGAAATGAAATAGGGAAAAACCCAGTAGGTGGGATTAGCGTCCTCCGTGCCCACTTCATTTGAAATATGTGGTGGAGTGTAGTTGCCGTGAGGCCTATAATTCAGTAGCTCTGTTGACATGAATGTGCTTTTCAACAAGCTGAAGGATGTGGTTTATAAAAGGCTTTGGGAAAGAAGATATTATAATAAGGACAGAAAAAAGACACATGGCTGCATAAATCATTGTAGATGGCGGGGTGAAATGGTGAATTATAAATGTAATGGTAAAGTGATCAATGCCCCGCAGTTCTTTTAATGATATTTAACAAGTAATAAAACACCAGAAGCGTAGCACCTTATTGCGTTTCATTCATCTCAACCTCTCGCTTCCAAAGCATTAAACAACCGCTAATGGAACGTCATGAGTCGAGAAGGAGTTCTGGGCCCGTATACACAAAGCATCTCAGAAAAGGTCCTAGGAATCATGTAGGGCTGACCCCATTGTTTAGTTGATAGACTGTTGGTCGAATGAACGTTTTTTTTTGTAGAGCAGAGGCAAATATACAGTGCATTTGGAAAGTATTCAGACCCCTTGCCTTTTTTTTTTCACATTTTGTTATGTTACAGCCTTATTCTAAAACTGATTAAACTATATACCCCCCTCATCAATCTACACATAATACCCCATAATGACAAAGCAAAAACACATTTTTATTCATTTTTCTCAATTTATTGAAAATAAAAAAGATACATTACATTTACATAAGTATTCAGACCCTTTACTAAGTACTTTGTTGAAGCCCCTTTGGCAGCGATTACAACCTTGAGTCTTCTTTCGTATGACGCAATTAACTTGGCACACCAGTATTTGAGGAGTTTCTCCCATTCATCTCTGCAGATCCTCTCAAGTTCTGTCAGGTTGGATGGGGAGCATCGCTGCACAGATATTTTCTGGTCTCTCTAGAGATGTTCGATTGGGTTACAGTCCGGGCTCTGGCTGGGCCACTCAAGGGCATTCAGAGACTTGTCCTGAAGCTACTCCTGCGTTGTCTTGGTTGTGTGCTTAGGGTCGTTGTCCTGTTGGAAGGTGAACCTTCACCCCAGTCTGTGGTCCTGAGCACTCTGGAGCAGGTTTTCATCAAGGATCTCTCTGTACTTTGCACTGTTCATCTTTCCCTCGATCATGTCTAGTCTACCAGTCCCTACCTCTGAAAAATATCCCCACAGGCCACAGCATGATGCTGCCACCACCATGCTTCACCGTTCAATCTTGGTTACATCACACCAGAGAATCTTGTTTGTCATGGTCTGAGAGTTCTTTAGGTGCCTTTTGTCAAACTCCAAGCGGGCTGTCGTGCATTTTACTGAGGATTGGTTTCTGTCTGGCCATTCTCCCATAAAGGCCTGATTGGTGAAGTGCTACAAAGATGGTTGTCCTTCTGGAAGGTTCTTCTATCTCCACAGAGGAACTCTGGCGCTCAGAGTGATCATCGGGTTCTTGGTCACCTCCCTGACCGAGGCCCTTCTCCCCTGATCAAATCAAATCAAATGTTATTTGATTGCTAAGTTTGGCCCGGGCGGCCAGCTCTAGGAAGAGTCTTGGTGGTTCCACACTACTTCCATTTAGGAAAAATGGAGGCCACTGCGTTCTTGGGGACATTCAATGGTGCAGACATTTTTTGGCACCCTTCCCCAGATCTGTGCCTCGACACAATCCTGTCTGAGAGCTCTACGGACAATTTGTTTGACCTCATGGCTTGGTTTTTGCTCTGACATGCACTGTCAACTGTGGTACCTTATATAAACAGGTGTGTGTGTGCGCCTTTCCAAATCATGTCCATTCAATTGAATTTACCAAGGATGATCAATGGAAACAGGATGCAGCTGAGCACAATTTCCAGTCTCATAGCAAAGGGTCTGAAAACGTATGTAAATGTGATATTTCAATTTGCAAACATTTCAAAAAACCTATTTTCGCTTTGTTATTATGGGGGTACTGTGTGTATATTGATGAGGGAAACAAATTCATTGAATCTATTATATAATAAGGCTGTAACGCAGCAAAATGTGGAAAAAGTCCAGGGGTCTGAATACCTTCCAAATGCACTGTATATACAAAACTATTTGGCACACTGATTCACGCCTGTCTGAGTAGACTAATCCATTGCGGAAGCCACGGGGGATGGCACACCAGTATGACCAGCAGTACATGTACCGTTAAGTCACATAATTTCTCATCTACAATGTTTGTTTGATTACGGTCATTTCTGTTAATGCAGACAATATACAGTATTATTATTAGAGACTTACCATTGTCATTGTAGGAGTGGACACATTGTTTGCAGAGCACACCACCTAGGCTACAATTTTGATTTATTTCATTCCATTTACGAGTTGTCAATTTATTCATTATCTTTTGTTTAGAGCGCTCCTGTCAATCTCGAGTAAGGACACGCAACTAATTACACATATAGAAATAGGACTAGTCTACCTGGCCTGCATGCAAATGTAGGCCGATAAGTATCCCCATTTGGGGATCAGATATTATTTCTGATTGCCTTAACTCACCATCACTGTGGAGCTTCTCAAAGTATTTGTTCTTTGCCTCGAACAGCAAGTAAACAAGGTCTGTTTTTACATCCATTGAGAATGACAATCATTCCTCAACGTAGCCGATATGAAAAATCTTTCCAGCTCTCGCCATTTCGATAACCACTCAGCAGTAAAGGGGGAAAAAATGTCATACTCTGATCCGGTGGAAACGTTATAAAATAGGTCTACCAGATAACTTCTTATCCCTTACGCAAAACACCCTACAGCTGTGTCTGTCTGTCCAGAGCTCATTGGCATGGGAAACTGAGGGCCCAGAATGTTTTATACAATGTTGTAAGTTTGCTAGCATGAGCGTCAGGCTGGACCAAGTTAATACAATAGTTGATACAATGTGTCAAGTTCCTTGCAGACAGACCATGCATAGCTAATGTGATTTATAGGATATTTATTTTAATCCGGATATTTTCTACCTGCAGTATGCAATGTTTTTATTTGTAGGGTTTATGTCGGCTATTTTACATATATGGCAAAGAGAAGTTACTTTTAGATTTCGTCATCTCACTGTCAACTGCGTTTATTTTCGGCAAACTTAACATGTGTAAATATTTGTATGAACATGACAAGATTCAACAATTGAGACATAAACTGAACAAGTTCCACAGACAATGTGTCCCTGAACAAAGGGGGGGTCAAAATATAAATTAACAGTCAGTATCTGATGTGGCCACCAGCTGCATTAAGTACTGCAGTGCATCTCCTCCTCATTGGCTTCACCAGATTTGCCAGTTCTTGCTGTGAGATGTTACCCCACTCTTCCAACAAGGCACCTGCAAGTTCCTGGACATTTCTGGGGGGAATGGCCCTCACCCTCACCCTCCGATCCAACAAGTCCCAGACGTGCTCAATTGGATTGAGATCCGGGCTCAGAACGAGCAGTATGGATGGTGGCATTGTCATGCTGGAGGGTCATGTCAGGATGATCCTGCAGGAAGGGTACCATATGAGGGAGGAGGATGTCTTCCCTGTAATGCACAGCATTGAGATTGCCTGCAATGACAACAAGCTCAGTCCGATGACGCTGTGACACACGCCCCAGACCATGACGGACCCTCCAAATCGATCCCGCTCCAGAGTACAGGCCTCGGTGTAACGCTCATTCCTTCGACGATAAACGCGAATCAGACCATCACCCCTGATGAGACAACTGCGACTCGTCATTGAGGAGCACTTTTTGCCAGACCTGTCTGGTCCAGCGACGGTGGGTTTGTGCCCATTGACGACGCTGTTGCCGGTGATGTCTGGTGAGGACCTGCCTTACAACAGGCCTACAAGCCCGCAGTCCAGCCTCTCTCAGCCTATTGCGGACAGTCTGAGCACTGATGGAGGGATTATGCGTTCCTGGTGTAACTCGTGCAGTTGTTGTTGCCATCCTGTACCTGTCCCGCAGGTGTGATGTTCGGATGTACCGATCGTGTGCAGGTGTTGTTACACGTGGTCTGCCACTGCGAGGACGATCAGCTGTCTTGTCCTGTCTCCCTGTAACGCCGTCTTAGGCGTCTCACAGTTCGGACATTGCAATTTATTGCCCTGGCCACAACTGCAGTCCTCATGCCCCCTTGCAGCATGCCTATTGCTGAGTTTATAAACAAACTCTTCACTGCCGTTTAACAACTCTAAATCGCTTGTCGTTGCATACAGCATTTGAAAGGTCTATAATTTTCATCTAGAACAATCAAAGTAAACCTAAGCCCTAGATGCCTTTAATTGCCCAATTTATAGGCATGCACAATTAGGCATATTTTTTTACCAACGTGATATTGTGCTCCAAAGGTATATCTTGAAATAACATGATTTAGGTAATTAAATAATAAAAACAAGTTTATTTATTAGCCTATTTGCTATTTGTCATGTGAAATAAGCCTCGTAAATCATTGTCAAAGGCATAAGATATACTGTTCCATGTAGATCTAGATTATCTATGGATCGGATCAAATAGAATTACCACATTATTTTAACAATTCCAAAGCAATTGCATGTGGCGCAGGAACCACTGACTCACCACATTTTTCCATTACGAAGACATCTGCTGGTAACTTAACGGGTTAGGACAGCTCACGATGCGTTCCAATTATCTGTCGACTAGATGTGATTTATGACTTAAAGAGGCTTCATGCATAGGTTTTATTTTTTCCCCCATAAGAATAGGAGTAAAAAGTCTCTATACTCAGCACTTACCACCAGTTTTTTACTCTGAGTCGCTTTGTGGATACTGTTCAATGAGACCCCTAAATGGTTCAACTGACAGTGTGATTCATGATGATGACATTTCTGTGAGCTCTGCCACTGTAATTTCAACTGTCTGAGGTACACATGATAACTGTGGGCTCTGCCACTAAGCAAACAGTCTTCGGTAGAGCCAAGATGGCGACCGACAGTGAGCGCTACAGTCTATTGCCATGTTCCTATGGTTCACCTGTCCAAGTGACACATGATGACATACGACAGTAGGCAGAGGATGATTCTGCCCTTTTTGTAAATTAGAAGGATCCTCTGGTTAATCTCTTAGGGCTAAATCATAGCTTGTAATGCTCTGCAAAACTCAACAAGTTTTGTATAAATCAATAAAGTAGTGGTGTGGATGGCAAAATAGAAACAAATTGAGTTGCATGAGCATTTTGCAAATAAGGGATGAAACTGCCAAAGATCCTCCCAACTGTCTGGAAATGAGCTGTGTGGCTCTCAAGTCCTCAGACTGATAATAGAGTCAGAACTCTATCTGGCTGACTCAGCTCTGCATGCCTATATTAATAGACACGACAAATGGCCTACGGAGGCAAACGTGAGGAATGCAGGATCCACAGACTACAGAAACCAGTCTAGGATTAGGGTTATAACTACAGTAGAGGAGGTATGGTTAGTGTTATAACTACAGTAGAGGTATGGTTAGGGTTATAACTACAGCAGAGGTATGGTTAGTGTCATAACTACAGTAGAGGTATGGTTAGGGTTATAACTACAGTAGAGGAGGTATGGTTAGTGTTATAACTACAGTAGAGGTATGGTTAGTGTTATAACTACAGCAGAGGTATGGTTAGTGTAATAACTACAGTAGAGGTATGGTTAGTGTTATAAATACAGCAGAGGTATGGTTAGTGTTATAACTACAGTAGAGGTACGGTTAGTGTTATATACAGTAGAGGTATGGTTAGGGTTATAAATACAGCAGAGGTACGGTTAGTGTTATAAATACAGTAGAGGTATGGTTAGTGTTATAAATACAGTAGAGGTATGGTTAGTGTTATAAATACAGTAGAGGTATGGTTAGTGTTATAAATACAGCAGAGGTATGGTTAGTGTTATAACTACAGTAGAGGTATGGTTAGTGTTATAACTACAGCAGAGGTACGGTTAGTGTTATAACTACAGTAGAGGTATGGTTAGGGTTATAAATACAGCAGAGGTGGTATGGTTAGTGTTATAACTACAGTAGAGGTATGGTTAGGGTTATAACTACAGCAGAGGTATGGTTAGTGTCATAACTACAGTAGAGGTATGGTTAGGGTTATAACTACAGTAGAGGAGGTATGGTTAGTGTTATAACTACAGTAGAGGTATGGTTAGTGTTATAACTACAGCAGAGGTATGGTTAGTGTAATAACTACAGTAGAGGTATGGTTAGTGTTATAAATACAGCAGAGGTATGGTTAGTGTTATAACTACAGTAGAGGTACGGTTAGTGTTATATACAGTAGAGGTATGGTTAGGGTTATAAATACAGCAGAGGTACGGTTAGTGTTATAAATACAGTAGAGGTATGGTTAGTGTTATAAATACAGTAGAGGTATGGTTAGTGTTATAAATACAGTAGAGGTATGGTTAGTGTTATAAATACAGCAGAGGTATGGTTAGTGTTATAACTACAGTAGAGGTATGGTTAGTGTTATAACTACAGCAGAGGTACGGTTAGTGTTATAACTACAGTAGAGGTATGGTTAGGGTTATAAATACAGCAGAGGTACGGTTAGTGTTATAAATACAGTAGAGGTATACCTACAGTAGAGGTATAGTTAGGGTTATATACAGTAGAGGTATGGTTAGGGTTATAACTACAGCAGAGGTACGGTTAGGGTTATAAATACAGCAGAGGTACGGTTAGTGTTATAAATACAGTAGAGGTATGGTTAGTGTTATAAATACAGTAGAGGTATGGTTAGTGTTATAAATACAGCAGAGGTACGGTTAGTGTTATAAATACAGTAGAGGTATGGTTAGTGTTATAACTACAGTAGAGGTATGGTTAGTGTTATAACTACAGTAGAGGTATGGTTAGTGTTATAACTACAGTAGAGGTACGGTTAGGGTTATATACAGTAGAGGTATGGTTAGTGTTATAACTACAGTAGAGGTATGGTTAGTGTTATAACTACAGTAGAGGTACGGTTAGGGTTATATACAGTAGAGGTATGGTTAGGGTTATATACAGTAGAGGTATGGTTAGTGTTATAACTACAGTAGAGGTATGGTTAGGGTTATAACTACAGCAGAGGTACGGTTAGTGTTATAACTACAGTAGAGGTACGGTTAGTGTTATAAATACAGTAGAGGTATGGTTAGTGTTATAAATACAGTAGAGGTATGGTTAGTGTTATAAATACAGCAGAGGTACGGTTAGTGTTATAAATACAGTAGAGGTATGGTTAGTGTTATAACTACAGTAGAGGTATGGTTAGTGTTATAACTACAGTAGAGGTATGGTTAGTGTTATAACTACAGTAGAGGTACGGTTAGGGTTATATACAGTAGAGGTATGGTTAGTGTTATAACTACAGTAGAGGTATGGTTAGTGTTATAACTACAGTAGAGGTACGGTTAGGGTTATATACAGTAGAGGTATGGTTAGGGTTATATACAGTAGAGGTATGGTTAGTGTTATAAATACAGTAGAGGTATGGTTAGGGTTATAAATACAGCAGAGGTATGGTTAGTGTTATAAATACAGTAGAGGTATGGTTAGTGTTATAAATACAGCAGAGGTACGGTTAGTGTTATAACTACAGTAGAGGTATGGTTAGTGTTATAAATACAGTAGAGGTATGGTTAGTGTTATAAATACAGCAGAGGTACGGTTAGTGTTATAACTACAGTAGAGGTATGGTTAGTGTTATAAATACAGTAGAGGTATGGTTAGTGTTATAAATACAGCAGAGGTATGGTTAGGGTTATAACTACAGTAGAGGTATGGTTAGGGTTATATACAGTAGAGGTATGGTTAGGGTTATAAATACAGTAGAGGTACGGTTAGGGTTATAACTACAGTAGAGGTACGGTTAGGGTTATAACTACAGTAGAGGTATGGTTAGGGTTATAACTACAGTAGAGGTATGGTTAGTGTTATAACTACAGTAGAGGTATGGTTAGTGTTATAACTACAGTAGAGGTATGGTTAGTGTTATAAATACAGTAGAGGTATGGTTAGGGTTATATACAGTAGAGGTATGGTTAGTGTTATAAATACAGTAGAGGTATGGTTAGGGTTATAAATACAGTAGAGGTATGGTTAGTGTTATAAATACAGTAGAGGTATGGTTAGTGTTATAAATACAGTAGAGGTATGGTTAGTGTTATAAATACAGTAGAGGTATGGTTAGTGTTATAAATACAGTAGAGGTATGGTTAGGGTTATAAATACAGTAGAGGTATGGTTAGGGTTATAAATACAGTAGAGGTATGGTTAGTGTTATAAATACAGTAGAGGTATGGTTAGTGTTATAAATACAGTAGAGGTATGGTTAGGGTTATATACAGTAGAGGTATGGTTAGTGTTATAAATACAGTAGAGGTATGGTTAGTGTTATAAATACAGTAGAGGTATGGTTAGTGTTATAAATACAGTAGAGGTATGGTTAGGGTTATATACAGTAGAGGTATGGTTAGTGTTATAAATACAGTAGAGGTATGGTTAGTGTTATAACTACAGTAGAGGTATGGTTAGTGTTATAACTACAGTAGAGGTATGGTTAGGGTTATAACTACAGTAGAGGTATGGTTAGTGTTATAACTACAGTAGAGGTATGGTTAGTGTTATAACTACAGTAGAGGTATGGTTAGTGTTATAACTACAGTAGAGGTATGGTTAGGGTTATAACTACAGTAGAGGTATGGTTAGGGTTATAACTAAAGTAGAGGTATGGTTAGTGTTATAACTACAGCAGAGGTATGGTTAGTGTCATAACTACAGTAGAGGTACGGTTAGTGTTATAACTACAGTAGAGGTACGGTTAGGGTTATATACAGTAGAGGTACGGTTAGGGTTATAACTACAGTAGAGGTACGGTTAGTGTTATAACTACAGTAGATGTATGGTTAGTGTTATAACTACAGTAGAGGTATGGTTTGGGTTATAACTACAGTAGAGGTATGGTTAGGGTTATAACTACAGTAGAGGTATGGTTAGGGTTATAACTACAGTAGAGGTATGGTTAGGGCTATAACTACAGTAGAGGTATGGTTAGGGTTATAACTACAGTAGAGGTATGGTTAGGGTTATAACTACAGTAGAGGTATGGTTAGTGTTATAACTACAGCAGAGGTATGGTTAGTGTTATAACTACAGTAGAGGTATGGTTAGGGTTATAACTACAGTAGAGGTATGGTTAGGGTTATAAATACAGTAGAGGTATGGTTAGTGTTATAAATACAGCAGAGGTACGGTTAGGGTTATAACTACAGTAGAGGTATGGTTAGTGTTATAACTACAGTAGAGGTATGGTTAGTGTTATAAATACAGTAGAGGTATGGTTAGTGTTATAACTACAGCAGAGGTATGGTTAGGGTTATAAATACAGCAGAGGTACGGTTAGGGTTATAACTACAGTAGAGGTATGGTTAGTGTTATAACTACAGTAGAGGTATGGTTAGTGTTATAAATACAGCAGAGGTACGGTTAGGGTTATAACTACAGTAGAGGTATGGTTAGGGTTATATACAGTAGAGGTATGGTTAGGGTTATATACAGTAGAGGTACGGTTAGGGTTATAACTACAGTAGAGGTATGGTTAGGGTTATATACAGTAGAGGTACGGTTAGGGTTATATACAGTAGAGGTACGGTTAGGGTTATAACTACAGTAGAGGTATGGTTAGGGTTATAACTACAGTAGAGGTATGGTTAGGGTTATATACAGTAGAGGTATGGTTAGGGTTATAAATACAGCAGAGGTACGGTTAGTGTTATAACTACAGTAGAGGTATGGTTAGGGTTGTAACTACAGTAGAGGTATGGTTAGTGTTATAACTACAGTAGAGGTATGGTTAGGGTTATATACAGTAGAGGTATGGTTAGTGTTATAAATACAGTAGAGGTATGGTTAGTGTTATAAATACAGTAGAGGTATGGTTAGTGTTATAACTACAGTAGAGGTATGGTTAGTGTTATAACTACAGTAGAGGTATGGTTAGGGTTATAACTACAGTAGAGGTATGGTTAGTGTTATAACTACAGTAGAGGTATGGTTAGTGTTATAACTACAGTAGAGGTATGGTTAGTGTTATAACTACAGTAGAGGTATGGTTAGGGTTATAACTACAGTAGAGGTATGGTTAGGGTTATAACTAAAGTAGAGGTATGGTTAGTGTTATAACTACAGCAGAGGTATGGTTAGTGTCATAACTACAGTAGAGGTACGGTTAGTGTTATAACTACAATAGAGGTACGGTTAGGGTTATATACAGTAGAGGTACGGTTAGGGTTATAACTACAGTAGAGGTACGGTTAGTGTTATAACTACAGTAGATGTATGGTTAGTGTTATAACTACAGTAGAGGTATGGTTTGGGTTATAACTACAGTAGAGGTATGGTTAGGGTTATAACTACAGTAGAGGTATGGTTAGGGTTATAACTACAGTAGAGGTATGGTTAGGGCTATAACTACAGTAGAGGTATGGTTAGGGTTATAACTACAGTAGAGGTATGGTTAGGGTTATAACTACAGTAGAGGTATGGTTAGTGTTATAACTACAGCAGAGGTATGGTTAGTGTTATAACTACAGTAGAGGTATGGTTAGGGTTATAACTACAGTAGAGGTATGGTTAGGGTTATAAATACAGTAGAGGTATGGTTAGTGTTATAAATACAGCAGAGGTACGGTTAGGGTTATAACTACAGTAGAGGTATGGTTAGTGTTATAACTACAGTAGAGGTATGGTTAGTGTTATAAATACAGTAGAGGTATGGTTAGTGTTATAACTACAGTAGAGGTATGGTTAGGGTTATAAATACAGCAGAGGTACGGTTAGGGTTATAACTACAGTAGAGGTATGGTTAGTGTTATAACTACAGTAGAGGTATGGTTAGTGTTATAAATACAGCAGAGGTACGGTTAGGGTTATAACTACAGTAGAGGTATGGTTAGGGTTATATACAGTAGAGGTATGGTTAGGGTTATATACAGTAGAGGTACGGTTAGGGTTATAACTACAGTAGAGGTATGGTTAGGGTTATATACAGTAGAGGTACGGTTAGGGTTATATACAGTAGAGGTACGGTTAGGGTTATAACTACAGTAGAGGTATGGTTAGGGTTATAACTACAGTAGAGGTATGGTTAGGGTTATATACAGTAGAGGTATGGTTAGGGTTATAAATACAGCAGAGGTACGGTTAGTGTTATAACTACAGTAGAGGTATGGTTAGGGTTGTAACTACAGTAGAGGTATGGTTAGTGTTATAACTACAGTAGAGGTATGGTTAGGGTTATATACAGTAGAGGTATGGTTAGTGTTATAAATACAGTAGAGGTATGGTTAGTGTTATAAATACAGTAGAGGTATGGTTAGTGTTATAACTACAGTAGAGGTATGGTTAGGGTTATAACTACAGTAGAGGTATGGTTAGTGTTATAAATACAGTAGAGGTACGGTTAGTGTTATAAATACAGTAGAGGTATGGTTAGTGTTATAAATACAGTAGAGGTATGGTTAGTGTTATAAATACAGTAGAGGTATGGTTAGTGTTGTAATACAGTAGAGGTATGGTTAGTGTTATAACTACAGTAGAGGTATGGTTAGTGTTATAACTACAGTAGAGGTATGGTTAGTGTTATAAATACAGTAGAGGTACGGTTAGTGTTATAAATACAGTAGAGGTATACCTACAGTAGAGGTATAGTTAGGGTTATATACAGTAGAGGTATGGTTAGGGTTATATACAGTAGAGGTATGGTTAGGGTTATAAATACAGCAGAGGTACGGTTAGTGTTATAACTACAGTAGAGGTATGGTTAGGGTTATAACTACAGTAGAGGTATGGTTAGGGTTATAACTACAGTAGAGGTATAGTTAGTGTTATAACTACAGTAGAGGTATGGTTAGTGTTATAACTACAGTAGAGGTATGGTTAGGGTTATAACTACAGTAGAGGTATGGTTAGTGTTATAACTACAGTAGAGGTATGGTTAGTGTTATAACTACAGTAGAGGTATGGTTAGGGTTATAACTACAGTAGAGGTATGGTTAGGGTTATAACTACAGTAGAGGTATGGTTAGTGTTATAACTACAGTAGAGGTATGGTTAGTGTTATAACTACAGTAGAGGTATGGTTAGGGTTATAACTACAGTAGAGGTATGGTTAGGGTTATAACTAAAGTAGAGGTATGGTTAGTGTTATAACTACAGCAGAGGTATGGTTAGTGTCATAACTACAGTAGAGGTATGGTTAGTGTTATAACTACAGTAGAGGTACGGTTAGGGTTATATACAGTAGAGGTACGGTTAGGGTTATAACTACAGTAGAGGTACGGTTAGTGTTATAACTACAGTAGATGTATGGTTAGTGTTATAACTACAGTAGAGGTATGGTTTGGGTTATAACTACAGTAGAGGTATGGTTAGGGTTATAACTACAGTAGAGGTATGGTTAGGGTTATAACTACAGTAGAGGTATGGTTAGGGCTATAACTACAGTAGAGGTATGGTTAGGGCTATAACTACAGTAGAGGTATGGTTAGGGTTATAACTACAGTAGAGGTATGGTTAGGGTTATAACTACAGTAGAGGTATGGTTAGTGTTATAACTACAGCAGAGGTATGGTTAGTGTTATAACTACAGTAGAGGTATGGTTAGGGTTATAACTACAGTAGAGGTATGGTTAGTGTTACAACTACAGTAGAGGTATGGTTAGTGTTATAACTACAGTAGAGGTATGGTTAGTGTTATAACTACAGTAGAGGTACGGTTAGTGTTATAACTACAGTAGATGTATGGTTAGTGTTATAACTACAGTAGAGGTATGGTTAGTGTTATAACTACAGTAGATGTATGGTTAGGGTTATAACTACAGTAGAGGTATGGTTAGTGTTATAACTACAGTAGATGTATGGTTAGTGTTATAACTACAGTAGAGGTATGGTTAGTGTCATAACTACAGTAGAGGTATGGTTAGGGTTATAACTACAGCAGAGGTATGGTTTGTGTTATAACTACAGTAGATGTATGGTTAGTGTTATAACTACAGTAGAGGAGGTATGGTTAGGGTTATAACTACAGTAGAGGTATGGTTAGTGTTATAACTACAGTAGATGTATGGTTAGTGCTATAACTGGATTATGGTTATAACTTCAGTAGCTGTACCTGACATAAGGGGTTGTCCTGTCATGCCCATGGGAGCCATGCCCAGGTTGTTCATAGCTGTGGCCCAGGCGTTGGGGTCTGACATAGGCATTGTCATTGGGCTGGAGTCCATGGACAAGCTATGAATCCCTTCTGCAAAAGAGAGCGAGAGTCAGTCAGAATATGGTACAATCAGATATGGTCTCAAATCTTTTTGTCTGCTTTGTTCGATTTCCTCACATTTCCTATTTAATATCTTCTATAAACCTGTGAGGCGTTACAAAGGAAAGGAAATAGAGTATTTACTCATGTCTGGCAAATACAGAGAGGTATACTTCATCTTTGTGCTCTCAGAGTGGCGAGAGAGAGGCCATCGGTACAGTGACACACCCTTTTAATTGTATTCAGAGGTTCAATCTTCCTCCTAGCTGAACCTCTGACCTCTACTAAGAGAGCCTCCTGATGATGCTGCTTCTCCTCCCTGACCGACACCACACACTCTCAGAAGGAACAAGAGGACTAACACCATACACACAGACACACACACACAGTTACACTCCCAAGGACACACTCCTTTGACAGAATCTACCCAATAAAACGCCAGTGAGAGAGAAAAGCTGGTTTATGTTTGACTGTCACAGTAAATAACAATAATTATCCAGCAAACACAAAACATTACGGTAATAATAAAAACTGAAATCCAGACACTGAAGGGAATTTATAAGGCATTAGGGCTTCTGAAACTAAATCATCTCTGGCCAACTGCTACCAACACACATCTATTCATACAGCCCACGGCGGTCTGGTTTTCTGCCAAGTGTAACGTCTTACACAGTGACGCAAACACATACAGATCCCTCTAGTAAAAGGCTCAAAGTAAACAGATCACGAAATTCAACGACCACCGTTTTCTGACAAACCAAACAATTTCACAACCCTAAATGGGCTTTCTTTCTCTACTTTATTTGACCTCCCACTCCGACGGACGGGTAAAGTGTGACGGCTGGCTGTGGGACTAAACTGCTCTTCTGCCTCATGGTGCCAAAATAAACAGTGGGTGCTAATGAGGAGGAGGGCTGAAGACAACACTTCAGACTTCAAAAGGTCCACTGTGCCTTCTAACACTGATGCAGTGTGTGTGTGTGTGTGTGTGTGTGTGTGTGTGTGTGTGTGTGTGTGCGTGTGTGTGTGTGTGTGTGTGTGTGTGTGTGTGTGTGTGTGTACCATGTGTGTGCCCTGTCCAATCACTTGAGTAGCGAACTGATTGTTCCGAGGCAGCTGATGTGCAGGTAAAATACAGGACTAATGCTGATACCTCTGTCTGGTATAATAAAGGACTAATGCTGATACTTCTGTCTGGTATAATAAAGGACTAATGATGATACCTCTGTCTGGTATAATAAAGGACTAATGCTGATACTTCTGTCTGGTATAATAAAGGACTAATGCTGATACCTCTGTCTGGTATAATAAAGGACTAATGCTGATACCTCTGTCTGGTATAATAAAGGACTAATGCTGATACCTCTGTCTGGTATAATAAAAGGACTAATGATGTTACCTCTGTCTGGTATAATAAAGGACTAATGCTGATACTTCTGTCTGGTATAATAAAGGACTAATGCTGATACCTCTGTCTGGTATAATAAAGGACTAATGCTGATACCTCTGTCTGGTATAATAAAGGACTAATGCTGATACCTCTGTCTGGTATAATAAAGGACAAATGATGTTACCTCTGTCTGGTATAATAAAGGACTAACGCTGATACCTCTGTTTGGTATAATAAAGGACTTTGTCTGGTATAATAAAGGACTTTGTCTGGTATAATAAAGGACTAATGCTGATACCTCTGTCTGGTATAATAAAGGACTAATGCTGATACCTCTGTCTGGTATAATAAAGGACTAATGCTGATACCTCTGTCTGGTATAATAAAAGGACTAATGATGTTACCTCTGTCTGGTATAATAAAGGACTAATGCTGATACTTCTGTCTGGTATAATAAAGGACTAATGCTGATACCTCTGTCTGGTATAATAAAGGACTAATGCTGATACCTCTGTCTGGTATAATAAAGGACTAATGCTGATACCTCTGTCTGGTATAATAAAGGACAAATGATGTTACCTCTGTCTGGTATAATAAAGGACTAACGCTGATACCTCTGTTTGGTATAATAAAGGACTTTGTCTGGTATAATAAAGGACTTTGTCTGGTATAATAAAGGACTTTGTCTGGTATAATAAAGGACTAATGATGTTACCTTTGTCTGGTATAATAAAGGACTAATGATGTTACCTCTGTTTGGTTATAATAAAGGACTAATGATGTTACCTTTGTCTGGTATAATTAAGGACTAATGATGTTACCTTTGTCTGGTATAATAAAGGACTAATGATGACACCTCTGTCTGGTATAATAAAGGACTAATGCTGATACCTCTGTCTGGTATAATAAAGGACTAACGCTGATACCTTTGTCTGGTATAATAAAGGACTAATGATGTTACCTCTCTCTGGTATAATAAAGGACTAATGATGATACCTCTGTCTGGTATAATAAAGGACTAACGCTGATACCTTTGTCTGGTATAATAAAGGACTAATGATGTTACCTATGTCTGGTATAATAAAGGACTAATGATGTTACCTCTCTCTGGTATAATAAAGGACTAATGATGATACCTCTGTCTGGTATAATAAAGGACTAATGATGATACCTCTGTCTGGTATAATAAAGGACTAATGATGATACCTCTGTCTGGTATAATAAAGGACTAATGATGATACCTCTGTCTGGTATAATAAAGGACTAATGATGATACCTCTGTCTGGTATAATAAAGGACTAATGATGATACCTCTGTCTGGTATAATAAAGGACTAATGATGATACCTCTGTCTGGTATAATAAAGGACTAATGATGATACCTCTGTCTGGTATAATAAAGGACTAATGATGATACCTCTGTCTGGTATAATAAAGGACTAATGATGTTACCTCTCTCTGGTATAATAAAGGACTAATGATGATACCTCTGTCTGGTATAATAAAGGACTAATGATGATACCTCTGTCTGGTATAATAAAGGACTAATGATGATACCTCTGTCTGGTATAATAAAGGACTAATGATGATACCTCTGTCTGGTATAATAAAGGACTAATGATGTTACCTCTCTCTGGTATAATAAAGGACTAATGATGATACCTCTGTCTGGTATAATAAACGACTAACGCTGATACCTTTGTCTGGTATAATAAAGGACTAATGCTGATACCTCTGTCTGGTATAATAAAGGACTAACGCTGATACCTTTGTCTGGTATAATAAAGGACTAATGATGTTACCTATGTCTGGTATAATAAAGGACTAATGATGATACCTCTGTCTGGTATAATAAAGGACAAACACTGATACCTCTGTCTAGTATAATAAAGGACTAATGATGTTACCTTTGTCTGGTATAATAAAGGACTAACGCTGATACCTCTGTCTGGTATAATACAGGACTAACGCTGATACCTCTGTCTGGTATAATAAAGGACTAATGATGTTACCTCTGTCTGGTATAATAAAGGACTAATGATGTTACCTCTGTCTGGTATAATAAAGGACTAATGATGTTACCTCTGTCTGGTATAATAAAGGACTAATGATGTTACCTTTGTCTGGTATAATAAAGGACAAATTATGTTACCTCTCTCTGGTATAATAAAGGACTAATGATGATACCTCTGTCTGGTATAACAAAGGATTAACGCTGATACCTCTGTCTGGTATAAAAAGGACTAATGATTTTACCTTTGTCTGGTATAATAAAGGACAAATTATGTTACCTCTCTCTGTGTCAGGTTTTGGACTAGATGTCCCCATTGCACCTTTTTTGAACCTTTTGCTTTTTCCTTGCTCTTTTATTGTTTGCACCTGTGTGTCGTTCCCTTGTTAGTATTTAAACCCTGTGTGTTCCTCAGTTCTTTGCTCAGTGTTTGTATGTTAGCACCCAGCCCCAGCCCAAGCCTTTTTGTGTGAAACATATAGTTCTCTTATTGGATTTTCCAGAGGTTCTCTGGTTTAGTTCTTGTATATTTTTGAGTAGTCTTTTGAGGTTTGTTTTTCCCTGCTGTTTTTACCACTTTGTGGAGTTTCTTTGTATTTTGGAGGATATCCATTTTGTGCCTCTTGGCTTTATTTTGGACGTGGTGGATTTATATTCTTTGCCTGAAGATCTTGTCCTTTTATTAAATCATTATCTCTAGTACTGCTGAGTCTGCCTCATCTTCTGGGTTCTGCCAACTATTAGTGACTTTCTCTCACCGGGTCCTGACACTCTGGTATAATAAAGGACTAATGATGATACCTCTGTCTGGTATAACAAAGGATTAACGCTGATACCTCTGTCTGGTATAATAAAGGACAAATTATGTTACCTCTCTCTGGTATAATAAAGGACTAGTGATGTTACCTCTGTCTGGTATAACAAAGAATTAACGCTGATACCTCTGTCTGGTATAATAAAGGACTAATGATGTTACCTTTGTCTGGTATAATAAAGGACAAATTATGTTACCTCTCTCTGGTATAATAAAGGACAAATGATGTTACCTCTGTCTGGCATAATAAAGTCTTTACGTTATCCAAATTCATTGATTCCTCATCTAGTCCATTCTATGCACCTGAGTTCAACTTCACCACGTCACACACAGGGTCTCTCCAGTCTGTTCTTTGCTAGCTCCCTCCCTTCCTCCCTAGGCACTGACCTCTGGGATTTAGGTCTTTACAGAGTGACCTTGAGGACAGAGGTCTGGCATGGTTCCCTCAGCTCTCTTTTACTTGATCACATCCACACAGAGCCGAGGGAGTGTGTCTGAATAGCAAACAGCAGTGGAAAGATCAACACTAGCACACACGCATGCTGGCCCAACCAGAAGAAACTTCAGCCAGTGAAAATACACATCTGTCATCACGAGAAGCACTGAATATAAATATGTCTAAGACTGAACCTGTTCTACCATTTAACAAAAGAAATTCAATGCCTAAAGTTTGTCAGGGATTGATTCAATGTGTAACCTCTATTTCAACATTTAACTGGTCAAAGAGGTAGATCAAAATCAATCTGGATTAAATTGTAATAAAATTGGGTTACTATGCTTAGTCTGGAGCTATAGTGTGGGCTATGCTATGAAAACTTGGCTGCAATCTGATTAGTGAGGAATTGTTCTAAACAATCGATAATTTTGCTGTTTAATTATAGCCATTATTGATTTAATAGAATCAATTAACACTGAGCCCTTGATCGATCTGATTCTGTTTTAGTTTAAAAAAGCCCAAAAATTCACCAGAGCTGCAAAAAAACAAGTTTTCATTTGAAAATAATTGAAGTGACAAATCTCTACCTGGACCCCCACCGTGCCAAAGTAATGGCATAAGAAACACTGCCACAGGCCTGATCTCAGACTTACTTGCCTATGAGCTGCAGTAAAGGTTTTTGAACTGCAGTAAAGGCTCCCCCAGGGTGCTGATGGGAAATGTATCAGTTTTAAGGCCCATTGGCTGGAGGCCTCCGAGCAGGCCAAGAGAAGCTCAGGGACATTTAGTTTACAAAGGACAACGTCTTAACAGCTAACAGGCCAATTACAGCCTCTAACACAGAAAGGTCTCCTGGAACACTATCATGGTCATATACCCCCAGAATAGTGAAGGAAGACTGTACTCAGGACTAACTGAGCCAGCCAGCCAGCCAGCCAGCCAGCCAGCCAGCCAGCCAGCCAGCCAGCCAGCCAGCCAGCCAGCCAGCCAGCCAGACAGACAGACAGACAGACAGACAGACAGACAGACAGAAGTAGGGATTTAGAGAGAAGTAGAGATTGAGAGAGGGAGAGAGAAGTAGAAAGAGAGAGGGAGAGAGAAGTAGAGAGAGAGAGTAGATATTGAGAGATGGAGAGAGAAGTAGAGATTGAGAGGGAGAGAAGTAGAGAGAGAGGGAGAGAGAAGAAGATAGAGAGAGGGAAAGAAGTAGACAGAGAAGGCGAGAGAGAGAAGTAGAGATTGGGAGAGAGGGAGAACTAATGGCAAATTGCAGACATTTTCTATCGCAATCTGGACCATCCAAATAAAGAAAATTAGGTCTAATGATAGTTTGTCAGAAAAGTGTAATGCCTGGTAAGAAATAATTAGGGGTTTAATCAACATAAAATTATCAAATAGCCTATAAATGTGTCCTTGTTGAACAGAAAATTGGTGGGTGAAATGGTGCAGAATCTAATTAATTTCCACTGCACGTATCTACATCAAATGTCTCTGATTTCCTTTGAATATTGATCGTGGGGCCTTAGACTCACAGCATGATCATAATATAGGAGGCGAATGCCATTGTCATTAAAAAACAATCCACAGAGTAGTGATGCCAGTCCAGCCTTACGCATGAAAAACACTCACCGCGCAGAATAAAATGCATACATCGCAAAATAGCTTTCTTGGAGTGGATGGATGCTTGTTTGACCTTAATCTAGTGGATGCAGATCTGTGTTCAGCTCTGTTCTTCTGTTCGTGTGTCAGCGGGGATTCCTTCCACCTGAATCCAAGATCAGCACAACTAGATGAACACTAAAAAGTGGAGAGTATTGATTCCAAGTAAGGAATAGGATACATTACTGTGTGCATCCACATCCACCTAAAGACATGTGTGTGCGTGTTTATGTTTAATGATGTATGAGTGGCCTCCTCTTCCCTCCTTTCATCTATTAATAATGAACACATCTCAGAGCACCTCTCAGAGAGAGCTCAGAGTGGGGTGGAGATAACAGATCTGTTCATTTAGGATGAGGGCCACTGAAAGGAGAGTTCAGACAGAAGTAGCTGATAGAAGCAGCCTGAAGACACAGATCTCTCTGCACCCGGCGATTCCTCAGCCTAATCCTGCCAAGCTTTCAGAGGGGAATGGTCGGCCTCATCTCCTTCATCAGAGGTCTCCCCTATCTCTCTTCCTCATCAAACTACAGGCCCTACTGTTACAGTAGCTCCAACCCTCCGATAGGTTTGGAAGACAGGCTAGAATAGCATACTTAATCAAATCCAGCTGCAACAATTTGGCTGATAAAAGTAAATATAGTTTTTAACTTCACTAATAGTTTTTCCTCTTTCGCAATAAATATTTGTATCCAAAACATATTTTTATTCACATGTTTTACTTGTTGATTGTTCAGGCACACCAGAGATGATCTTTATCATATACAACATCACTCTGGTGCTACTTGCTTTACCTTTGAGCTGAATGAATCAACCGCACATGTGTTCCCTCCAAACCGGACAAATCATACAGGTCTGAACTCTGATAGCATAATGATATTGACATGAGCAGTGAGCGCATACATCAAAGCCTTGCAACTCCATCTGATTACTGTAGGCTAACAGCCTGATTAGGTAAATTAGCTTCCCTTATAATACTGTATCTTGAATGAGATCACCATTTAGTCTTAAACTAACGGATCCCTTTTGAAGAGCTGTGCGATTAAACTCGGGAAGCAAGGACTGATTCATCACTCAGTGCTTCGGTAGGAGTTGAGCAGTGAAATGCCATCTATTCAGAACAATGTGGAACAACATTGGCTTCATCAGAGTGCTTTGCAATGACATTATACAATGGAGAGGAAGCACTACTCTCTAATGTGGTCTTAGTGTTTACGTTTTGTCCAGTGTGTCTTTCTTGACATTCTCTACCGCTCATAGGTGAGTGTTTCTTACATGTGTATCACTCTCTCAAATCCTTCACTTTAATAGGGGAGATCAGATCTGTTTGGAGAATGATGACACTTGGAGAAGAGCTGGGCTGAGTTATCTGGGGAAGTGCAGCTAATGAAAGACACCACATTAAAGCACCCGGGCTTGACTTCATCTTTTAGAACTTCACCTTGAAGATGAAGAGAAAAAAAAACACCTCAGCCACATAGACTGTGATTTTTGTCTTTGACGTATTTTTGCTGAGGACTTCCAGGAAGGAGTGTTTTTTGATAAACAACCTCTGTTTCTATAGTCAATTCAGGATCCATTTTTAGACGAACGGAGCAGGAGCCCAATTGTTTTTACAGGCAACATACCATGCCGACGGAACTCTATCCACTGTGCTGGCCTTTGCCGGATGTCGGAGCAGACGCTTCTACTAACCCCGGCCTGCTAACTTTAAACGCAGTGTCTCCCCCGTGCTAGCGTAGTAACGACTACCCCGCGGCTTCCCTGTTCCATCTATTGCTGTGCACTGCACTGGACCCTATGATCACTTGGCTACATAGCTGATGCCTGCTGGACTGTTCATTAATCACGGTACTCCATTTAGTTTATATATTTTTTTATCTGTCGGCCCCAGCCTCGAACTCAGGCCCTGTGTGTAGTTAACCAACCCTCTCTGCCCATTCATCGCCATTTTACCTGTTGTTGTTGTCTTAGCCGTTGTAGTCTTAGCTAACTCTCCCAATAAACACTTGTGATTGCTTTATGCCTCGCTTTATGTCTCTCTCAAATGTCTAATGTCAATATGCCTTGAATACTGTTGTTTAGGATAGTAATCATTGTTTTGGTTTACTGCGGAGCCCCTAGTCCCACTCAACATGCCTCAGATACCTCCTTTGTCCCACCTCCCACACATGCGGTGACCTCACCCAGCATAACTAACGCGTCCAGAGACGCATCCTCTCTTATCATCACTCAGTGCCTGGGTTGACCTCCACTGTACCTGCACCCCACCATACCCCTGTCAGTACATTATGCCCTGAATCTATTCTACCACGCCCAGAAATCTGCTCCTTTTATTCTATGTCCCCAATGCACTAGACGACCATTTTTGATAGCCTTAGGCCGAACCCTCATCCTACTCCACCTCTGTTTCTCTGGTGATGTGGAGGTTATCCCAGGCCCTGCGTGTCCCCAGGCACTCTCATTTGTTGACTTCTATAACCAAAAAAGCCTTGGTTTCATGCATGTTAACATCAGAAGCCTCCTCCCTAAGTTTGTTTTACTCACTGCTTAAGCACACTCCGCCAACCCTGATGTCCTTGCCGTGTCTGAATCCTGGCTTAGGAAGGCCACCAAAAATTCAGAGATTTCCATACCCAACTACACCATTGTCCGTCAAGATAGAACTGTCAAAGGGGGAGGAGTTGCAATCTACTCCAGAGATAGCCTACAATTTTCTGTCATACTTTCCAGGTTTATGCCCAAACACATTGAGCTTCTAATTTAAAAAATGTATCTCTCCAGAAATATGTCTCTCACTGTTTGCCACCTGTTATAGACCCCCCTCAGCTCCCAGCTGTGCCCGGGACACCATATGTGAATTTATTGCTCCCATCTATCTTCAGGGTTTGTTCTGTTAGGTGACCTAAACTGGGATATGCTTAACACCCCGGCAGTCCTACAATCTATGCCCTCAATATCACACAAATTATCAAGGAACCCACCAGGTACGCTCCCTAAAACACTTCTACGAGCAGGCCTATCTGATCGACCTGGCACGGGTATCCTGGAAGAAAATTGACCTCATCCCGTCAGTCAAGGATGCCTGGTTGTTCTTCAAAAGTAATTTCCTCACCTTCTTAAATAAGCATGCCCTTTTCAAAAAATGTAGACATAAGAACAGATATAGCAATTGGTTCACTCCAGACCTGACTGCCCCCGACCAGCACAAAAACATCCTGTGGCGGACTGCACTAGCATATTCCCCGCGATATGCAACTTTTCAGGGAAGTCAGGAACCAATACACATAGTCAGTCAAGAAAGAAAGACTAGCTTTTTCAAACAGAATTTGCATCCTGTAGCTCTAACTCCAAAAGTTTTGGGACACTGTAAAGTCCATGGAGAATAAGAGCACCTCCTCCCAGCTGCCCACTGCACTGTCACCACCGATAAATCCACGATAATCGAGAATTTCAACAAGCATTTCTCTACGGCTGGCCATGCTTTCCTCCTGGCTACCCCAACCCCGGCAAACAGCTCCGCACCCCCCGCAGCTACTTGCCCAAGCCTCCTCCAGCTTCTCCTTCACCCAAATCCAGATAGCAGATGTGCTGAAAGAGCTGCAAAACCTGGACCTGTACAAATCAGCTGGGCTAGACAATCTGGACCCTCTCTTTCAAAAATGATCCACCGCAATTGTTGCAACCCCTATTACTAGTCTGTTCAACCTCTTTCGTATTGTCCGAGATCCCTAAAGATTGGAAAGCTGCCGCGGTCATCCCCCTCTACAAACGGGTGACACTCTAGACCCAAACTGTTATAGACCTATATCCATCGTGCCCTGCCTTTCTAAAGTCTTCGAAAGCCAAGTTAATAAACAGATCACTGACCATTTCGAATCTCACCGTACCTTCTCTGCTGTGCAATCCGGTTCCCGAGCTGGTCACGGGTGCACCTCAGCCACGCTCAAGGTACTAAGCGATATCATAACCACCGTCAATAAAAGACTGTTCAGCCGTCCTCATCAACCTGGCCAAGGCTTTCGACTTTGTCAATCACCGTATTCTTATCGGCAGACTGAACAGCCTTGGTTTCTCAAATGACTGCCTCGCCTGGTTCACCAACTACTTATCAGACAGAGTTCAGTGTGTCAAATCAGTGGGCCTGTTGTCAGGACCTCTGGCAGTCTCTATGGGGTACCACAGGGTTCAATTCTCGGGCCGACTCTTTTCTCTGTAGATATCAACGATGTCGCTCTTGCTGCGGGTGATTCCTTGATCCACCTCTACGCAGACGACACCATTCTGTAAACATCTGGCCCTTCTTTGTACACTAACCTCCAAATGAGCTTCAATGCCATACAACACTCCTTCCGTGGCCTCCAACTGCTCTTAAATGCTAGTAAAAAAACAAATGCATGCTTTTCAACCGTTCGCTGCCCGCACCCACCCCCCCAACTAGCATCACTACTCTGGATGGTTCTGACTTAGAATATGTGGACAACTACAAATACCTAGGTGTCTGGCTAGACTGTAAACTCTCCTTCCAGACACATATTAAACATCTCCAATCCAAAATTAAATCTAGAATCCTATTTCGCAACAAAGCCTCCTTCCCTCGTAAAACTGACTATCCTACTGATCCTCAACTTCGGCGATGTCATTTACAAAATAGCTTCCAAAACTCTACTCAGTAAACTGGATGCAGTCTATCACAGTGCTATCCGTTTTGTCACCAAAGCCCCTTACACCACCCACCACTGCGACCTGTATGCTCTCGTTGGCTGGCCCTCGCTACATATTCGTCGCCAGACCCACTGGCTCCAGGTAATCTATAAATCTATGCTAGGTAAAGCTCCGCCTTATCTCAGCTCACTGGTCACGATAACAACACCCACCCGTAGCACGTGCTGCAGCAGGTATATCTCACTGGTCATCCCCAAAGCCAACACCTCCTTTGGCCGCCTTTCCTTCCAGTTCTCTGCTGCCAATGGCTGTAACGAATTGCAAAAATCGCTGAAGCTGGAGACTTATAGTTCCCTCACTAACTTTAAACATCAGCTATCTGAGCAGCTAACCAATCGCAGCTGTTCATAGCCCATCTGTAAATAGCCCACCCAATCTACCTACCTCATCCCTATATTGTTTTTGCGTACTTTTCTGCTCTTTTGCACACCAGTATTTCTACTTGCACATCATCATCTGTTAATCTATCACCAATTTTCCTCTCCTCCACTCTCTTCTCCTCCACTCTTTACAGTACAGAGAAGAGAGGCAAGCTAGGTTCAAGCTAGGCACATTACATATACCTGACAATTAAGGCACACAGGGGGAATGGAGCGAGAGGGGAATGGAAAGCATACTGAGCCCTAGCTTAGTAAACCTTAATGGAAGAGTGGGTCTCAAAATACAGTAGGCATCAAGTAATACCAGTAATCTCATTTTGTAACACACTAATGGATTCTGAACAGACCTGACAAATACGCCACACATAATTTCATTATTTTGAGGGGAAATGGGTGGTGAAATGACGAGCATATTGGTAGTTAGTGGAGAGAACCCCCACCGAAAAAAGTAATTGAAGAAGTTTGTTGCGATTTCATAATTAAAGTGAATGATTTAACTTCTACTTGCACACAACCCCGGATCCGGGAGCACCCCCATCAGTAAAAAAGCTGACTAGCATAGCCTAGCATAGCGTCACAAGTAAATACTAGCATCTAAATATCATTAAATCACAAGTCCAAGAAACCAGATGAAAGATACACATCTTGTGAATCCAGCCATCATGTTGTTTTACAGGGAAGACACAATATGTATTTCTATTAGCTAACCACGATAGCAAAAGACACAACTTTTTTTCCCCACCATTTTTTTCCTGCATAGGTAGCTATCACAATTTCGACCAAATAAAGATATAAATAGTCACTAACCAAGAAACAACTTCATCAGATGACAGTCTGATAACATATTTATTGTATAGCATATGTTTTGTTAGAAAAATGTGCACATTTCAGGTATAAATCATAGTTTTACATTGCAGCCACCATCACAACTCTCACCAAAGCAACTAGAATAACTACAGAGAGCAACGTGAATTACCTAAATACTCATCATAAAACATTTCTGAAAAATACACAGCGTACAGCAAATGAAAGACAAAGATCTTGTGAATCCAGCCGATATTTCAGATTTTTTAAGTGTTTTACAGCGAAAACACAATATAGCATTATATTAGCTTACTACAATAGCCAACCACACAACAGCATTGATTCAAGCCAACAATAGCGATAACGAATAAACCAGCAAAAGATACAAATTTTTTCACTAACCTTCTCAAACTTCTTCAGATGACAGTCCTATAACATCATATTACACAATACATATAGAGTTTGTTCGAAAATGTGCATATTTAGCGGCACAAATCGTGGTTATACAATATGAATAGTAGCCAAAATGCAAACAAAATGTCGGGAGAAATCTTGGGAGAGGCACTTAATCTAATCATTAACTAATCATAAACTTGACGAAAAAATACAGGTTGGACAGCAAATGAAAGATACATTAGTTCTTAATGCAACCGCTGTGTTAGATTTTTAAAATTAACGTTACTACAACATACAGCGTGCGTTAACCTGTTGGGGATGGGGGCGCTGTTGAGACTATTTATGCTAATTGGGTAATTTTTGAAACGGCTTCCCACAAAATCCTTGATCGTACAATATGCATATTATTATTATTATTGGATAGAAAACAGTCTATAGTTTCTATAGGAGTTGAAATTTTGTCTCTAAGTGGAACAGAGCCCATTCTACAGCAATTTCCCTGACATGGATTCAGATTTCAGAAATGTTGGCCACTGTTCTGAAGTCAGTTAAAACGGCACTGATATTGCTATGACTATACGGACACTTCTTACGTCTTCCCCTGGATGCCTTTACGTGATGACGATTCCAATGGGGTCGATTGCGCGTTCACAGGCCCTATAAATCAAAAAACCCTGTAGCTAGCAAGTCTTTCCTTGCTGCGTAACGCGCGTGCTGGACACCGACCCGCTCCTGTTCCAAGCGTTAGTTTAGCCTGTTATATTTCTCCGGTCATCTTTTCACTCGTTATAGGAGTTAAAAACATCATAAGGTAGTTAATTTAAAGCGTTTTATAGCAATTTATATCCGTTTAGTGCGATTTTGGGACATTTATTTTTGCAACGATGTGAATAGTTGGGCACGCTTTTCAGTTCATCCCGAACGCAGTTGGCATTTCTACATGGCAAGAGGACAGCTTTCCACCAAAAGACGATTGCTCCCAAGAAAGGATCCTTTGCCCAAGATACTGATGGAAGAACAGCTCAAGGTAGGACATTTTTATTATGATAAATCGTGTTTCTGTCGAAACATTTTAGTGGCTTAGGACGCCATGTTTTTTGACGTAGCTTCGCTTGGCGCAAACTGTATTGAAAAGTAAGGATAAATTAAAAAATGTTATTCCGCAATTGTATTAAGAATTAAATTGTCTATCAATCCCTGTCCACCCTATATTTTTTAGTCACGTTTATGAGTATTTATGTATAAGAGTAGATCACTGTCTAAGTGGCGCAAGGACTTTTTCTGACCAGCTTGTCTACATTTCACATTGTCTAACCATGATTTTGGTGGCTAAATATAAACATTTTCGATCAAACTCTATATGGAATGTGTAATATGATGTTACAGGAGTGTCATCGGAAGAATTCTGAGAAGGTTAGTGAAAAAATTAATATCTTTTGGCGATGTTGACTTTTATCGCTCACTTTGGCTAGAATCAATGCTGGGCTGCTATGTGCTATGTGCTATGCTAATATAACGATTTATTGTGTTTTCGCTGTAAGACACTTAGAAAATCTGAAATATTGTCTGTATTCACAGGATCTGTGTCTTTCGATTCGTGTATGCTGTGTATTTTTACGAAATGTTTGATGATTAGTAAGTAGGTAAACACGTTGCTCTAAGTAGTTTTTCTATTCCATTTGTGACGGTGGGTGCAATTGTAACCTATGCCATCTACCTGAAATATGCACTTTTTTCTAACAAAACCTATCCCATACCATAAATATGTTATCAGACTGTCATCTAATGAGTTTTTTTGTTGGTTAGGGGCTATAAATATCTTAGTTTAGCCGAATTGGTGATGGCTACTGGTGTTGGTGGACAAATAAAAGATGGTGGATTATGCTAATGTGTTTTTAGGTAATAGATGTACATCTTTACATATTGTGTCTTCCCTGTAAAACATTTTAAAAATCGGACAAGTTGACTGGATTCACAAGATCTGTGTCTTTCATTAGCTGTATTGGACTTTAATGTGTGAAAGTTAAATATTTTAAAAAAATAATTTTTTTGAATTTCGCGGCACTGGTTTTTCAGTGGGGGGGGGGGGGGGGTGTGCCGCTAGCGCCACGCTGATCCTAGACAGGTTAACTTCTTGAGAATACAGGGGGTGCTGTTTTCGCATTAGCATAATTTCCTCTACAGATTAAACTGCCTCTTATTCAATTATTGCTCTTACTATATGCATATAATTAATACCATTGGATAGAAAACAATCTATAGTTTCTAAAACCGTTTAAATTTTGTCTCTAAGTGAAACAGAAGTCATTTGACAGCACTTTCCCTGACCAAGAAGAAGAATGCAAGATGTGTATGCTCGCTTCAACGCTCTGCCTATATATGGTCACGCCACCTATGACCCGAAACGCACTTCATTCGTCTTCCTCTGGGTGTCAAGAGGACGTCAGAGGAGAAATTTTTTGTTTATCTTGTACTGACGTGAAATAAGACCTATTTCTTTGGCGTGACCGACAACTTCCGGTTCTCTGAATCGCGCGATTTGTAGGTGTGATTGTCTTCTGTTTTGCTGCCGTTACGGATGAAAACTATCTCCGTCTCGAAGTTTGTTTGATACATGTGACCATATCATCTTAATGTATGTTTTTTCAATATAGTTTAATCAGATTATTTGAATTTTTTCGGGAGTTTTGCCGTGTTCCGTTCTGTGACTTTTTTTCTTTGGCCAGTCGACCAGTACATATGCTAAATGAAGAGGGAAAGTTGCCATTATGAATGGATTGAACGACTCATCAGGACTAAGGACACCTTGATCAACATTCTGATGAAAGATCAGCAATAGTAAGACCCAATTTACGATGTTATTTCATATATCTGTCGTGCATGTGAACTGGTCGGGGGCGCCCAGCTGGTTCTGGCTGGCGTGGCTATGCTAATTTAGCGCTACATTTTGTTTTCGCTATAAAACATTTAATAAATCAGAAATATTGTTTGGATTCACCAGATGTTGGGCTTTCAATATCTGTACGCTGTGTATTTTTTCTGAAATGTTTTAAGACAAGTAATTAGTTATATGACGTTGGTCTCTGTAATTGTTCTGGCTGCGTCGGCACTATTTCAGATTGCAGCTGCAATGTAGAACTGTGATTTATACCTGAAAAATTCACATTTTTCAAAAAAAAACTATGCTATACCATAAATATGTTATCAGACTGTCATCTTATGAACTTATTTCTTGGTTAGTGGCTATATATATTTTTATTTAGTCGAATTAGTGATAGCTACTGACGCAGGAAAAAACTGTTGGAGTAAAAAAAATTGTGTCTTTTGCTAACGTGTTTAGCTAATAGATTTACATATTGTGTCTTCCCTGTAAAACATTATAAAAATCTGAAATGGTGGCTTTATTCACAGGATCTGTATCTTTCATTAGGTGTCTTGGACTTGTGATTTAATGATATTTAGATGCTACTATTTAATTGTGACGCTATGCTAGCGATGCTAATCAGTGTGGGGGGGGTGGGGGGTGCTCCCGGACCCGGGGTAGGTGCTCGGTAGAGGTTAAAGCGAGACCGCACCGAAATTAATGGCGGAACAGCAGTTTTACATTTTTCAACAGAACAACGAATTAACATCATAAATACTTCTTACTTTTTGATGAGCTCCCATCAGAATCTTGGGCAAGTTGTCGTTTGTCCAGAGGAATCGTTGCTCGGTTGTAGATTGTCGCCTTCAACTTTGGAATTAGCAGTAAACATTAGCCATGTGGCGAAGACGTGTCCAACTCACCATAACGCAGCAGAAATAAAATACCGAAAATCACAATATACTGATATAAACTGATATAACTCGGTTTAAAATAACAACATTATGATGTCTTTAACACCTATATCGAATAAAATCAGATCCAGATATATCTAACTCCTATAACGAGAGCTTTTCAGAACGCAATCCTGAGGTCTGTCTTGCGTCATGGCGAATGTTGAAAAGGCTGGACCCCCGGTTCCAAGCCCATTTATATAGCCTCAGATCTGCCTAGCAGCTCCATTCCAATTCTCATTGCTTGCTGACATCCAGGGGAAGGCGTATGCAGTGCATGTCGACCAATAGAATACATGCAAATTAATAAACCGACCCTGGAACAGATTGCCTGATTTCAGATTTCTCACTTGCTGACAGGAAGATTGCTCCAACTCGAGTTCTGTATTACTCACAGATATAATTCAAACGGTTTTAGAAACTAGAGAGTGTTTTCTATCCAATAGTAATAATAATATGCATATTGTACGAGCAAGAATTGAGTACAAGGCAGTTTAATTTGGGAACTCATTTTTTACAAAGTGAAAACAGCACCCCCTATTGAGAAAAGGTTTTAAGGGGAAAATGCAGATGGGAAGCACAAACTTAGATGCATCATTAAACATTACAAATTCAGGGGTTGCTTGCATTCATGTGCGCTAATGTATTAAGACTTCAAGCCTCAAAGCTGGAGCAGAAACGCCATGACAGAGAATTTAGAGGAACATTCAATTAAATCAAATCGGGCAGTTCAAACACACAGGCCTACATACATTCAACTGATTCAAACGGTTCATCCATTATGCACTGTGTCAGAAGACTACAGTGAGGAGGAGAATTGATGGATTCATTAGAGCCATGCGATGTACGTAGCCAATTGAATCCACATTCATCTCTCCTGCATAGCAACTTTAACCTGCCAGCCACAACAAGCTTATAATAACCAAAACAAACCGGCCAGTCATAACACACCTATAATAGTTAAAACACATCTAGGCCTATATAATGAAAATACAGTATTAAAGCCTTTGATGGTATGTGCAAAAGTTTGCCAGTCTTAACAAGAGAGAGCAGATTTACCACAGAGAATCCACACTGCTACTTAGTCTTCAAATCAAATTAAATTGTATTGGTCACATGCGCCAAATACAACAGCAGGAGACTTTAGAGCGAAATTATTACTTACAAGCCCGTTCCCAACAACACAGAGTTAAAAATTAATACAAGTATTTGCTAAATAAAAAGGGAAATAGAAACACAATAAAAAACAATAATGAGGGTATATATAAGGAGTACCAGTACTGAGTCAATGTGCAGGGGTACGAAGTAGTTGAGGTAATTGAGGTAATACAGTATGTACATGTGTCAAGACTTCCGCCGAAGTTGGCTCCCCTGCCTGTTCGGGTGGTGCTCGGCGGTCGTCGTCACCGTCCTACTAGCCGCCACCGATCCTTTTTTCGTTTGTCTGTTTGTTTTGTCTTATTAGTTTCACCTGTGTTTCTGTTGTTTTCGGTTAATGAGCTTCCCTATATTTAGTAGGTAGACCCGCCCTTGTTTTGTGCGGGATTGTCTTTATTTTGTTACGTGTGCGCATTGTAGGCTGAGGTGTATTTTCTTTCTTACACTTGACACCCTGTGGTTTTTGGGTTGTCACGTTATATGTCCGCGCCCTGTATTTGTTGGGCTTATATTTTGTGTGTGCCTTATTAAAGAGCACTATACCCCCAGTGGAACTCTCTCTGCGCCTGATTCCTGCACCCACCTAGTCCCGCGTAACAACATGTTGTTAGGGGTAAAAGTGACTAGGCAATCAGGATGTATAATGAACAGAGTAGCAGAAGCGTATGTGAGGTGCGAAAGTGTGTATATGTGGGAGTGTGTGAGTGTGTGTGGTGTCAATTTTCATGTGTCTGTGTGTTTTGTGTGTGTGAGCGTATGTAGTGTGTGTGTGTGCTGGAGTGTCAGTGTAGTATGTGTGAGTGTGTGGCTAGAGTATAGTGAGTTTGCAGCCAGTGCAAGGGAGTCACAGTGCAAAACAATTAAGATAAATAAGTAATCAAGGGGGTCAATGTAAATTGTCTGGGTAGCCATTTGATTAACTGTTCAGCAGTCTTACGGCTTGGGGGTAGAATCTGTTCAGGAGCCTTTTGGTCCCGGACTTGGCGCTCCGGTACTGCTTTCCGTGCAGTAGCAGAGAGAACAGTCTATGACTTGGGTGGCTGGAGTCTGACAATTTTTAGGGCCTTCCTCTGACACCGCCTGGTATAGAGGTCTTGTATGTCTTATCACTCTGACGGATCCAGAGTGTCTGAAAATGCATTAACTAGCTGACCTTCAGTTGGGTCATTGAGAGAGAGATAGTGGGAGATAAATAGCTTTGAACAGGCTCCTGGAGGTAACTGTAATTAGTGCTGTGGTTGTCATTACCTCCATAGATCACTGGATCTACATTTACATCAATAAAACTATCACACATTAACGTCAATAAAGACGTCACTTCCGCAACAGCTCAGGGGCCACTTATTAGAGGACAGGGTCATTTGTGATGTTCTAAAACACCCACACCTTTTACCCACTCCTCATCATCTCGTGCAATTTATTAATGAGTTATGATGCACTAGTACCCAATAATTTCCCCCAGTGGGTGCATTTTATCCTCTGTCCTTCTGTCTCCTCAGGGAGTAGGGAGGAGAGTAAAGACTCTCTGTTGAGACCGTCACATGGTCAGGGTAACTAACTCTCGGCGGAATAGAGAGTCTTCAAAGAGACAAGCATACACTGAATAATTGATAAAGTGTCACTTCTTTTCAGTCCTTTATCTCCCTATCCCTTAGTCCGGCTCCATATTTGAAAGAACAACATGCATGCATGGATTGACAGACACAAACGCGCACGTGCACAGGGCACACACGTGCACAGAACCAGAAAGACATACACACATGAAGATAGATATGAGGGAACCTTGTCTCTATCTTTGATGTGTCTATCTCGGCTCCCTGGATCTGAATCAACACTGACAGATGACTGTGGTTAATTGTTCATTCATGTACAAATGAAAAGGGTATAGGCTGAGCTGATAGTTCCCTCTTAGATACTGGAGCAGTTTGCTCTCCTGCCTCTGGTTCTCTTTGCTCGCTCTCCCCCACATAAACTGTCATTAATCAAAACAGCTTCGTTAACAAAACCTAATTACAAAACAAAGGAGATGCTTTGAAAAGGGAATGCCTGGCCGTTAAACTTCAAGGTCTTGCCTGTGATCTGTTTGAAACACTGGAAAATTTGGAATAAAACCAATGATTAGAACCTGAGGTAGAAATACTTCATCTCATCTATGACAGCAAACATTTAGGGCCTAGTACCACCTACCATGTAGGGATCATCAGCTAATAGGCCTATATATTATGAGTTTCCTGAATATGGGCCTTACTTCTCTCAATTAAATGCTCAATACATTTTAAAGCAAGGCTCCACCACCATGTTGTCGACATTTGGCTTCCGTTGGCAATGCTCGCCACTCCTAAATGTGCAGAGCACCTCCATGTCAACAAAGTGGGTTTCATTTCCTTGTTTCGCGCATGAAGGATTACCACAGCAAATTGAGGCAGATATCAAGGCATTAGCGTGTTACCACTTCAAATCCCATTGAGAGCAAACAACGATCTCGTGTGAACTCTCATTATTAACGCTAGGTGTCTCAATCATTTCAGGAGGGTGTCTTTCAATAAAGTGTATTAAACAGAAAGATAGGGTCTTCATCAAAACCATTAAATAGGCAAGTCAAACATGAACTTCACACAGAATAAATATGAAGGTTTCTTTATTGAGCTGAAAGGGGATTAAATGACTTATAAAGTGCTAGTTTTTTTGCTGTTTGCATACATGTGTAGCTAGATTAGTGCAGTGCAGCCTATGTTTGCTCAGTGCATATAGAGCAGTATAGACTTTCCGAGAGAAGCCAGCTTTTTCCTCATGTTTCTGTGGGAAACCGTCTGCAGTGGAAGGCTATACCACCCTTTACAAACCTTGGCCAAAATCTATCAAGAACTCAAAAGAGGGCTGAACGCATGTTTTTAACAAACATGCGACTCCTAAGAGTGGCAGCCCTGAAAGCCTGAGAAAACACTCCTCCACACTGCCAGTTTCCATATCCTCTAAATTATTTATTCCGTTGACGGCCTAGGAACAGTGGGTTAACGGCCTTGTTCAGGGGCAGAACGACAGATTTGTACGTTGTTGGCTCAGGGATTTGATCTTGCAACCTTTCGATTATTAGTCAAACGCTCTAACCACTAGGCTACGCTGCCACCCCGCTATGCTGCCGAGTGATAGAGCTAAATGTGCACAATTGTTTTGCATGGACCACTCGAAAATGTGTAGTTCTGGCTATGCTCTTCAAGAAGTGATGATATTACAGCCAAATAGTTATCATTTATTAAAAAATCCCTTGAAAACGGCACACCGTTGTCAATGGTTTTAGCGGAGCTGGGGGTCTCCTTTGCCCCCCCCCCCACCCCCCCCACCCCAGCAGGCAACGTGAATGCTCTGACGTTTTACTGATAACGACCTATACAATTAGTAGAGGGGTTATGTCATGAACCCTCAAAGTTCCAGAATGGGCTGAACATGGCAGCCATATTGCTCAGGGAGAAATCCAAAGCAGTCTAATTGGAATGAATGGCAGATTTTAGTTATGCAGAAAAATAATAGGCATGTGATATATCAGAAGTTGTCTAATATAATGAATGTGACCCTAAACTGTTGTAATATAATTATAAATACAGTTTACACTCCTGTCCTGTCCTGTCACGTGGCCCTCTTTGGGTATAGCGAGCCCCCCCCCCCTTCCTCTCTCTCTCTCTCTCACAACCTCTCTCTTCCTCCTACACCCAGGCTCTGTTATTGCAGGTCATAAATTCCTAGAG
Source organism: Salvelinus fontinalis (assembly GCF_029448725.1). NCBI lineage: Eukaryota > Metazoa > Chordata > Actinopteri > Salmoniformes > Salmonidae > Salvelinus > Salvelinus fontinalis. The sequence continues at coordinate 45,511,641 of NC_074693.1, forward strand.
GAGTCTCTCTCCTCATGGCCAGGCAGTATAGAGAGAGAATGTTTCACAGTAGAACAAAGGAATTTCGTATATATCACAGAACTTGAGAACTGAACAATGTCCATGTTTTGGAGAATGTGTACACGGTCGGTGGAGAATCCAGCTACGACCGGTCCATTTTGTTTATTGTTTGTATGAGAGACAATACAGCCACATTACCATAAACTGTTTACTCTCCGTTGTGAGGCTTGCATCTACTTGTTGTATAAAAGAAATGAGGAAAGATGAAACGATTTGTGAAATTATATAATGTGATTTTAAACTGTTTAATGAAGGAGAGTCAAATTCCCTTTGGAGTTTAACTAAGTCATATGCCCGCCCCATCAGCACACTAAGGTTGTAATGGTTGTTGAAACTCTGAGACTGTCGATTCCGACAGAATAAGAGCAAATCTTTGATAATAGTCTGCAGCTAGAAGTTATGTCGACCTGAAATGCGAAGACCGACAACCACCGAAACATCTGTCTACAAGAAATTTTTTGAATGTTACTTTGAAGTATCCATTCTAACCACGGAGACTTCATGGGAGCAGAGTCGACCAGATTAACTTTCCAACAGAAAGACGGACGATTCCAACAGAGATCACGACGACACACATAGCATAAATCTATATTGATTGCAATTATTCCCGAATGAGTGAGCGTTCATGTGCAAAGGATTAGCATTTCAATCAATATAATTATCAATTATAATTAGTGACTTTTGTCTTTCACACCCTTCTCAGTCCACACCCACTTCCCTTTGTCTACCAAGTCGCCATATCAGTTTAGCCCACTAGGGAACATCACCTTTCATTTCATTGTAACTATATCTGCTGTTTGTTTGTTTATGCATTTCTGTGATTATTTAGTTAGTTAGTAAATAAATGAGTAAGACAATTGATGTATGGATGATTCATAGTAAAGGCTGGGTTCGTGCAGATAACCAACAATTTACGACGTTTGGAATGAGACGAACGTGAGGTAAAGAATAATTCATTAATTAGAAGACTAATTGATCAGATATTAACTTATAGAGTATGGTATAGAGTATAGAGTATTAACTTAAAATTATAACTTTGTAATCTGAAGATTTTCCTTGGTGCCCCGACTTCCTAGTTAATTACATTTACATGATTAGTTTAATCACGTAATAATAATTACAGAGAATTGATTTGATAAAATAACAGTCTTCCATTTAATGATGCCAAAGACACGACACTCCCTCCACTACTACTGCCTTTCTGAACTGCCTCAACACATCAGATATTACTAACGACACTGTCAGCTGAGGAAGACCATTGCCAAGTCAAGACCTGCCACCACCAGATCCCTACATTTGTTTTTGTTCCGTCTTTGAGATTCTCTTTGTAATGAAAAGCCCTATATAAAATAAATATATTGGAAAGCTATGAGTGCGATTATATGATACAATACCAGTACTTGTTGCATTTCCAACTTGTCTAGGTCCTATCATCAACTGATGTCAGCCAGTGGTATGGCTGTGGACTGACTGCATTGTTTGAATGGAATGCTGTCATATTGGCCGTTCATTTGAAAAATGTATGGAATCTTTCCTCTAAAACTGTTTGGCTAGCTAGCAGATAAATTCTTCAAATTCATACATTTTACACAATATCTTATCACATCACTGGCAAACCATAGTTGACCAACTCCCTGACCAGAATGACCAACCTTTATCATATATTATTGGTCCAGTGCAGTAATACCTAACAACACAAAACAATACACCCGCTTTATAGTTGGTAGCCGGGTGAACAGGTCATGGCTTGGGTGGCTGAGGTCCTTGATGATCTTCTTGGCCTTGCTGTGACACTGGGTGCTGTAGACGTCCTGGAGGGCAGGCGGTGTTGAACCCTGGTGACGCGTTGGGCTGACTGCACCACCATCTGGAGAGCCCTGCGGTTGCGGACGGCGCAGTTGCTGTACCAGGCGGTGACACAGCCCAACAGGTCTCCGAAGTCCACGATCAGCTCCATCATTTTGCTGACGTTGAGGGAAAGGTTATTATCCCATAATAAGAAGGTTCATGTCCACTCTTGTATACTAACCTAAACGGACCAGTCACTGTGTCCAGCTCAGTACCAGCACCTCCGCTACTCAACACACACGTTCACTACACAGGCAAACTCTGGTGTAGTCAAAGAGAAGCACAGCACATTTATTTGTGATTGTTGCCTAAAGGAAAAACTTGAGACACATCTCTAAAAACAAGCACAAGAGTTTTTCTTTTCAAGTGCTGCGTGATAGAATAGACCAGTGCTGAAGAGGAGAAGGATGATGCTATCTGATGCTTTGTTCTTATTCAAGGGAATGCCAGGATGAGTGTCTAAGCTCCTAATGACTTGTTATCTCATGGCAAGCCTGACAGTAGAACATCGCCTTTGATGGTGTTAATTCAATAGCAGTGACTGAATAAGAGTGTTCCAACACAAATATGTGTAGGAAAAAGTGATGGCACTTTCAAAAGCCATGTAAATAACCTCCGATGATTACAGACTACAGCAAAAGGGAAGTTATTATAAATGTGGCCTCATCGGTAAGTGATGAAGTATGCAGTTGATGAACTAAGATGCTGTTTTATTCAGTGAGCTGGCTGTGAAGGAGACATGCCTGTATAAAAATGGCTAAGATAGACTACATGATCAGAAGTATGTGGACACCTGTTCGTCGGACATCTCATTCCAAAATCATGTGCATTAATATGGAGTTGGTCCCCCCTTTGCCGCTATAAAAGCCTCCACTCTTCTGGGAATGCTTTCCACTAGATATTGGAACATTGCTGCTGGGACTTGCTTCCATTCAGGCACAAGCATTAGTGAGGTCGAGCACTGATATTGGGCGATTAGGCCTGACTCGCAGCCGGCGTTCCAATTCATCTCAAAGGTGTTCAATGGGGTTGAGGTCAGGGCTCTGTGCAGGCCATTCCACACAGACCTCGACAAACCATTTCCATATGGACCTAACTTTGTGCACGTGGGCATTGTCAGGCTGAAACAGGAAAGGGCCTTCCCCAAACTGTTGCCACAAAGTTGGAAGCACAGAATCATCTAGAATGTCACTGTGTGCTGTAGCGTTAAGATTTCCCTTCAGTGGAACTAACATGCTGACCACACCAGTCGTGCCGCGTGCATGAGCGTCGCAAAATACATTTACACATACATGTTATTCAATTATTGCACTGCTCACGAGCACCAACGAGTGTCTGCGTTGCCAAGCGCTAAAAAATAAGTCAGTTCTATTTGTGACACTGAACGCGGTGCAAGTCCTGCCTCTCCCATCTCCTCATTGGTTTATAGAAGCAGACACCCATGTGCCATCTCCTCATTGGTCATACCCACTTGGGTGATTGAAAGATGAACTGAGGTTGGTCAGTCATGACAATACACCTATGAAAGTTAGATGCCAATCGACATATATAGTCCAAAAAAGAAAAAGCCTGGAAGAATGACTAGAAACGATTCCGTTGACCGTTTTATGTGTGGGTTAATTGTCGGAGTAGAGGACCATTTCAGGTAAAATAACAACTCAACGTTTATATCCCAGGACAAATTAGCTAGCAACAGCAAGCTGTTTTAATAGGGCAAATTAGCTAGCAACTGCAAGCTAGCTTGCTAAATTGGCATAAATGTTTAATACTTTTCGTGCTGTTCCCAAATTAATATAATTGGTTCAGAGTTTATTTTGATATTCAACCTGCGTTTCCTGATCGCGTTTGGTGTGGAGGAACAAAATCAATTTGCGCACGTCTGGTCTGGGTTTGGTGTAAAGGGCCTAACCCGAACCATGAAAAACAGCCCCCCAGACCATTATCCCTCCTCCACCAAACTTTACAATATGCATTGGGGCAGGTAGCGCTCTCATGCATCTGCCAAACCAGATTAGTCCGTCGTACTGCCAGATGGTGAAGCGTGATTCATCATTCCAGAGAGCGCATTTCCATTGCTCCAGAGTCCAATGGCGGCAAGCTTTGCATCACTCCAGCCGACGCTTGGCATTACGCATAGTGATCAGACCTCATATCGAGTGTCTGTTTCTCGGCTCTCCTCCAGTCCACTGGAGTTGGGAGGGGAAATACATAATGAAAAACAGGCATGAGAAATGTGATCCTGCCTAAGACATTGATTCACTGCATGCAACACTGTGGACTACTTGAGACGCATAGCAGATCTCTAAGTGTGTGTAGATATGGTGCATTAGAGGCCAGTGTGTCTCCTGGGTGGGGAACACAGTGGGGGGGGGGGGGGGTCATGGCTTAATTTCCTGCATAACAGTTGGACTACTTTTCAAGATACCATAAACATCTTTTAGATGGGCTCTATGGTACATGGTGTGCAGGTAGTTGGGATGAAAGTGCACTGTCTATGGTCTCATAGCTAATGGGTGTTCCGTGCACCATTAGCCAATAACAGAAGGCCACAGGGCTAGTCGGAGACAGATAAACACATTATCCAGTCACCTCATGCTTGGACATGCACACAATCTGATTTCACTGCAGAGGATCCCCTTCAGTGCGTGACACATTGGGAGTAGCTGCAGTTAAAGAGTAGAGGGGGAGAAAAAGTCCCGCAATATCAAATTCAATATCAAAAGACAGAACCTTTGTTCAACCATTATTAAGTGTGGCTTAAGAGCGTATAACAAGCACAATGCAGTAGGTCTCCGATGCCGTGTAGCCAAAACACTGTCCTCTGGTTTTATCACAGTCTGCTGACCAGATGCTTGCTAAAGCTGGCTAGCGTGAAAACTGAGAACGCATGATTCCAGTAAGACAATCCTATAGCACTCTCCCAGTGGCATAGTGGCCCAGTCACCCAGTACAATAAACTGAGTATACAAAACATTAAGAACACCCGCTCTTTCAATGACAGACTGACAGACTGAAAGCTGTGATCCCTTATTGATGTCACTTGTTTAATACACTTCAATCAGTGTAGATGAAGGGGAGGAGACAGGATACAGAAATATTTTTAAGCCTAGAGACAATTGATGCATGGATTGTTTATGTGTGCCATTCAGAGGATGAATGGTCAAGACAAAATATTTAAGTGCCTTTCAACGGGGTAATGGTAGTAGCTGCCAGGCACACCGGTTTTTGTCAAGAACTGCAACGCTGCTCACACTCAACAGTTCCCTGTGTGTATCAAGAATGGTCTACCACCCAAAGAAAATTTGCTCCTTGTGGTTAGCATTGGAATCAACATGGGCCACGTTTTCGACACCTTGTAGAGTCCATGCCCAGACGAATTGAGGCTGTTCTGAGTGCGAAAGGGGCGGTGCATCTCAATATTAGGAAGGTGTTCCTAATGTTTGGTATACTCAGCGTATATCACAGCATAACAGTGCTCCAACGTCCTGCATCAGAGTGGTCCAGTGACTGTAGTCCAGTAGCACCCTGTTGAAGCGGAGGAAATATAAACAACTCCGTGACCTCTCACCTCTCTTCAAAAAGGGACAGAAATCCTAGACACTCTCACTCTGTTCAAAATCACCAAACAATGTCAACATGCTCTTGATAACTGGACTCGAGTGATATTTTATTCAGCGGGTCTATCTCCAGATGATGAAAAGGCTCCAGCTGCTCTGATGCGTGTTTGACCCTCCCAGCGAACAAAGCTAAAACACAAATCACCAGAGGAAGGAGCAGACAATGAAGGAGCAGACAAGCCTGGAGCGCTCAACACGTGTGCATCTTGATAACGCAGGCTTTGCAGATTGGTTACAGGAGAGGAGATTGCAAAGATGACTTCCCGTTCGGCTTATTCTCCTTGACAAGAACACCATGAAGGATGAATTATGCTCTCACACGCTCCTCTATCAGTCCATCAATCTCCATGCAGGAGTCAAAACTAGGGCAACTCTGATAGGGTGTAGGGAATTCAATCCCTGCTCTAGAATGAGAACATTTTGAAACATTTGAAAAATGGGGCATTTCAAGAGGGTGCTACGAATTCAATGTAAAAACAGTTATTTGTCCAATGTCATTGTCACGATCGCGTTGACATGAACGAGAGGACCAAGGCGCAACATGATTTGAATACATCTTCTTTTAATAACAACGACGAAGATGAACACGACACACTTATACAACACTAACGAAAACAACAAACGATTGTGAAAACTTCAAACGTAAGTGCACACACAAACTACTTACGTCGACATATACATATACACAAACAATGACCCACAAACAGCTAAAGCCTATGGCAGCCTTAAATATGGCTCCCAATTAGAGACAACCGAAATCAGCTGTCTCTAATTGAGAACCCATTCCGGCCACCATAGACTTTCCTAGAATAACACCCAACATAGACACAGCTAGACACATACACTCAACACAAAACCATAAACTACAACAAACACCCCCTCTACCATATAATACCCCAAAATACACACATACCCCATGTCACACCCTGACTTAACTAAAATAATAAATAAAACAAATAATACTAAGGCCAGGGCGTGACAGTCATAAATCACATAGAATGAATCATTAGATTGATTGTTCTCTACAATACTATAACCTTAACAGTGATGAAATGAATAAGAACGTTCATTTGCATTTGGACCGCACGACTCTTGGTTGCATATCTTCCATATTTGGCGTTGGGAGGTGGTACCATTTTGAGATGCTGGACCAATCAAAATGTCTTGACACCCTCGTCATTTTCATTTCCAGATCCTTGGCTTTCCTTGGCAATCAATCTAAGTTGAGAAGGGCCATTTCTATGGTGAAAGACTCAGAAATACACCAAGAACAGATTATATTCACAGAGGGTGGATATTGAAAATCAGTTTGCGTTGTAAATATATATTTTGTCCATATTTTGTTTTGTATTCCGCAGATTCCATCTAGAAAAAGACCATGTTTTCACCCAAGAACCTGCAGCCATCAGTTAACTTGTCAGTTGACTTTTGAAGTTAGTATTTTATACAGTCATTATTGCTTATCTTTATCATGGGATATCGGCTGTTGGATATCAGTCTGTTCAATGCAGCAAGATGACACAACAATATGTGCAATACAAGGCAATTTATCTCATTCAATTACCATGCAGTTTCTATACTTTTACTACAAATGCTAATGTAAATAAGCCTACATTTTCTATACACACACTCGGGTATAAAACCACTTGAGGTGTCCATTTGTACTGAGTTAATGAGTTCATAATTCATACCCCTGATGCTCATTTAAATATGTCACATAGAGAACAAGTATCGACTCCTGCATTATTCCCTTTAATGTCCCAGTGTTTCATTGCAATCTGTGACAAACGTGACAGTTCTTCCCAGATCTAAGCTCCTGAACACTGAATCAGCTTAGTATCCGGACTGTTTTGTAGAACTTTTTAATGTGACGTTATAATATCACTTATACCATCATTCCTTGTCAAGAAGCCACTTGTGCACGACACTGTGTTGTAGCAACTAAGTGCTGGAGCTCTTATGAAATATGAAACGCTGCCATCCCCTGCTCCTCCACCCACTCAAGGGAATGATATACTATATTGTAGAGAGGGAGGGAGAGAAGGGAGGGAAAGAGAGAGATAGGCTAAAGAGAAAATCCCAAATCCGGAGGTGTTAAGTCATTGTCCGAAAGGAGGTTGCCAAGCAAATAATAAAATTATAAAAAGAGGGAGACCTTTACATTTATTCAGGCTACTTAAAAGCCTTGATAAAACTTGCCTCTGTACAGTCATTTTCTGTTAGTCTGAGTAGGTGTCGCCAAGGACTTGACGATTAATGTTTTTGGATGTCAGAGAAGACTTTTGTCCTTTATTAAATAAGGAATGAGTTTCAGCATCAACACCTTCCTGAGGTATAACCTTGACTTGATCATTAGTTTATAAGCACGGCTCATCAAAACTCAATGACATTAATACACAGTGTACAAAACATTAGGAACACCTTTCATAATATTGAGTTGTACCCCCTTTTGCCCTCAGAACAGTCTCGATTCGTCGGAGCATGGACTACAGGGTGTCGAAAACTTTCCACAGGGATGCTGGCCCATGTTGACTCCAATGCTTCCCAAAGTTGTGTCAAGTCGGTTGGATGTCCTTTGGGTGGTAGACCATTCTTGATACACACGGGAAACAATTGCGTGTCAAAAACACAGCAGCGTTGCAGTTCTTGACACACTCAAACCTGTGAGCCTGACACCTGCTAGCATACCCTGTACAAAGGCACTTCAATATTTTGTCTTGTCCATTCACCCTCAATGTCACATATACACAATCCATGTCTCAATTTTATCAAGGCTTAAAATTCCTTCTTTAACCTGTCCCCCCCCCCCTTCATCTACACTGACTGAAGTGGATTTAACAAATGAAATCAATAAGGGCTCATAGCTTTCATCTGGATTCAACTGGTCAGTCTATGTCTTGGAAAGAGCAGATGTTCTTAACGTACAGTCAGTCTATATGATAATATAGGCAATCTAGCAGACGATTTTATCCAACGCGATTTACAGTCATGCAAGCATACATTTTCTTATGGACAGTGGGAATCCAACCCACAATACTGCTTCTGCAAGTACCGTGCTCTACAATACCCAAGTGAGCTGCACAATGACCTCACATTTCAAGATTAATACTCAAACTAGAGTAAAAGTCATTTGTTGGAGGTTGTTAGTGTAGTAGGACCAACAGAGATGAACAGTGATCTAGATATCATCTGTGTTACAGTGTAAACCTAATGATAGGTGAGACCACATGTCCTACTGTATGAGAAAACTGGCCATAAAAAAACAACAGGGCATTCTAAGACCTAATGTGGAACACGATAGCACTGGAGGATCGTCTTTAGAGATATGACCAAGTGGGGCTGACAGCATCAGCAGAAGTGCAGAAAGAGAGAAGGAGAGAACAGAGAGCGAACCAGAGTGGGTTCCCAGACAGCAGTTATAAAAGGTTTGCATTGTGTCAGACAGATAGATGGAGGATAGAGGAGAATATGGACAGAGATACTCTGTGATCTGACCATCCGTGGCATTGGAGGGCTTCAGCATCAGAGGGGACAGGAGACGAGGCTGGAAATAAAAGCTAGTAGGAGGGGAGGGGTAAGGCCGGCTGCAGCCGGGTTCAATCTGCAGAAACAGACAGCAACCACACCCCTTCACTGCAGAGCACTGTGGAAGTGGACATTGAGTCCCCAGTATCTATGCTGCAATAGTCTATGTCAGTCTGTCCTATCTGGTGTATTTCTCCTGTCTTATCTGGTGTCCTGTGTGATCTTGAGTATGCTCCCTCTAATTCTCCCATCTCTCTCGCTCCCCTCTCGGAGGACCTGAGCCCTAGGACCATGCCGCAGTAATACCTGGCCTGACGACTCCGGGCTGTCCCCGTCCCAAGTCCACCTGGTCGTGCTGCTGATCCAGTTTCTGCTGTTCTGCCTGCGACTATGGAACCCTGACCTGTTCACTGGACCTGCTTCCTTATTTTCCCCTGAGATGCTGACCTGTAGCACCCTGTATAACCACTGATTATTATTTGACCTTGCTGGTCATCTATTACTTTTGAACATCTTGAAGAAGGATCTACTCTTAATGGCCATGTACTCTTATAATCAGCACTGGTCAACCCTCAGAGTATGGTTCCTCTCTAGGTTTCTTCATAGGTTCCTGCCTTTCTAGGCAGTTTTTTACCATGCTTCTATATCTGCATTGCTTGCTCGTTTGGGGTTTTGGGCTTGGTTTCCGTATAAGCACTTTGTGACATCTGCTCATGTAAAAAGGGCTTTATAAATACATTTAATTGATTGACCTGCTGGCCTCAACACTGTCTGGCTGACTGAACACAGAGGAAACTGGGGCAAAGGCAGCCAGTAGAGAGAGAGGAAGGGAAGGAGGGAGAGAGAAAAGGAGAGATAGATAAATAGGTGGAGAGAAGGAAGAGAGTTGCTCTGGGAAAGGTTTGAACTGTGGCTTCCACACATTTATCATTGTGAGCCAGAACCTGAATAGACCCCGGTTCCGCTTTGCAATGTAGATATTATGGAATAGCAGAGGCCATAGGGATCTATGGGAAGCCATAGAAACATTGGTTCTCTTTTAAATGTAACTTAGGAGTAACAGAAAGTAGTACAAATTGCTGAATAATGTCACGTACAGACACCTACACACACACCAGTCAACCCAATCACCATTTTCGCATCTGTAAAACTTCAAAGGCTTTTGCTATCCTCTGAAATCAATTATAAAACACAATTTAAAAATCTAATTTAAGGAGGGGAAGGATGAGTCTTTAAGGATCTCTGCCTCCACTGTACCGCTCTCTCTTTCTGCCTCGCTAAACCACAATATCTCCTTTACACTAAGTTCAATAAATCTGCTGGGAGCCAGCTTTTATTCCTGTTACATTATGAATATTCAACTAAATCATAAAACAAGCGGTTCACCATCACTCCCTCCATGAAGGAGCCCCACACACTCACGAATCACCAAGGTAGGGAATTCAATTAGGAGGACAGCAGTGAATGCATGCCCTGTATGTGTGTGTCAGGGTTTCAGTTAGCCGGTAATAGCCGGCTTTTGGCCGAAAAATAAAGGAAAAGAAGATAAATAAAATTGGCAACGGCCAATTGTCTAGAAAAAGAAAAAAAATCCATGTTACAAAATATAAAAGCCCTTGTTACATCAGCCAATGTCACAAAGAACTATACAGAAACCCAGCCTAAAACCCCCCAAAACACACCGATGTAGAAGCACAGTGGCTTGGAAAAACTCCCTAGAAAAGGTAGGAACCTAGGAAGAAACTTAGAGAGGAACCAGGCCAGTCCTCTTCTGGCTGTGCCGGGTGGAGATTATAACAGTACAATGTATTTTACCCTATTCATTCATTATTATAATTTTTTAAACCTGTATTTAACTAGGCACGTCAATTAAGAACAAATTCTTATTTTTAATGACGGCCTAGGAACAGTGGGTTAACTGCCTTGTTCAGGGGCAGAACAACAGATTTTCACCTTGTCATCTCAGGGATTTGATCTTGCAAACTTTCGGTTACTAGTCCAACACTCTAACCACTATGCTACTCTGCGCCACTATATTAATAATTACAGTTGATGGAAATACATGTGACCGGTCATGCTTATCAGTCTATAGGTTAATTTGCATAATTTAGTTGAATTGTGTGTGTGTGTGTGTGTGTATATTTTTATTATGATTTTTATTCATCACATGTGCACAGCACACAGATACAGCGCCTAGTTTGAGCGGGAAATCTGTCAGACAGCTCCTATTGCTGCTGGAGGGAAATGTGTTTTTATAACAATTCTACACTGAACCAAAATATAAAACGCAACAGGCAATAATTAATAAGATTGTACTGAGTTACAGTTAAAGAAATCAAACAATTTAAATGAATAAATTAGGCCCTAATCTATGGATTTTACATGACTGGGAATACAGATATACATCTGTTGGTCAAAGATAGCTGAAAAAAAGGTAGGGGATCATGCAGCAAGACATCTCCTTCGCATAGAGTTGATCAGGCTGTTGCTTTTGGCCTGCGGAATATTGTCGCAGTCCTCTTCAATGGCTGTTTTAAGTTGCTGGATATTGACGGGCACTAGAATACACTGTTGTACATGTCATACACATCCCAAACATGCTCAATGGGTAACATGTCTGGTGAGTATGCTGGCCATGGAAGAACAGAAACAATTGTGTACATATCCTTGCGACACGGGGCTGTGCATTATCATGCTGTGCATTATCAACTTGTTCTCAACTGGCCTACCTGGTTAAATAAAGGTGAAATAAAAAACAGGATGCATATACTGTACATTTTGTGCACAACATTTGAGAGAAATACGTTTTTTTGTGCGTATGGAATATTTCTGGGATATTTTATTTCAGCTCATGAAACATGCAACCAACAGTTTTGATGGCCACGAATAAAAATAACTAATTTTTATTTCTCAAGTGGTAATTAACTTCTTGCGAATATAGGGGGTGCTGTTTCGCATTAGCATAATTTGCTCTACAGATTAAACTGCCTAGTACTCAATTCTTGCTCGTACAATATGCATATTATTATTATTATTGGATAGAAAACACTCTCTAGTTTCTATAGCCGTTGGAATTTTGTCTCTGAGTGAGACAGAACTCCGTCTACACCACTTTTCATGACAGGGAGTCAGATTTCAGACATCTTGGCCCCTGATCTGGAGTCAGTTTAAAGGTCCCTGTAAATGCTATGGAGAAACAGACACTTCTTACGTCTTCCCCTGGATGTCAGTACGTGATGACGCTTTGAATGGAGTCGATTGCGCAATCAGGGCCTGTATAAAACAGCACAAGGTGGAAGTAGCGTCCTTTCGCTGCCTGCGCCTGACGCACGAAGGACGTCGGACTCGCCTCTTTCCAAGCTGTTGTTTAGCCAGTAATATTTCTCCGGTCATGTTTTTACTCGTTATAGGTGTTAACAACATCATAAGGTAGTTAATTTGAACCGTTTTATAGCAATTTATATCCGTTTAGTGAGATTTTGAGGCATTTCTTTCTGAGACACTTTGAACCACTGGGCACGTTTCCAGTTCATGCCGAATGTTAGTGGGCATTTCCACATGGCAAGAGGACAGCTTTCGACCAAAAGACGATTAGACCCAAGAAAGGATTCATTGCCCAAGATTCTGATGGAAGAACAGCTCACAGTAAGAACAATTTATTATGATAAATCGTGTTTCTGTCGAAAAATGTTAAACGCTTATGCCGCCATTTTGTTTGTTATAGCGTCGCTTGGCGCAACCTGTATTGAAAAGTAAGGATAATTAAAAAAATGTAATTCAGCGATTGTATTAAGAATTAAATTGTCTATCAATCGCTGTCCACCCTGTATTTTTTAGTCAAGTTTATGAGTATTTATGTATAAGACTAGATCACTGTCTAATATGGAGCACGACATTTTCTGACCAGCTGGGCTACTTTTCTCATTGTCTAACCATGATTTTGGTGGCTAAATATGCACATTTTCGAACAAACTCTATATGTATGTTGTAATATGATGTTACAGGAGTGTCATCTGAAGAATTCTGAGAAGGTTAGTGAAAAAATTATTACATTTTGGTGGTGATAATGCTAACGCTCTTTTTGCCGTGAATCAATGCTGGGGTAATGTTTGCACATGTGCTATGGTAATATAACGATTTATTGTGTTTTCGCTGTAAGACACTTAGAAAATCTGAAATATTGTCTGGATTCACAGGATCTGTGTCTTTCAATTAGTGTACGCTGTGTATTTTTAAGAAGTGTTTTATGATTAGTAATTAGGTAATACACGTTGCTCTGTATTTTTTCTAGTCGAGTTGTGATGGTGGGTGCAATTGTAAACTATGATTTATACCTGAAATATGCACATTTTTCTAACAAAACCAATCCTATACCATAAATATGTTATCAGACTGTCATCTGATGAGGTTTTTTCTTGGTTAGTGGCTATCAATATCTTTATTTGGCCGAATTGGTGATAGCTACTGGTGGAGAGAAAAAATGGTGGACAAAGAAAAATGGTGTCTTTTGCTAACGTGGTTAGCTAATAGATTTACATATTTTTTCTTCCCTGTAAAACATTAAAAAAATCTGAAATGGTGGCTTTATTCAGAAGATCTGTATCTTTCATTAGGTGTCTTGGACTTGTGATTTAATGATATTTAGATGCTACTATTTAATTTTGACGCTATGCTAGCGATGCTACTCAGTGTGGGGGGGGGGTGGGGGGTGCTCCCGGACCCGGGGTAGTGAGGCGTGAAAGGTTAAAGCGCACTTCCCATTCAAGTGCTTAGGAAACAGTAGTGTCACACGAATCACTTTGAAATGTAAGCTGGAGGCTTATGTATGCATTTTTTGCATTTTGAAAAAATATACTTACCTTGCTTCAAATTAGCAGAGCCAAAATCTATTTCTATAAATGTGGAGGAAAATATGTTATAGACTTTCACATGCCATTGAATTAAGTAACCTATATCTCTCATGTTATTTTGGTTTTCAGATCAACTTTCTTTCATTTTCCATTAGCCAAAGGCAAATCCTAGTCATCCATGCTAGTTGTTGCATCTTTAGATCTCTCCTTTTTAAATTTCTAATGGACATTTTCATCTCTGTCACATGAAACCGCTTGTATGTGCAGTGCGCTTTTGACAATGGTGTGATCTGTTGCATCAGCCTCAATGCTTTTTACAACTATTTTTGATGTACTGGTTGTATGAATTTGGGATCCACAACTGTCCCAGAGTCTGTTAAGAATAGGCAATTTCTTTCTCACAAAGAATGACAAGCTGACCAATAGAATACAGTAGGATAACTTTTCTATGATGGGGGATAGAAGATTGACATAGGCTAGGGATATTTAAATCAAATCATTTAATAGCATCAATGGTGTGATAAGGAAGGGGGTGGAGGAGTGCAGCACTTCGTTAAAAGCCTCGCTGTGACAGAGAGGCAGCTGCTGTGTGTCAGTGGAGACGGCTGTAGGTGGAAGAGAGAGAGTGAGAGAGAGACCCAGTCCCCACCAACCAAATGAGTGACATTAATCAAATGCTGGGTCTACTATGCTCACATGTGATAGGCCGAGGGTCATGGTAAGATGAGCACAAGAACTCCACCATTCTCACACTACATCCACCCAAGTGGCATGGCACAAATTCTATCTAAAATGATAAACAAATCACATTTGCAAAATAAGAGTTTACTTTAATTGAAAAATCCTATTTTAATAGTTCTTGTTGGATTGTGAGTGTTTGTCTCATTTTGAAGGTAAAGAAAGAAAAAAGTTATGAAATCTTTTTACGTTGCATGTTGGAATTTACAAGGATTGAAGTCCTCTGCTTTTGGGCTAAAGAGCAGAAACCCAGACTTCCTGAAAGAAATTGATGATGTTGATATTGTAGTAATACAGGAAACATGGTGCAGAGGTGATGTTTCCACTGGCTGCCCAGTAGGTTATAGGGAGATAATCATACCATCCACTAAATTAAAAGGAATCAAACAGGGCAGAGACTCAGGGGGAATGCTAATATGGTATAAATCTGAACTAATTAATTCAATCGAATTGATCAAAACAGGAGAATTCTTTATCTGGTTGAAAATCAACAAGGAGGCTATCTTTACAGATAAAACCATCTTCCTCTGTGCCACATATATTCCCCCCTCAGAATCACCCTACTTCAACAAAGAGAGCTTCTCCATTCTAGAGGGGGAGATTAGTCACTTTCAGGCCCAAGGCAACGTACTGGTCTGTGGAGACCTGAATGCTAGAACAGCAGAAGAACAAGACACTATGAACAGTCATGGGGATAAACACCTACCAGGAAGCAACAAC
The DNA here is from genome assembly GCF_029448725.1 of Salvelinus fontinalis. Classification (NCBI taxonomy): domain Eukaryota; kingdom Metazoa; phylum Chordata; class Actinopteri; order Salmoniformes; family Salmonidae; genus Salvelinus; species Salvelinus fontinalis. The sequence continues at coordinate 45,526,999 of NC_074693.1, forward strand.
CTTTCCCTCCCCACATACACCCACAGAAACAACTATGACAAAGTGAAAAACAAAAACGGAGTACAGCTCCTGAAGCTCTGTCGAACACTGGGTCTGTACATAGTCAATGGCAGGCTGAGAGGAGACTCTTTTGGTAGGTACACCTACAGCTCATCCCTTGGCAGCAGCACTGTAGACTACTTCCTCACCGACCTAAACCCAGAGTCTCTCAGTGCCTTCACAGTCAGCCCACTAACACCTCTCTCAGACCACAGTAAAATCACAGTGTATCTGAGAAGAGCAGAACCCAACCATGAAGCATCACGGCCCAATAAATGACATGGTACTAAACAGGCCTATTGATGGAGTGCAAACAGTAAAGACATCTACCAAAAAGCAATTCGTAGCCAAAAAATACAATCTCTCCTGGACAACTTTTTAGCCTTAACATTCTCCTTCAGCAATGAAGGTGTAAATTTGGCCGATAGGAACATAAACTTTATATTTGACAAATTAGCCTCCTTCGCTAATCTAAAGAAGCATAAGAGCAAACCAAAAATAACAGATAATGAGAAATGGTTTGATGATGATTGCAAAAATCTAAGAAAGTCATTGAGAAATATATCTAATCAAAAACACAGAGAACCAGACAACAAAAATATATGCCTTCAATATGGGGAAACACTGAAGCAATACAAACACACCCTAAGAACAAAAAAGGAACAGCACATTAGAAATCAGCTGGATGGAATTGAGGAATCCATAGAATCAAACCACTTCTGGGAGAATTGGAATAAATTAAACAAACCTCATCATGAGGAATTGGCTATCCAAAAGGGGGATAAGTGGAGAAATCACTTTACAAACCTCTACAGCAATATAACAAAGAGCCCAGAACAAAAATATATACAAGAAAAATTACAAATCCTTGAATTAGCAGTCAAAGACTATCAGAATCCTGTGAATACCCCAATTACAGAAGAAGAATTATTGGAAAAACTATGCACTCTCCAACCCAAAAGGCCTGTGGTGCTGATGGTATTTTAAATGAAATGATCAAATATACAGACCACAAATTCAAATTGGCTATACTCAAACTGTTCAACATTATCCTCACTGCAGGTATTTTACCCGATATTTGGAACCAGGGATTGATCACACCAATCTATAAAAATGGAGACAAATTTGACCCAAATAATTACAGAGGAAATTGCGTTAACAGCAACCTGGGGAAAATTCTCTGCAGTATTATAAATAGCAGACTACATCAATTCCTTGACGAACATAACGTCCTGAGCAGAAGCCAGATTGGATTTCTAAAAGATTACCGTACAACAGACCACATTTACACCCTCCACACTCGAATTGATAAACAAGGCAAAGGCAACAAGGCAACAAAGGCAAAATCTACTCATGTTTTGTAGATTTCAAGAAAGAATTTGATTCAATTTGGCACAAAGGTCTTTTTTATAAACTAATAGAAAGTGGTATTGGAGGGAAAACATATGATTATATTAAATCAATGTACACTAAAAACAAATGTGTGGTTAAAATTGGCAACAAGCAAACAGACTTCTCTCAGGGGCGGGGAGTGAAACAGGGCTGCCCAATAAGTCCAACATTATTTAACATCTACATTAATGAATTGGCAAAAACATTAGAAGAATCGGCAGCACCTGGTATCACCCTACACAACACTGAAATTAAGTGTCTGCTATATGCAGATGACCTGGTGCTGCTGTCTTCCACTAAAGAGGGGTTACAGCAGCACCTAGATAGTCTCCACAGGTTATGTCAGACCTGGGCTCTGACCGTTAACCTAAACAAAAACAAATATAATGATATTCCAAAAAAGGTCCGGAAATAAGGATGACAAATATAAATTATATTTGGACACAGTTCTATTAGAACACACCAAAAACTACACATATCTAGGACTAAATATCAGCATCACAAATAGCTTTCACATGGCTGTGAATGAGCTGAGAGACAAAGCAAGAAGAGCATTCTATGCCATTAAAAGGAACATCAGAATCGAAATTCCAATTAGAATCTGGCTCAAAATGTTTCAATCAGTTATAGAACCAATTGCTCTATATGGCAGTGAAGTATGGGGTCCACTCTCTAATAATGAATTTACTAAATGGGACAAACATCCAATTGAAATATTGCATGCAAAGTTTTGCAAGACTGTATTGCAAGTACAAAGAAAAACTCAAAAAAATGCATGTAGGGCAGAATTGGGCCAATACCCCCTCCTCATTTGAATAGAAAAAAGAGCCATCAAATTTTACAACCATCTAAAAACAAGTGACCCCAAAACATTCCATCACACAGCTCTACAATGTCAAGAGATGAAACCAGAGAAAGGTCCCCTCAGCCAGCTGGTTCTGAGGCTCAGTTCACCAACCCAAACCAACCCCTCAGGACAGCCCTCAGAAAATCTGGCCCAACCAAATCATCACAAAACAAAATGAAAAATATATCACCTATTAGAAAGACAACACAAAAAATCAAAGTAAACTTAAATGCTATTTGGCTCTAAACAGACAGTACATGGTGGCAGACTATCTGACCACTGTGACTAATAGAAAACTGAGGAAAACATTGACTAGGTACAGACTCAGTGAGCACCGTCTGGCTATAGAGACCGGTCGTCACAGACAAACCTGGCTCCCCAGAGAGGAAAGGCTGTGCTCACTCTGCTCCAGGGGAGAGGTAGATACAGAGCTGCATTTCCTATTACACTGTGACAAATACTCAGACCTAAGAGAATATTTCTTTCCCAAAATTATAATTCAATACAAAGAATTTGAATCTATAAAATATGAAGAAAAAATCTAATATTTATTGGGTGAAAAGCCAAAATGCGCAGTTTTGGCAGCCAAATATGTGTCCTCCTGCCACAGCCTGAGGGCCAGCCAGTGAAAAGTGCAAAGTAATGTTGATAATATTTCATGTGTCTTCTCAGTCATGTTGAGACTGGTCTACTACAGTTGCTTTAATGTATTGTTGTTCTCATTAATATTGTTGTTGTAGTTGTTGTTAATGGTAATCCCATGTCCACTACTACTATTATTATTGCTGTTGGTCCCACCATTTATTTATATATATATTTTGTATATATATACATATACATATATATTTGATTTTTATTTTTCGATATGTATACTTTGACAATGTAAGTAATAATGAACTTGCCATGTCAATAAATTTAATTGAATTGAGTGAGACAGAGAGAGAGACAGAGAGAGCGACAGAGACAGAGAGAGAGAGAGAGAGAGAGAGAGAGAGAGAGAGAGAGAGAGAGAGAGAGAGAGAAAAGGGAGAGAGAGAGATAGAGAGAGACAGAGAGAGAGTCAGAGAGAGTCAGAGAGAGAGAGAGAGACAGAGACAGAGAGAGTCAGAGAGAGAGAGAGAGAAAGGGAGAGAGAGAGAGACAGCGAGAGAGAGAGAGACAGAGAAAGAGAGACAGAGAAAGAGAGAGAGAGAGAGACAGAGACAGAGAGAGAGAGTCAGAGAGAGAGAGAGAGTCAGAGAGAGAGAGAAAGAAAGAGGACCACAGGGTCCCTTTTGATGCTTGTGCTGCTGTGAGCATGGTGCTGAGTTAAAAGGGGGATTCCTATATCACGTGTTGCCTCTTACGGAGATGATTGATGTGGTGGGAGAGAGAGGCAGAATGAGATAGCGTAAGAGAGAGATATAATTAAATCAATGTATACTGGCAATACGTGCAGCATTAAAATTGGAAAGAAAAGAACAGAATTCTTTAACCAGGGGCGGGGCCTTCGTCAGGGTTGTAATCTGAGCCCTGCACTCTTCAATATTTACATCAACGAATTGGCCACTATTCTAGATAAATCCTCAGCCCCTGGTGTTAGTCTCCATAATTCAGAGGTTAAATGCCTACTCTTCGCAGATGACCTATGCCTGTTGTCACCCACAGCACATGGCCTACAGCAGAGCCTGGATCTGCTAGAGCAGTACTGCCAGACCTGGGCCCTGGCAGTAAACCCCAAAAAGACTAAAATAATGATTTTCCAGAGAAGATCCAGATCTTAGGGAATTAGACCAAAGTTCTCAATTGGTACAAAATATATAGAGTACTGCACACACTACAATTACTTAGGTTTAAAAATAAGCTCAACTGGACACCTTAATGAGGCAGTGAATGAACTGAGAGAGAAAGCACGCAGGGCATTCTACGCAATTAAAAAGCAAATTCAAATTGAAATAACTATTAAAATCTGGCTAAAACTAATTGAATATGTCATTGAACCAATTGCACTTTATGGCAGCGAGGTGTGGGGTCCACTTGCAAAACAAGATTTCATCAAATGGGACAAACATCCCATTGAAACCCTGCATGCAGAGTTCTGTAAGATTCTCCTACATGTCCAGAGGAAAACTACAAACAATGCATGCAGGGCAGAATTAGGCAAATATCCACTAATAATAAAAACTCAAAAAAGAGCAATTAAGTTTTGGAAACATCTAAAATACAGTGACCCCCTCTCATATCACTACCAAGCCCTGCAATACCAAGAGCTGAGCAAAGAAAAGAGTCCCCTCATCCAGCTGGTCCTGGGGCTGAGTTCACAAACCTGTTCTACTAACACACTGAAGCCTCAGGACCAGAACATCCAATCAATCAGAATAAACCAAATTACAACACAGTCAAAACAAAACTACATTGCTTATTGGGAAACACAAGCACAAGCACAGAGCAAAATGCAGTGCTATCTGGCCCTAAATCGACAGTACACCATGGCTAACTATTTGACTATGGTTACTGATCAAAACCTTAGAAAAACCTTGACAAAGTACAGGCTCAGTGAGCACAGCCTTGCCATTGAGAACTGTAGACACAGGAAAACCTGGCTCCCTGTAGAGGAAAGGCTGTGCAACCACTGCACAACAGCAGAACTTGAGACGGAGCTGCATTTCCTGACAAAATGTCAAAAATATAAAACAATTAGAGAGTGTCATTTCCCCAAATTTGAAACTCTTATTCAAGGTTTCAAAGACCTCTCTGATGAGGATAGGCTACCCGTCCTGTTGGGGGAGGACGCAGAGAGCTGTGGGTTGGCAGCGCACTACATTGCTGCCTGCCATAAGTTGAGGGACAGTGTCTGACAGACCAATCAACCTGCACATGTACTCTACTGTATGTTTATTGTTATTGTTGAATGTATGGTTATTTTGACACTTAGTTATTGTTGTTACTGTTGTCCCGTTGACCATTTTGATTCTCATTTTTATATTGTAAATAAGCTTTGGCAATATGTACATTGTTACGTCATGCCAATAAAGCAAATTGAATTGAATTGAATTGAATTGAAATTGATATTCCTGAGTCAGGTCTTCCACACGTCTTCATCCGCAAACCAGACACAGTCTATAGTTCAGTGTAGCACTGCCTTTTTCTTGTACCAGTCAAAGGCTTCCTTTTTTAAATGTCTCCAACAAGAGCGGATATCACAGCGGAGGTGACAGTGGAGCCGGCGCTGGACCTCAGATAGCTCTGCACTTTGATTAAACGAGGCCACAGAAAGCCTGGGGTCCTTCCTGTTGTACTGAGACTCTGGAGCCACAGATTGGCCCACTTAGGCACAAAGCGAAAGACGGGAGATGCATTATTCAACAGGCTGGCCAGGCGGCCTATCAGAGAGCGTTATTACCAGCTGGCCTATCAGAGAGACTGTTAGTTACTCCTCTTGTATTTGGATGGCGTCTCAGACAGAGATGTAAATCCTACATTGGCTGTCTTAATGAAGAAGGTTGGGATAAAACACCTCAACAACCTTTGGATTGTAAATTGAACTCTGTGATCCCTCAAATCTCAGACTGCTTTCTGGGTAACAGGAATAGTCCCTTGCTAGGAGGAAGTGGCAGATTCCATTTCACGCCAAAGGAGGGGGTCTGAATTGTTGCAGGAGAGCAGAGGGGGAATGGAATTGGATATTATGTTAAGATGAAAACCCACTCACAGAAGGATGTGGATAAACATTACAAACCTTTCCTTACAGTCAGACTATAGCATTTCTCAGTTTCTTTCATCTCTTGAGTTTCTTGCTTACAGCTACCTTTTTTCTCTCCCTTTCTTGACTATTTTTAAACCAAAAACAGCTGGACTTGACTGGTCTACTTTATATCAGTGTTTTTGGTCATGAACTGGGACTAGGAGTGTTTGTATTATGTTGAGTGTAACAAAGTATAGCAGGGCAGGGAAGCTACCAGTATCCCGATACTCATTAATATCCTGGCAAGGAAACAAAACATGAATCGGATGTAACTTCTACAGAAGTTAAATCACTGACTTGTAATCCAGAGTCACATGTATTTATTTTCCAAGCTATAGCACACAATATTTTACATATTTAAAGAATTTGATCTGCTTCATGTTTCCATGAAGCTGGGCTGAGCAGAGAGGTAATAATGTTACAGTAAAAGATTGTAACGACAAATTGCCTAAAACAATTCAAAACAGCAGAGGGAGCACCCCCTATCAAAGGGACAGCAGTGGAGAAGGTGGACAAACTGAAATGGTCCACCCACACAGACAGCGTGGTGAAGACGGCGCAACAGCGCCTCTTCAACCTCAGGAGGCTGAAGAAATTTGGCTTGTCACCCAAAACCCTGACTAACTTTTACAGATGCACAATCGTCAGCATCCAGTCGGGCTGTATCACAGCCTGGTACGGCAACTGCACCGCCCTCAACCGGAAGGCTCTCCAGAGGGTGGTGCGGTCTGCACAACGCATCACCGGGGGCAAACGACCTGCCCTCCAGGACACCTACAGCACACGATGTCACAGGAAGGCCATAAAGATCATCAAGGACAACAACCACCCGAGCCACTGCCTGTTCACCCCGCTACCATCTAGAAGGTGAGGTCAGTACAGGTGCATCAAAGCTGGGACCGAGAGACTGAAAAACAGCTTCTATCTCAAGGCCATCAGACTGCTGCCTACTTTGAGACCCAATCACTGGCCACTTTAATAAATGGACCACTAGTCACTTTATACAATGCCACTCTAAATAATGTCATTTTAATAATGTTTACATATCTTACATTACTCATATCACATGTATATACTGTATTTTATACCATCTATTTATACCATCTACCTCGACTATGCTGCTCGGCCATCGCTCATCCATATACTTACATGTACATATTCTTTCACCCCTTTAGATGTGTGTGTATTAGGTAGTTGTTGGGGAATTGTTAGATTACTTTTTAGATATTACTGCACTGTCAGAACTAGAAGCACAAGCATTTTGCTACATTCACATTAACATCTGCTAACCCTGTGTGTGTGTGACAATTAAACATTGATTTGATTTGTCACTCACATTGCCTTCCAACAGACTTCTCCAATGGTTCAAAATGTTTTGCTTCTATTGCAATTATGATTATGATCATTTTTACCACTTTCGTAAAGCTAAAAGCACGAGCTGCCTCAAGAAACAATTATGGCTTTTAATCTGTGACAGATATGGTCTTCTATACAGAGGCATGTGAAATGATTAAATAAACTTCACTTACAAATGATTCCATACCAAAATCGTATCGCAAAGTGGTGCAGCATGTACAAACTAAAAAAGTTTGGAATCAAATCAAAAAGAACATGTCTCTCCTACAACAGCACTGCAGGGAGAGACAGCATTAACTCTATCTGAGCTGATAGAATTCAGTCTATTCCTGTGGGGCTGCTATATTCCCCAGGGTGATAGATCGAGGAGAAACTCATCACACAGAGCTAATTGTTCATCTTCCCTCAAGTGTGTTGTGTCCGGGTGGCTAAAAACACTGGCAGCTGTTTCCTCTGTTCTAGTAGAAAACAAAAATTGGGATTACGAGCCCCTCTACCTTCAGATAGGTGACAACGCACAGCAGCAAACGTTAGCCTCAGCATTAGAAAGACATTCTGTACACAAAGTACTGAAATGACTGCTACCTTTAGAAAGGACAGAAGCCATTTTGTTCATTTAGACTGAAGTCCGTATCCTCTGTCAATTTGACTTCCTCAGGTCCCATATTTTATGTATTCAGGACGGGGAGAAGTGCTGCATGCTGCACCGAGCCCTGGCAGTCCAGAGGAGGGATGGCATGTGCTGAGAGGAAGAAGAAAGCACTGACGGGACTTGGACAGGAGATGGAAGGAGAGAGAAGGATGAAAGAGGAGGAGGGGGGAAGGAGCCCTGGTTCCCTCCTCCTCTAATGAATCCATCACTGGTACAGGTGGAGGAGAGGAAGGCTGGGGTCGGAGTGTTCCATGACCAAAGGAATTACCTTTCTCATCCAAATGTTGTTTGAATGTTTTATAAATTATGTTTATATGAATGTTAAGCTGGAGTATTGAATATGAAAGGGCATTGACTAGGACAGGCTTTGTCTTCCTCTGTAGAAACACGTTCGTCTACTATACAGTACTGAATGTGTCTGTCCCAAATGGCTTCCTATTCCCTATTTAGTGCAATAACTTTGACAAGAGCCCTATGGGCTAAATCAAAAGTAGTGCACTAAAGGAAATAGGGTGCAGATGACATCAAATCGGAAATGGATCATTGAACTGGATTTACAAGGTGCCATATATTAGTTCCACATACAGTCTCTCGATTACGAGCCATGAAAGACATTGGTTTATGCTGTCACACACAAATGGTGCCCACTGTGGCTGGGTGGGTTATTTCAATAAAGAGACGGTGGCAGACTATAAAGCAGTACCCTGGTGTGTGCCTGTGTATATACCATGTAGACTAAACACAACCATGTCTTATTTCCAGCCATCAGCCAGTGTTAGTCCTATAATCCTGAATGCGACTCGATGCCCTCACTGTCACAGAGACCATAATATCCTGCTGTAGCTCTGAGAGAAGTGCTTAGGGCCTGGCTTTAGGTAAGCCAAGATATCATTCTCTATTATCTTTACAGAGCAATGCATCTTCATGTAGGCCTACTTCAAACACAGATCAGCTCTGACAGGGTAGGTAGCCACACCTTATTTATCTCCTTTTAAAAACAGCACATCCCCTGCCAACATTCGTATAAAGAGAGTGACCCAAGTGAACACAGAGCCGTAACTTGAAAGTTCATGCCAATGCCTCTGACATGAGTGCGTGGAGGTCTGAGTAACGCAGAGGATCTTACGTTTTTAAGGCTGTGGCATAGTGACCATTGTGTCAGCAGAACCAGAGCAGAGGAGATCCGTCACAGGGAGGCAAGTGAAGAGAACGGGACCTGGGTCTCACACTCCAACCAACAATGACAAACAACCCTCAGCAGATCCATTACACTGTTTGAAGATTGTATGGAGAAGGCTACTGATCTTTAGAGAATGTACATAAAGACCCAGCGCAGTCAAAATGCAGTTTCCCTGTGTTTTATTGCAGCATGAAACTAACATTGTAAAATGTTTGAAAAAACGCGAAGAAACTGTGTTATTTCCTGATAGTTGCTGATTGAAAATACAATCTACGCAGGACATTCTAATCGACAGACATCAATCGCCATGAAGTGAATTGGTTAATAGACCAATAGCAAAGAGAGTTCCAAACCTCTCTTCTAATAATAGCTCGTTCTCCCCTTCCCACTCAGACCACTCAGACAGTCCTATCAAAATGATTGTTTAATAAATTGTTGTTGCTAAAAAGCTACTTAATTGTTACCCAGAAATGATTTGATATTGATAGAAAAACATCTGCATTGTCCCTTTAAGCGAAAACAGGTGATCTTTCAGAAAAAAAGCAGCTTTAAAACAGCCGCTCAGCCACTCGAGGTCTCACATTAGAGCACAGGAGACAGGGAGACACACGGAACATGTGTTTGCAGCACTGACATACAGTAAGGTATTCAGGCAACAATGTTTCCACAGACAACTAGGACGAATGCACTCGTTCAAACACAAATTCATAGCCACACACATGCAATATTGTCTACATAAAATAAACCACCCAGCAACACAAATAACTTTTTTTCCCTGTATCTCTCAAACACACTATTGTCATCCATGCAGGCACCGCTGTGATCCTTTGCTCCTTGCTACCCTTGACACCAACACCTGTCTGCTGCGAGCTGCCACTCTCTGTTCCTGTCTCAATACTAGGAGGAGAGAGCAACCCTGCTGCTGTATCATTCTACTGTTCAGCTCCTCTGCACGTACCTTCCACACCCTGGGAATCAAACTGTATTCAGCACTGCTCTGCTAATACTCGCTAAAGGTTAATGCACACGGGATTGGATTGGAGAAGGCTAAATTCACATCTGCTATTTGCAGTATCAGTGCCTTTATTTCACATATTAACATTTCATTCATTCCACAAATATGATAGTAATGTGATTTATTGCTGTTGTAAAAGGCCTGACATAGACATGGCTTTTGAGGAGCAGATGTTTTTGATTTAAGTCAATATTGTTGTCAGGGCAAAAGCCTTGATGTAGAAGGTGGTTGAAATACATTCGACAAAAGTCACCAACAGTTTGATTTATCCCATGTCAAAAGATACTCCCAATAACAGGCAGCCTGAGTGTACCTGTGAAGGAGCAAAGCTCATTGATGATGTCACTTCCCTGAAAATACAGTAGGTGTCAAATCAAATCAAATGTTATTGGTCACATACACATGGCGAGCAGATGTTAATGTGAGTGTAGCGAAATGCTTGTGCTTCTGGTTCCGACAGTGCAGTAATATCTAACAAGTGATCTAATAATTCCCCAACAACTACCTAATACACACAATTCTAAAAGGGTTGAATGAGAATATGTACATATAAATATATGGATGAGCGATGGCCGAGAGGCATAGGCAAGGTGCAATAGATGGTATGAAATACAGTATATACTGTATTCAGGCTTTTATTTTGAATGGAGGTACGTCACTCGCCGTGGAAGTCGAAGAAGGCGTCCTCTGGCAGCGGGGGTCTCCATGGAGACGACACAGACCAGAAACAGCTTTGCCGCCCTGGATCCAGAGGTTCCGGCGCCTTCGTCCGTGGTGGCTTCCCAATCAAGATCGGATCCGGAAGTACCTGTGTCTTCGTCCTCGGTTCGGTCTCCCTCTCCGGTGGCTTCTACCTCGGGTTCAGATCCTCGGAGCTCCCAGCCTCACCAGACCATGAGGCTGCCTGAGAGACCGGCCCATTCAACATCACCAGCTGTCATCATAGGCAGCTCTATGGTAAGAAACATCTCGGTTCCCAAGGCAAAAACCCTGTGTTACCCAGGAGCACGAGTACAGCACATAACAAGCCTGCTTCCGACTGTTCTACCACAGATGCCGGGAGCTGACACTGTCACAGTCCATGTGGGCTCAAACGACATCAGGAGGGCTAGCTTGGAACATTTGAAAATGGATATTAAAGAACTGATTTTAGCATTAAAAGACTCTAAAAAACAGGCAATAATTTCAGGTCCAGTACCATCGTTGGGCTGCGGGTGTAAAAGATTCAGCAGACTGCTGGCATTACACATCTGGCTAAAAGACTACTGTAGCTCTGCTGGAGTCACTTTTATAGATAACTTTGACACCTTCTGGAAACAGAAGATACTCTACAGGAATGACGGAGTCTATCCAAATTATCTTGGCTCCTGGACTCTGTCCATGCATTTTGCGTTGAAACAATGACTGGTAAATTATCCAAGACCAGCTCAGTTAATCCTTACCATTGTCACAATGAGTTGCCATAATGCTGCATCAAATGTACATGATCTTAGGGGCATTGGCAAACACAATGTAAGTAATTGAATTGATGTAACCCTAATTGCACCGAATACATCTGTTTATATTACAGCTATTGTAAGCAGTAATCATGAGCCTGTAAACCAGAGTTACACTGTTAGCACTGAGGAGGTGTGCAATAGTAGGAAGACCACTTTATGCAGCTCACCCTGCACTATCAACTCCAATGTAAATAACATGAGTAAGCCTACCCCTAATAAGCTTCTCAGTAAAGCATTAAAAACAATCAAGCAACCCAGAAAAGTGCTAGAAATAGCCCATATTAACATATGTAGCCTAATAAACAATGTCCATGAAGTCAATAACTTGCTTGTAAGAGATGACATACATATTCTCTGAAACTCACTTAGATAATGCCTTTGATGTTACAGTGGTAGCAATACGTGGTTATAACATCTACCGAAAAGACAGAAATGCCAACGGAGGCGGTGTTGCAGTCTATATTCATAACCACATTCCTGTAAAGCTTAGAGACGATCTAATGTTAAATACTGTTGAAGTAATATGGCTACAGGTTCATCTGCCTCACCTAAAGCCCATTTTTGGGGGAAGCTGCTATAGACCACCAAGTTCAAACAGTCAGTATCTGGATAACATGTGTGAAATGCTTGATAACGTATGTGATATCAGAGAAGTATATTTTCTGGGTGATAAAAATATTGACTGGCTATCATCAAGCTGCCCACTCAGGAATAAACTTCATACTGTAACCAGTGCCTGCAACCTGGATCAGGTTGTCAGTCAACCTACCAGGGTAGTTACAAACAGCACAGGAATCAAATCATCAACATGTATTGATCACATCTTTACTAACGCTGCAGATATTTGCTTTAAAACAGTATCCAAATCCATAGGATGTAGTGATCACAATATAGTAGCCATATCTAGGAAAACCAAAAATCCATAGGCTGGGCCTAATATAGTGTATAAGAGGTCATACAATAAGTTTAGCTGTGATTCATATGTTGATGATGTAAAGAATATTTGCTGGTCTGTGGAGGGTAATGAGGAGCAACAAGACGCTGCACTTGATCCATTTATGAAACGATTTATTCCAGTTACTAATAAGCACGCACCCATTAAGAAAATGACTGTACAAACTATTAAATCCCCTCGGATTGACGAGGAATTGAAAAATTGTATGGTTGAGAGGGATGTGGCAAAAGGTATGGCAAATAAGTCTGGCTGCACAACCGATTGGCAAATGCACTGCAAGTTAAGAAATCATGTGACTAAACTAAGTCAAAAGAAACAAAGATAAATTACATTAAGAATGACAGGGGCGGCAGCGTAGCCTAGTAGTTAGAGCATTGGACTAGTAACCGAAACGCTATAAATACAAATACAAAATACAAATGATGAGTAATGTAAGATTTGTAAACATTATTTAGTGTAAAGTGACTAGATCACTTTGTGAAAGTGGCCAGTGATTGGGTCTCAATGTAGGCAGGCAGCCTCTCTGAGTTAGGGATTGCTGTTTAGCAGTCTGATGGCCTTGAGATATAAGCTGTTTTTCAGTCTCTCGGTCCCAGCTTTGATGCACCTGTGCTGACTGCGCCTTCTGGATGATAGCGGGGTTAACAGGCAATGGCTCAGGTTGTCTTTGGTTGGCTCTGGTTGTCTTTGATGATCTTTTTTGCCTTCCTGTGACATCGGATGCTATAGGTGTCATGGAGGGCAGGTAGTGAAGAGTTGTGCACACCGCACCACCCTCTGGATAGGCATGCGGGTGAGGGCGGAGCAGTTGCCATACCAGGCTGTGATATAGGATACTATCGATTGTGCATCTGTAAAAATTAGTCAGGGTTTTGGGTGAAAAGCCAAATTTCTTTAGCCTCCTGAGGTTGAAGAGGCGCTGTTGCGCCTTCTTCACCACGCTGTCTGTGTGGGTGGACCATTTCAGTTTGTCGTTGATGTGTACGCCGAGGAATTTTAAACGTTCCACTTTCTCCACTGCTGTCTCTTCGATGTGGATAGGGGGGTGCTCCCTCTGCTGTTTCCTGAAGTCCGTGTAGAATGCTGAGGTGTAGTGGTAGTAGTCAATGAACAGCATTCTTACATAGGTATTGTATTCTCTTGTCTCTTGTCCAGATGGGATAGGGCAGTGTGTAGTGTGATGGCGACTGCATCTCTGTGGACCTGTTAGGGCGGTACGCAAACTGAAGTGGGACTAGGGTGATCCTTGACTAACCTCTCAAAGCACTTCATGATGACAGAAGTGAGTGCTACGGGACGGTAGTCATTTATTTCAGTTATCTTGGGTACAGGAACAATGATGGCCATGTTGAAGCGTGGGAACAGCAGACTGGGATAGGGAGTGATTGAATTTGTCCATAAACATACCAGCCAGCTGATTTGCGCATGCTCTGAGGATGCGGCTAGGGATGCTGTGACCTCGGTGTCCGTGACGTGGCTGATTTTCTTTTGTAGTCTGGGATTTCCTGTAGACCCTGCCACATACGTCTCATGTCTGAGCCGTTGAATTGCAACTCCACTTTGTCCCTATACCGGCATTTTGCTTGTTTGATTGCCTTGCGGAGGGAATAACTACATTGTTCACATTGTAGTGGTGGTGGTTCGCGCATTCAGTTTTGCGCGAATGCCGCCATCCATCCGCGGTTTCTGGTTAGGGTAGGTTTTAATAGTCACCGCGGGTACAACATCTCCAATGCACTTCTTTATAAATTCACTCACCGAGTCAGCATATAGGTCAATGTTATTCTCTGAGCCTGACCGGAACATATCCCAGTCCGCATGATCAAAACAATCTTGAAGCGTGGATTCCGATTGGTCAGACCAGCGTTGAATGGTTCTCGTCACTGGTACATCCTGTTTGAGTTTCTGCCTATAAGACGTTAGGAGCAAGACGGCGTTGTGGTAGGACTTGCCGAAGGAAGGGCGGGGGATGGCTGTGCATGTATCGCGGAAGTTAGAGTAGCAGTGGTCGACGGTATTGCCCATGCGCGTAGTGCAATCAACATGCTGATAGAATTTAGGTAGCCTTGTTCTCAAATTTGCGTTGTTAAAATCCCCAGCTACAATAAATGCAGTGAACTACTGTTCATTTTGATTGTATGAAAATAATTCTTCACAATTAACCAACACCATTCTAGCTAATCTTCTGCATCCACAACAGCTATACAATATAAGTATGCTATCCTGGTCTTTTGTGGGCTGGTTGGTTATATAAAAGACAGCATGAAGAATAGTCGTGGTGCGTGTATGGGGGACTGTAAACAAATCTTAGCGTGTTTGCTAATGAAAGCAAGCTAATGTGCTGAAATATTCAGTGACTCCATTCTACCTGGCCCAAGGCAAAGACATAATACTGAATTCACTGCATTTCCTGTCATACCTTCCTAAATAGGTCACAATAAGCCAACGTTTTGCTGGGTATTCTCTAACAAAGTGCTGAGTGGGCTGACTTCCCTTTGCACTTTAACTTTCCAGACGTTTCGAGGGTTGACTTGTTAATATTGTCATCATAACAACTAAAAGTATTTAGTTAATCACATGAATTGCGAAGGTGCTGAATGGACATGAATGCAGTTGTTTCTTTCTAGCTGTGGCTACTAATACAGTGGCAAAGCCATTCTCACTAAAGACTTCATTATTAATTTGCTTTGCTAAACAGTTGCAGTTGTCTGTTAAGTCAAATGGACACCCATTAGCGCTCTGAGATAGCCATGCTGCTGCTTGTTTGAGCCATTTCGAAGTTTTGTGGTTTAAACTAACACATGGAGTAAACATTCTGTTATCAACACAACCGTGTTGATAACAGAATGTTTACTCCATGGTTCTTACTCCATACTCCATGGTTCTTACTCCATACTCCATGGTTCTTACTCCATACTCCATGGTTCTTGGGAACTTTTTGCTCCCAAAATGATCACCCCCCCGAACCAGAGGAACAGTGTTCCGGAATGTATGTGTTTCTAGGTCTAATGAATTGCCATTAACGACTGTAAATCCACATGGCTGGTAACTTTTCCCGAGCTGCATCTTCTCTCCTCAGAGAGCTGGAAGACTTGACAGTGTCTCGTGATGCTAGTGAACATTGAAGCCACCATTGTGCAGGTTTCCCATCAGAGAGCAGACTGATGTAACACAGCAATAATATACATAATGCCAATGTTATGGAAGGCTGTTGGAGACTCGAGCTGTTGTTAACGGTGTGCCATCATTACCTAATGTTCTGTTGCTAAGCAGGGGCACATAGAGCCACTTCTGAGGTTTTGTGAGGTGTGACTGCTGTCTAAACCGGCACACAGCGCAAGGTTTTAGTGTGATAAGTCTGTCCTTAAAAACACCATACTCTGATTGGTCACTCTCCATCTATGACTCTCTCTACTGCTAAGATTCTGTAAAAGAATGAGTGGTCATATTAGATTTGCGTGCACAGTCTTTGATCTAAATCTCTGACTGACTGTAGTCAAACAGTCAGACAGATTTAACATTCTATTTTTAGCATAGCCAATCAGCCTACTATTTAGAACGCAATTACCGGTATTTGGAAATGGCCACTCACACAGGTTTTCACTATGACCAGTACTTAATGTGAGCTGATCTTTTATTGTGTCTCTCTGTGGTTTGGGTATATTTACAAGACACTACTGACACTATCTGTTATTCACTCACTCAATAGGCCTATAGCCTACACAGTACACCCACTGAAATCCCACTGAAATCCAACGGAGGTCTTCAAGTTCTGTTAGATGACTCAGACTGAAATGTACAAAAATTATACATAACCATAACATCTGATTCTTTGTTTGTCTTTGTAAGTGAACTTCGGATAAACTCTCCGCTTCAAAATCTCAAAATAACCAATTTATGGGGACACAATGCCAAGTCCATAGAAATAAAATATATTTCTATTGTCTGGTCAACCGGTCTATGAATTACACAATTAAGACCTAAACATGCAGCAGACTAGAGAGCATATACTGACGCAAGAGTGAAAATGTTTATAAACTGTAGTGCTTTGCATTTTAAGTTGTAAATGTGTCTGCAACTTTGTGTGCTGCTATTTTAGCCAGGTCTCGTAAAAGAGAGTGTTAATCTCAATGAGACTAACCCGGTCAAATAAAATAAAAGAGCATTGAAGTGTATTCATTCTACTCAGGTTATTTGCTCTGTGGCTCTACTCAATTTCAGTGCATCCGTGAATAGACAGTGTAACATTGTTCTGCATAAACACTCAATGTCTATTACGTACACATCTAACATGTCCTTTGTACCTGTAATCTAAACCTACTCAAGGTTTTCAGGTCTAGTTCTGAGTTGGTAATGATACATAGTAATGAGATGAAATGAACAGACATGAATGAGTGAGAACTCAAACTCACTAAGGTCATTTATTTAGAATTGTGCACCAAGACAAATGGTAAAAAGAGTGATTCATAACACTGACAAATAATCCCGACTAATTAAGGTCACCAAGACAGCAGAGAACATACAGCAACACCTCTGTCTTAAGGCCCTCTTCATTCTACTTGTCATAATGCCATTAATTAGAGATGCGTTCCTTAATTAGAATGCACATAGTCACAGATTTAAAAGTAAGTGTAATTTAGTAATGAAAAGTCAACAAGCGAAAGAGGGCACACACACACACACACACACACACACACACCATTGTTTTCCGTGCGACATGTAACTCACTCCGTGACAGAAACCTGAAGGCTCCTCTGTGCTTTGATTGGCAGGTGCTGTTGGCATGGTAGCAGCCAGCCTAAGGTATGAGAGCTGCAATCATAGCAGCGCAGAATCCTGTGGCTTTAGACAGACGGCCCTGACCTCCACAGGACTAACTGGCAATAAACCCCTCAGGATGGAAAACATGAAAGCGCCTCTACCAAGTTTCTACCTCACTTTAAATTACTCCCCCAGTCACAGGCTCACAGTATCCAATGCATTGGTACTACTGATGTACAATTGTGTCAATTATCATCGTTTTTTATTGTACCTGGAGGTAGGCTGGGTCTCTTCCTCTTATTGCGGTTCTCAGCTCCGTTTTCCAGAGGACAGTCTGACACCAGTGGCCCGTTGGAGTTGCTGAACTGCAGGGGCTCGTTGTTGGAAGACGGGTCAAAGGAGAGCGGGTTCAGTCCTGAAACACACAGAAACACAACAAGCAGCCATGTTAAACCAGATGGGCCATGAGTTCTAGATACTATTGTGTAACTCGTTCACAATATATCCAATCCAGTGCAGAGTGCATGTAGGCTACAAACTATTTAATACTGTATGTGAAGGAGAGAGACCACAAGGAGAGAAAAATGTATACCATACAGTGTTTGACTTCCGTTGGCGAAGTCAAAACTAAATAAAAACAGGCAAGACTGTGGAAGTACAACTTTATTCAACCATAAGTAAAACAAATGTTCCCTATTTAACAGTCAGGAGTTCAACAAACTAAAGAAGAAGAATTATCCCCTTTTAACGTTGTTTCACTTCTTCAAGGACATACATTAGAGACCCCTACAAGTGACAGTACAACAGTTGAAGTCGGAAGTTTACATACACCTTAGCCAAATACATTTAAACTCAGTTTTTCACAATTCCTAAAATTTTATCCTGGTGAATATTCCCTCTCTTAGGCCAGTTAGGATCACCACTTTATTTTAAGAATGTGAAATGTCAGAATAATAGTAGAGAGAATTATTTTTTTCAGCTTTTATTTTTTCATCACATTCCCAGTGGGTCTGAAGTTTACAAACACTCAATTAGTATTTGGTAGCATTGCCTTTAAATTGTTTGACTTGGGTCAAACATTTGGGTAGCCTTCCACACGCTTCCCACAATAAGTTGGGTGCATTTTGGCCCATTCCTCCTGAGAGAGCTTTGTGATGGCCACTCCAATACCTTGACTTAGTTGTCCTTAAGCCATTTTGCCACAACTCTGGAAGTATGCTTGGGGTCATTGTCCATTTGGAAGACACATTTGCGACCAAGCTTTAACTTCTTGACTGATGTCTTGAAATGTTGCTTCAATATATCCACATACTTTTCCTTCATCATGATACCGTCCATTTTGTGAAATGCACCGGTCCCTCCTACAGCAAAGCACCCCCATAACACAATGCTGCCACCCCCATGCTTCACAGTTGGGATGGTGTTCTTCGGCTTGCAATCCTCCCCCTTTTTTCTCCAAACATAACGATGGTCATTATGGCCAAACAGTTCTATTTATGTTTCATCAGACCTGAGGACATTTCTCCAAAAAGTACGATCTTTGTCCCCATGTGCAGTTGCACACCGTAGTCTGGCTTTTTTATGGCGGTTTTGGAACAGTGGCTTCTTCCTTGTTGAGCGGCCTTTCAGGTTATGTCGATATAGGACTCGTTTTACTGTGGATATAGATACTTTTGTACCTCCTTTCTCCAGCATCTTCACAAGGTCCTTTGCTGTTATTCTGGGATTGATTTGCACTTTTCACACCAAAGTACGTTCATCTCCAGGAGACAAAACGCGTCTCCTTCCTGAGAGGTATGATGGCAGCGTGGTCCCATGGTGTTGATACTTGCTTACTATTGTTTGTACAGATGAATGTGGTATCTTCAGGCGTTTGGAAATTGCTCCCAAGGATGAACCAGACTTGTGGAGGTCCACAATTTTTGGCTGATTTCTTTAGATTTTCCCATGATGTCAAGCAAAGAGGCACGGAGTTTGAAGGTAGCCCTTGAAATATATGCACACCTCCAATTGACTCAAATTATGTCAATTAGCCGATCAGAAGCCAAGTCAAGTCATGACATAATTTTCTGCAATTTTCCAAGCTGTTTAAAGGCACAGTCAGCTTGTATGTAAACTTCTAACCCACTGGAATGGTGAAACAGTGAATTATAAGTGAAATAATCTGTCTGTAAACAATTGTTGGAAAAATTACTTGTGTCACGCACAAAGTATATGTCCTAATCAACTTGCCAAAAGTATAGTTTGTTAACAAGAAATTTGTGGAGTGGTTGAAAAATGAGATTTAATGACTCCGACCTAAGTGTATGTAAACTTCCGACTTCAACTGTATGTCAGAATCTCCAGATTGTTGTGTCTTTCTGTTCAGGGGCCCAATTTATAGCCGGTGCGTTTCAAATGAATTGTCTGTGTGCGGCATTTTTGAAAACTGCACAGGCAAAAACATAGAGATTTCTGAACTTGCCACACGCCATGTATACACGTTTCCCATTATAAATTAGACCTGTCCTTAAATTGTGTTCATGTGAACAAGCATTATAACTCAATTTGGAAAACGCCCTCCATTCACCATTTATGGTGACAATAATGTATTTTATTTGTTGTATAATTTGGAACTATTCAAATCAGTTTCTAAATGAAAGAGCAATGGCAAATTTGATCACATTTCTGTATAGGTGCGGGCAGAATATTTTGCAGTGACATTCTCAAACTAATCGTGCATGCTGCCTATAGTAAGATTGATTGTATATTCGAAACAATTTAAAAGTAGACTAAACGCTACAACCCACACATCTATGCAAAATATTAATTGTTCAATCTTTAGTTTATCAATAAATGATTGTGTTTCTTTCTCCTGCTTTGGTATAGGCTCTGAGATTAAAACTAGGCAATGATGTCGCGCTCATATCGTACAGCAATACTGTAGCCTACCCATACCGTCAAATGTTTTACATAAGCTACCGGTCAATTTACTGTAGTTGGCAGAATGTTATAATCTTTTGCAGTCATTTATGTTGTATCTAGCAATGGACTGTGTCAGTTTTTGAAAGAGAAAATGATGGCAAATTGTTGTGGACCTGTCAGCAGAAAGTTTAAATTCAGTTTTGCATCAACTTTTCCCCCAACCCAAATATGCTGGATTGTCTAGGGCATGCTACTATTTTTTTTGTATTATTACAGTAGGCATACTTACAGTAGCATAGGCCTACCGCAACATCAAATATCAACTGTTCACCTCTTAAATTTGACTGTATATTATAAACCGTACTGCCTATGGGATTGAAAAACTTTAAATAGATAGCCTCCGAGAAAGTATTCAGACCACATGACTTTTCCCATATTTTGTTACATTACAGCCTTATTCTAAAATGTATTACATAGTTGTTGTTTTTTTTATATAAATGTGCAACAATTTTAAAAACCCTGTTTTCGCTGTGTCATTATGGGGTATTGTGTGTAGATTGCTGAGGATTTTTTCTTCTAAAATGTATTTAAAAAATAAGGCTGTAATGTAACAAAATTTGGAAAAAGTTAAGCGGTCTGAATACTTTCCGGGGGTACTCTAGAACTCTCTCAAAGTGATTTGGCTATAGATACAATTAAATGAGAGATGCACATGGTAATTTGTTGTATGGCTATTTCGGGAATATGCACCCATCACAGCCAGAAAAGGTGAAGAATGTATTCTGCAATGGTTAGGAAAATAAAATAAATAGGAAATAGATTCCTACATCTAAATATTTTACATTATAAAAATAAAATGCATCGATTTTTGCTCTTTTCACTACGGCAAATGGCCGCATTTTTGTTTCTGTTTTCAGTTTTAATGAATAGGCGAGTCATCATTTGTACAAAATGTTTACTTGCCAGCTTGCAATACAATATTTCAACCAATAGCAGATGTGCGTACGTATAGTCCAAAGTTTGTGGGGATGTGAGCACACTCAACTCAGGTATAAAAAATACAAAAGATGCTCACTTTTGCATGAAAACTGGTGCACGCACATTTTGTGATACTGTACGTACACAGTTTATAATTGAAGCCACTGGTCTTTAAACAGTGAGGACACTAAACTAATCCAGAAGTTTAATTTCCATCCCAGCATATTTCTGTCCTGAGAGGAACAAAGACAGGATTAAAACACAAAGACCACCATTAGTTATGAACCTACGACACACTTTAGATTATTTTATATAATTATATTAAGAGTGTGAGTGCAGGCGCCGATATAGAAATGGGCCAATCTGTCCAACAGCTACAAGCAGACAATCCTTTTCCAAAACCAGTCCTTCTATTTTTCTGACCGATAGTGTCTTCCAAAGGATAAAGCAATAAGGAGAGTAGAGGCTGATAAATTATGGAAACAATAACAATGTGAATATTGCCCCAAAATCTCAGGAAACAAACAAATTAAATTGTGTTCCGAGCTTATTATTGCATATTGCATATTGCAATATGCATATTATTATTACTATTGGATAGAAAACACTCTCTAGTTTCTAAAACCGTTTGAATTATTTCTCTGAGTGAAACAGAACTCTTTCTGCAGCACATTTCCTGTCAGGGAGTGAGATTTCAGAAATCGAGGTCCCTGTTCTGGGGTCAGTTTATAAGTCCCAATGTAAGCTATGGGGCTACATGCACTGCATACGTCTTCCTCTAGATGTCAGTAAGCGGGGAGAATTTGAATGGAGTGGATTGCGCAATCTGGGCCCTATATATAGACCGTGGAATGGAAGTACCGTCCTTTTCAACGGTGCGCTTGGCGCATGAAGACATCACATTGCAAACGCTTTCGTTTTAGTAGTTCTATATCTCCGGTCATGTTTTTATTCGTTATAGGTGTTAAAGACATCATAAGGTAGTTAATTTAAATCAACTTATAGCAGTTATAGCAGTTTATTGCGATTTTCCTGGATTTCAATGTGACGCGCGTTCAGGAGTTGGACTCCTCTCCAGTGGGTGGCTAACGTTTGCGGCTAATTCGACAGGACAAGAGGACATCTTTCAGCCAAAAGACGATTGTTTTGAAGAAAGGACACCTTGCCCAAGATTCTGATGGAAGCTCAGCTAATAGTAAGCAGTCTTTATGCTGTTAATTCATTGTTCTGTTGAAAAAAGTAAAATGCATGAGACGCTATTTCTTGCAGTGTAGCATTGCGTTATCGCAGCCTGCATTGCGCAGTTAAGTTAATTTAAAAAATTTAACCCAGCGATTGCATTAAGAACTAATTTGTCTTTCAATTGCTGTCCAACCTGTATTTTTTTAGTCAAGTTTATGAATAGTTTTCGATAAGAATAGGTGCCGTCCCAAGATGGCGCCGGACAGATTGCTTGAGATTTTGGACACTATTCTCAATGTATAAGCACGATTTGTGCCGCTAAATATGCACATTTTCGAACAAACTCTATATGAATTGTGTAATATGATGTTACAGGACTGTCATCTGAAGAATTCTGAGAAGGTTAGTGAAGAAATTTATATATTTTGGTGGTTTATACGTTATTGCTATTTTTGCCTTGAATCAATGCTGTTGTGATGTTTGCTATTGTGCTAAGCTAATATAACGCTATATTGTGTTTTCGCTGTAAAACACTTAGAAAATCTGAAATATTGTCTTGATTCACAAGATCTGTGTCTTTCATCTGCTGCACGCTGTGTATTTTTAAGAAATGTTTTATGATGAGTAATTAGCTAATACACGATGGTCTCTGTAGTTATTCTAGTCGTTTTAGTGAGAGTTGTGATGGGGGCTGCAATAGTAAACTCTGATTTATACCTGAAATATGCACATTTTTCTAACAAAACCTATCCTATACAATAAATATGTTATCAGACTGTCATCTGATGAGGTTGTTTCTTGGTGTTTCTAATAGATTTACATAGTGTGTCTTCCCTGTAAAACATTTTAAAAATCAGAAATGATGGCTTGATTCACAAGATGTTTATCTTTCATTTGGTGTCTTGGACTTGTGATTTCATGAACATTTTATTATATCATATCCCTGTAGCTTTAGGCTAGGCTATGCTAGTCAGCTTTTTTGATGGGGGGGGTTCCCGGATCCGGGTTTGTGAGGCGTTAGAGGTTAACAGAGAGTCCATCTCTGCTCTGCAGTAGAAACGGGTTGGAACCTAAATGAATTCCGACAAGCAAAAAGTTCTGAACTGGTTCGAACCCCCAAATAAGAATCAGTTTATATCGTTCCTTTTCGTTCCTTTTTCGACCTGTGAACAGTTTTTTACATTTAGTTCATTAAAACCTCTTGACGCTAGGGGTCAGATTAAAAAAAAAGAAAAAAGGTCCAGATCGTAGAATATGCATATAATTTACAGATTAGGATAGAAAACACTCCACAGCTTCCAAAACAGTCAAAATATTGTCTGTGAGTATAACAAAACTGATTCTACAGGTGAAAACCTGAGGAAATCTAACCCGGAAGGGATTTTATTTTTTTAATCTGTGTTTCCTGGCCAGTCTTTCTTCCTTTTAAAGGGGTGTCACCCAGATTCCTTTTCCAATGGCTTCCTCAGGCTGTGACCAGGCTTTAGACATCGTTTCAGGCTTTTAATTTGAAAAATGAGCAAGATTTTTCATAACTAGTCAGGTGTCCTTTGATTAGTTCCTGCGCGCGAGAGGGGTAGCTCTCCATTTTCTTTCTCTCTTTTATTGAATAGGTTACGGTCCGGTTGAAATATTATTGATTATGTTTGTTAAAAACAACCTGAGGATTGATTATAAAAAACATTTGACGTGTTTCTATGAACTTACGGATACTTTTTGGAATTTTCGTCGAACGGAACGAGGCTTTGGTTTTCTGAACATAACGCGCAACCCAAATGGCGTTTTTTGTTATAAAAGTAATATTTATCGAACAAAAATAACATTTATTGTGTAACTGGGAGTCTCGTGAGTGCAAACATCTGAAGATTATCAAAGGTAAGCGATTAATTTTATTGCTTTTCTGACCATGCTAATTTGGGGCTAGCTGTTCTAGCATTGATTGATACACTCACAAAAGCTTGGATTGCTTTCGCTGCAAAGCATATTTTCAAAATCTGACACGATAGGTGGATTAACAACAAGCTAAGCTGTGTTTTGGTATATTTCACTTGTGATTGCATGATTATAAATATTTTTTGTAATGTTTTGCGCCCTGCAATTCAGCGGTTGTTTAGGAAAATGATCCCGCTAAAGGGATCCGTAGCGCAGAGAAGTTAAATGACTTCCCCAATCAGTGTGCAAAGAGCAGGCAAGCTTGTTGTTTACATGCGTGATGGACAGAAAAGTGTAGCCTATGGCGCAAGATGTGACTTTTATGTGTGTGGAGAGAGCGAGAGAGGGTTGAGGAACAGGCTTAAATCGCTAGGCATTTTGTTATGACATGCATTATCTGAATTAGGTCCACAGAATTATACCTAGGAGGAGCAGCTTCCATGAAACACGTTAAATGTCCTTTGAGCTAGCTAGCTAAGAAGCTTGTGTGTTCAGAGCGCTGTCGTTGAGCGCCATAAAAACTAACAGGTCTGTGAGAGCCGGAATTTTTACTGGTTGGTAGGTGATCAAATACTTATGTCATGCAATAAAATGCTAATGAATTACTTAAAAATCATAAAATGTGATTTTCTGGATTTTTGTTTTAGATTCCGTCTCTCACAGTTGAAGTGTACCTCTGATAAAAATTACAGACCTCTACATGCTTTGGAAGTAGGAAAACCTGCAAAATCGGCAGTGTATCAAATACTTGTTCTCCCCACTGTACATGTTTGATGGCCATAAGTTGAGTACCAATTAAGTACAGACTGGTGAAGTAGTGAAGCATGTAGATCACATCACTTGGAGCTGTGAAGTGTGTGACTGATCAGGCATTCTTTCAGCATGGAAAGAGAAAGCTCCTGTTCTCTCCCTCTATGTATTTCTCTCTTTCCATTCTGCATCGGGGGCTCAGAAAGCTACCAACGGACTCCGAGAGCTTTACAATTATGGGTAGCAGCATTTTTATGAAAGAATTCCCTAGCTCTTCTCCACAACACAAAACCATCCTTAATGTATTTACAGTGGGATTTGAAAGGTCTCACTTTGTTCAAATTATGCGCCTTCTACACCCTTTTCTATTAGAGAGAGCTTGATAGAACCTCTCCACATCAGGCCCTTCTTCCATCTGTCTTTTTTTTCTCTCAGTCTCTCCTTCCTGTTTAGCTCTCTCTGTTTTGTGTTCTTTATTTAACCACATTTCCATCACAATGAGAACCAACCATCCCGTTCTCTCTCTGTGTCATCAGGGCTTTCCACATGAAGAGAGAAGATGGGTAAACAACAGGCTAATAAACAGAGGACAAACTGTTGAAGAAAAGCGCAGAATTGCCTTCCCTCAAACCAAGGGAAACGAGCAGGGAAATCTGCCTTGTAAACATTATGTAGAAAGCCAAATGTTTTATTGAATGAAAAGGAAATAGGCTCCATCAGTGATGGAACTCCTCTCGGCTGACTGTCTGTTTGTCTGTTTGTGGGACATCACATGGTACACCTAGTGCCCACTGCTTACAAATCCACCCACGCACCCTCCATCTCCCTACCTCTCTCTGCTCCATCTGGCAGCCTCTCTCTTCCTCTCACTCTTTCTCCCAGAAAACAGTCCACAAAATTGTCCCAGATGTCAAATGCTTCAGTTCGTTTAATAAACACACTAGAGTTTCACTAAGTGTAAAAGTTTAATAAAGCCAGCTTTTCATTCTCAGAGTTTAAGAGGTTCAAGAGGAAATAAAAAGGAGATGGGGAAATATAGAGAAAAAGAGAGCTAGATAGAGAGAGAGACAGGATAAACAGAACAATTGAAGGAAAGTGGCCAACCAGATAAATTGATGGCCTCTTTGGGGTATATTGCATTTGTAAAGTATTCAGACCCCTTGATTCCACATTTTGTAACGTTACAGCCTTATTCTCAAAAAGGATTACATTGTTTTTTCCATGATCAATCTACACACAATATCCCATAATGACAAAGCAAAACCCATTTTTGTTAAATTTATTTAAACAAATGAATAAAAAACAAAAAAATCTGAAATATCACAATTTCATAAGTATTATGACCCTTTACTCAGTACTTTGTTGAAGTACCTTTGGCAGCGATTACAGCCTTGAGTCTTCTTGGGTATGACGCTACAAGCTTGGCACACCTGTACTTGGGGAGTTTCTCCCACTATTTTCTGCAGATCCTCCCAAGCTCTGTCAGGTTGGATGAGGAGCGTCGCTGCACAGCTATTTTCAGGTCTCTCCAGAGATGTTCAATCGGGTTCAAGTCTGGGCTCTGGCTGGGCCACTGAAGGACCATTCAGAGACTTGTCCTGAAGCCACTCCTGCGTTAACTTGGCTGTGTGCTTAGGGCCGTTGTCCTGTTTGAAGGTGAACCGCCGCCCCAGTCTGAAGTCCTGAGCACTCTGGAGCATGTTTTCATCAAGTATCTCTCTGTACTTTGCTCTGTTCATCTTTCCCTTGATCCAAGATAGTTTCCCAGTCCCTGCTGCTGAAAAACATCCCCACAGCATGATGCTGCAAACACCATGCTTCACTGTAGGGATGGTGCTAAATCTCCTCGAGACATGACACTTGGCATTCAGGCCAAAGAGTTCGATCTTGGTTTCATCAGACCAGAGAATCTTGTTTCTCATGGTCGGAGAGTCCTTTAGGTGCCTTTTGGCAAACTCCAAGCGGGCTGTCATGTGCCTTTTACTGAGGAGTGGCTTCCATCTGGCCACTCTACCATAATGGCCTGATTGGTGGAGTGCTGCAGAAATGGTTGTCCTTCTGGAAGGTTCTCCCATCTCCTCAGAGGAACTCTGGAGCTCTGTCAACGTGACCATCGGTTTCTTGGTCACCTCCCTGACCAAAGCCCTTCTCCCCAAATTGCTCAGTCTGGCCAGGCAGCCAGCTCTAGGTTCCAAAATTCTTCCATTTAAAAAAAAAAAAACACGTTTTTGCTTTGCAATTATGGGGCATTGTGTGTAGATTGATGAGGGGAAAAAACTATTTAATCAATTTTAAAATAAGGCTGTAACGTAACAAAATGTTGAAAAAGTCAAAGTGTCTGAATACTTTCCGAAAGCACTGTAGATAGGTGTGTGCCTTTCAAAATCATGTCCAAATAATTGAATTTACCACAGGTGGACTCCAATCAAGTTGTCGAAATATCTCAAGGATGATCAATGGATGCGCCTGATCAATGGATGAACAGTATGAACCTGAGCTCAATTTAGTGTCTCATAGCAAAGGGTCTGAATACTTATGGAAATAAGGTATTTTTGTTATTTATTTTTAATGCATTTTCAAAAATAAATAAAAAACGGTTCTCACTTTGTCATTATGGAGTATTGTGTGTAGATTGATGAGGAAAAAAGGTAATTTAATCATTTTTAGAATAAGACAGAAACGTAACAAAATGTGGAAAGGGATTATTTTATTTAACCTTTATTTAACCTTTATTTAACTAGGCAAGTCAGTTAAGAACAAATTCTTATTTACAATGATGGCCTACACCGAATGCACTGTATATTGGCTATTGAGGCTGAGTCACTGCCTGGTCTCTCTCTCTCTCTCTACTGTGCTGTATGTAGGTCTCTCTCTGTGTTGTGGTAACATGTGGCCACCACACATGCACAGGCACACACACTCCTCTACCACACACGCATGCGCACATGCACACACACACACACACACACAGCCTCTTGTGCTCTGGTGACCCTGGAGAACTGCTGAGTCACTACCCTCTACCCCACAGGGACACTGGTGGATGGTCTGTTTGGGGAAAAACTATCTGGCCATAACCACAGCTCACGCTACAAGGAGACGAGGGGGAAGTATCAGTCCCATGGCCAACGGAGACAATAAATAACAAGGTAAATAGGAAGTCAGGGGGATGTGGGTCTGGGCAGCAGGAATGAGAGGAGCTTCTTTGCTTTATCTTGGCCAGGTCGCAGTTGTATATGAGAACTTGTTCTCAACTGGCCTGCCTGGTTAAATAAAGGTGAAATTGGGGCCTCCCGGGTGGCGCAGTGGTCTAAGGCACTGCATCGCAGTGCTAGCTGTGCCACCAGAGATTCTGGGTTCGAGCCCAGGCTCTGCCGCAGCCGGCAGCGACCGGGAGGCTCATGGGGCGATGCACAATTGGTCCAGTGTCGTCCGGGTTAGGGAGGGTTTGGCCGGCGCACTAGCGACTCCTGTGGCAGGCCGGCCGCAGTGCACGCTGACCAGGTCGCTAGGTGTACGGTGTTTCCTCCGAAACATTGCTGGCTTCCGGGTTGGATGTGCGCTGTGTCAAGAAGCAGTGCGGCTTGGTTGGGTTATGTTTCGGAGGACGCATGGCTCTCGACCTTCGCCTCTCCCGAGTCCGTACGGCAAGACAGTAACTACTACTAATTGGATACCACGAAATTGGGGAGAAAAAGGGGTAAAAAATAAAATAAATAAAGGTGAAATAAAAAAAATGTATGGGGGGGCTGGAGGGAGGAACCAGGAATTAGAACCGGGAGGAAATACTGACTTAAGAGGACTACAGTGAGCAGGCAAAGGGTACAGACAGGAAGGATAGGCTATAGAGAGGCTATACGTAGAGGACTAATATGAACGTGGTATTAATAGGACACAATGTACAAGATACATAATGCAGACACAACCAGTCTGGGGGAAAGAGTAACGTGAGATGGTAGAGAGTAGACCAGCATCAAAGCTGTAAAACATTAAAAGGCCATCTAATAGCCCAACATCTCTGAACTACTGATGCAAACAGAATTTTTGAAAAACTTGTCCGATGCTATCGCTAATGTCCCTAGTGAAAATTATACCCAATGCTATTTCTAACACGGTCAATAATCTGCTAAGGCTATCTGTAACTACAAGAGAGAATTTGGGATGCTGGGAACAACACTGCTTCCCTGCACACACAAATATCAAAGAGCTGACTGAGAGCAGGTAAAGTGTTTCGCTTCTCTCTCCTTCAGGGTCATTCTGCAGGTTCCTCCCTGCACAGAGGACCCTGTGAGGGGAGGGGTGGAGGGCTGCAGGCTGTGTCTCTGAGACGGCTCAGAGCTACTCTGTGATTACAGCCTGAGGAAAAAGGCTGCAGCACTCTCAGCTGGAGAAATGAGACAGGATAATAGCACTGACAAATACCAGCAGGAGAGATAGAGAAAAAGAAACGCAGAGAGAGTGAGAGATGCTGACCGAGACAGAGACAGAGAAAGAAAGGGAGAGTGTGACACTGTCACAGAGAGGAAAAAAGAGAGCTTAGGAGAGAGATAGCAGACAGGCTAGTACTGTATGTGTGGTAGGAAGAGTGTGTGTGGCAGGTAGTGTCTGCCAGCTAGAGTGTGTGCGGCAGACAGGTAGAGTGTGTTCATAGTTGGCACTCTGATCAACACAACATCCAGCTAAATTGAGTTAACACCCAGAAACACCTGAGGGGACAGACAGACCACTGTGAAATTTCCCATGTTTGAGAGGAATGTTAAATCAAACCTGAGCCTTTACAGGTAAAACCAGATAAGAAAGGCTGTAAACCTACAGAGACAAATAGACAAGACCAGTATTTTCCTATTAAATACAGAAGTGAACTGGCCGAGATATATAGGTGATTTCTAGGGCTGGGAATTCCAAGGGATCTCACGATATGATATTATCACGATACGTTGGGGTCAATAAGATATGTATTGCGATTCTCACGATTCTATGTATTGCGATTCGACTCTGGGATTTTATTGCGAATCGATGTTCCAAACATATTGCTGACCATATTTGTGTGTCTGTGTGTGTTTTTGCGTGGTAACAATGTGGGTGGCATGAGGTGAGGGAGCGGACCATCCATCTTACTAGTGCATGAAGAACAAGTGAGACAGGTAGGTTAAAGCCTGTTCATCCATATGAGAGAGAGAAAGGAAGGAATACGTGACATACAGCATTAACACTGCACTGACCTCATGAATACTATTTCGGCTTTTCTTCTAAGTTTAACATTCCATTACAAAGTCAAAGCTGTCTGTCCCCAAAAGACCTGTGTTCTGCACATTTAGCTCCATGGATTCGTCTTATCAAACGCTGTGGCTGGTTGACAGAGCCACTTATCAGACCAATTGTGACTGTAGAGGTTTCCCGCTCCCTCAAACTCTGAAAGACAAACTCTGAAACACATTCGTTAACCTTACCCAATAAAGAATGTCCGATTTGACGACAGCAGTTGGGTTTAATATGAAAATAATTCAGAAAGAAATCAAATATTTCCCCCGAAATTGCATCAAGAAAGAACAGTCAAAGCAAACCTGCTCTGAATAAGTTTCATATTTTCCTTCCGTATGGCACATTGATAGGTGAAAAAAGTCACACAAACATGCCTCATTCTACTTCTAACTCTTCTTCTCGGAAGAGCCATTTGCCCATTTCTAATGAATTAATGTTGGCAAAGGAAAACATTCAGTCTGCTATAATTAGTGAAAGCTTCGTAAAGGGAGACCGGGGGGCAGAAAATCAATTTCCTGTTGTCTAATTAGGAGACAAGAGGAAGGGGGCTCAGACTCTCCACCTCAGACCAGAAGAACATTGGTCTGAGTGGAAGTTCAAGTACATTCCACTATGACAAAACACGTTTGCAGTTTTCATTCAATTATTACTTGGCGGTTAAATGCCTTGCTAAAGGTCACATTGGCAAGAGATTGCTTCTAAGATGCTGCTCCCGATTGGAGCAGCGGTCTAAGGCACTGCATCTCAGTGCAAGAGGCATCACTACAGTCCCTGGTTCAAATCCAGGCTGTATCACATTCGGTCGTGATTGGGAGTCACATAGGGCGGTGCACAATTGGCCCAGCGTCGTCCGGATTAGGGTTTTGCCGGAGTAGGCCATCATTCTAAATAAGAATGTGTTCTTAACTGACTTGCCTAGTTAAATAATAAATAAAAAATGGATTATGACCAGCAACCCAACAGATTTGTCCCGTCGGCCACAGGATTGAACTAAACCAACAGTATTTCGAAGAATAGTCTACCTTTTTAGGGGTCATTCCCTTTACCAGTGAAAGCAAAACCAAAGTTCCAGCACACTGTATTTTATGATTGTGGATTACAACACTGCCCTGTTTGACTATGTCGTGTAAAATGTCACATTTGAGTCAACTGGCCCCTGCTCAGAGAACAGTGATTTCCTGTCTGATTGTCAGATAGTAAATAAGGGCAAAGATTTTCTATTATATTGAACGCTCTAACAATGAAAAGTTATTTACTCAAAGATGGAAGGCAGGTGGGAGGATGAGAGATCAGGTGGGACCATTATTGCAAATGAGAGGGTAAATACACAACAGGCAAAACTAAGTTGTTTTTCTCAAAGTTGCCAGAATGCCACATGCATCCACTTATATCAGTGCATACTGTGTGTAACAGCCTAAACATTACAAAATGTACATTTGGTCAAAACAAGCCTCACGTAATTTGACACTCTCTCATAGACCTCCATGCAAACGCAGACAGATTTTGGGCAGTGTAAATCCTCTCGTTTTGCCTCTTCCTTTCTGATAAGGGTCACAGTCTCTACCCAGAAGCTCTTCACTGATGTTGGACCAAGGTCACATTCGAACCAGCACAGATACCCATAGTCTACTGCTTTTATTCCCTCCCCTGTAGACGCTGCTGGGCAAAAAAATATTGGGAGGTTGCTGTTATTTTTCAAGGTCAAACGACATGACTCTGGCCACGTCCGCTGTGCTGACAATTGGCGCGTCAAGTTGAGTGATCCAAAATTAGCTGTGTGCATCAGCGATGTTCCTCTAATGCTTGGAATGCTGGTGAGGTAATCCAGTCACAAGGTCTTTGACAAGGCAGAGACTCAAAGTTAGATAAAGGCCCCGAAGAGATCCGTCGGACAATGAAGAGAGATGCCCCTCTATTCATAGCCTAGGTCGTCCAGTCTGATCTCTAGCACATTAGCTGACTATGTGGAGTGATGGATGCTCTGGGCAGATGAATCAACAAGGTGCCGAACTGATCCAGCATATCAAATCAAATCATATCAAACCTTATCAAATCAAATGTAATTTGTCACATGCACCGAATACAATCTTAACGTGAAATGCTTAGTTACAAACCTTTAACCAACAATGAAGTTCAAGAAATAGAGTTAAGAAAATATTTACTAAATAAAGTAAAGTAAAACATTTTTTTTTAAAGTAAACACAATAAAACAACAATAACGAGGCTAGATACAGGGGGTATCGGTACCGAGTCAATATGCGGGGGTACAGGTTAGTTGAGGTGATATGTACATGTATAGATGAAGTCGGAAGATTACATACACTTAGGTTGGAGTCATTAAAACTCGTTTTTCAACCACTCCACAAATGTCTTGTTAACAAACTATAGTTTTGGCAAGTCGGTTAGGACATCTAATTTGTGCATGACACAAGTAATCTTTCCAACAATTGTTTACAGACAGATTATTTCACTTATAATTCACTGTATCACAATTCCAGTGGGTCAGAAGTTTACATACACTAAGTTGACTGTGCCTTTAAACTGTGCCTTTAAACAGCTTGGAAAATTCCAGAAAATTATGTCAGAAGCTTCTGATAGGCTAATTGACATAATTTGAGTCAGTTGGATGTGTACCTGTGGATGTATTTCAATGTCTACCTTCAAACTCAGTGCCTCTTTGCTTAACATCATGGAAAAACCTAAAGAAATTAGCCAAGTCCCCAGAAAAAAAATTGGAGACCTCCACACATCTGGTTCATCCTTGGGAGCAAGGTACCGTGTTCATCTGTACAAACAATAGCACGGAAGTATAAACATCATGGGACCACGCAGCCGTCATACTGCTCAGAAAGGAGACGCGTTCTGTCTCCTAGAGATAAACATACTTTGGTGTGAAAAGTGCAAATCAATCACAGAACAACAGCAAAGGACCCAGCAAAGGACCTTGTGAAGATGCTGGAGGAAACAGATACGAAATTATCTATGTCCACAGTAAAACGAGTCCTATATCGACATAACCTGAAAGGCCACTCAGCAAGGAAGAAGCCACTGCTCCAAAACCTGCATAAAAAAGCCAGATTACGTTTTTTAACTGCACATGGGGACAAAGATTGTATGAATGAATGTCTGAATGTCTGATGAAACAAAAAAATAGAACTGTTTGGCCATAATGACCATTGTTATGTTTGGAGGAAAAAGGGGGAGGATTGCAAGCCGAAGACCATCATCCCAACCGTGAAGCACTGGGGTGGCAGCATCATGTTGTGGGGATGCTTTGTTGCAGGAGGGACCGGTGCACTTTACAAAATAGATGGCATCATTATGGAATAGTATGTGGATATATTGAAGCAACATCAAGATATCAGTCAGGAAGTTAAAGCTTGGTCGCAAATGGGTCTTCCAAATGGACATTTGACCCCAGGCAAACTCCGAAGTTGTGGCAAAACGGCTTAAGGACAACAAAGTTAAAGGTATTAGTGGCCATCACAAAGCCCTGACCTCAATCCTATAGAATATTTGTGGGCAGATCTTAAAAAGCGTGTGCGAGCAAGGAGGCCTACAAACCTGACTCAGTTACATCAGCTCTGTCAGGCGGAATGGGCAAAAATTCACCCAACTTATTTTGGGAAGCTGGTTGAAGGCTACCTGAAACATTTGACCCAAGTTAAACAATTTAAAGGCAACGCTACCAAATACTAATTGAGTGTATGTAAACTTCTGACCCACTGGGAATGTGATGAAATAAATAAAAACTGAAACAAATCATTCTCTCTACTATTATTCTGACATTTCACATTCTTAAAATAAAGTGGTGATCCTAACTGACCTGAAACAGGGAATTTTTACTGGGATTAAATGTCAGGAATTGTGAAAAACTGAGTTTAAATATATTTGGCTAAGGTGTATGTAAACTTCCGACTTCAACTGTAGGTTGGGGTAAAGTGACTATGCATAGATAACAAACAGCGAGAAGCGTATTTATAGTACTTGAGACTAGAGTTAAATTTAAAACAGGCGGTGAATCAAAGTGAAAGGCACCAAGATTTCATTATCTCAGCCTCTTTCTCAGAGGTTATTCCTCCTTCTCTTTTCACAAATCATAAATACTGTAAATGGTTGAACAAACCTAATGGTGCTTTTTCAAATTGGCCCTGGTTTCCAGGGGAAAACTTAAAGGCTGGTTTGAAGGATTGTTTTTTGTTCCTGAGCTACAGGCTTCAAAAGGCCTCAATCCGGTGAAGCATTGACGCATGAGCTCCGTTTCAGAGAAAAACCTCTAATGAATCAATCAGGCCTTTTGGCCCCAGATGCACAAACACTGTTGGTTGATGGGATGGCACAGCTTCCTGTCTTCAACCCCAGCAATCTCTTTATGAATGAAAAAAAAGAAAGAAAAGGACCTAAAAGAAACAAGCAATCAATAGCTCTCTGTCTACACCTGCCTCTGGTCTGGTGAGGACATGAAAGGAGCTACTAGTCCAGACTACACACAGACCACACACAAACCACACATATGCACACACCCACACTCACAGAGACAAGGCCTATATACTGTACTATAAAGAGAAACGATGCAAGTAGGGGCCTGTGTGTTGACTGAGAAGTATTTAACAACCAGGATCCAATGTAAGATGGTGTGACTCCGGTCTGATTACAGGGTTTCTCCTTCTTACTTCATGCATCCGACTGACTACGAAAGTACAGGCTTCTTTACAGCCTTGATGAAAAAAATGTAAGCAGTTTCTCACAGCAGGACAATAATCATGCAGCAACAGGAAATCTGGATTATTGTGTAGATTATAATTAAAGGGACATTTTAGTAGGGGTTGATACATTGTTAGTTAGGGCAAATCAACTTTTGAAATGTTAAACTAGAAGCCTTTTTAAACCTTGAATACACGTTTACATATCCTGCAAGAACAGAGTGATAATTAAGATCCTACGTCTGTAAGTGATGAGATGTAGGGATCGGCGAACTGTGCGAGTGTTTATCGTGAGCTGTTAAAGTGGGTCACTATGTGGAGCGCAGTTAAGTGTGTGTGACACTTAGGCTATGGGAGGACTGACTGAGTTGGCCACTTGAATCTGTGGCGTCAAGGTAGTCCGTTGGTGACAGGTATCTGTTGGTTACAGACATAGGCACAAATACACACATGTTAAATACACATACGTGGACATAAACAGTATCTTACACTCACGTTTTCCTTCAGTATCTCTAAGACAAATGCACACGTGCATGCTCACACACACACACACACACACACACACACACACACACACACACACACACACTTGTGCCAGTTCGGTCGATTTATTAAGCTAGCACCTTTGTGTGAAAATAGGCTTAAATCAAACACAGGAACCACTCTACCTGCTTTTCTGTACAGTATGTTTTATGGAGAGTGTTTGGTTTCTGATAAGAGGCCAATAGCAGCTTTTATGCAACTGAGCCGTGTATTGAGAGAAAGGAAGGCCGTGATGAATGTGATTGCTGGGGTGAGACTGTCTCTTTGTTGTATGTTTAGTAAAAGCAGGGTATTATAGGAGAAGAGATGCACAAGTCACTCAAGAAAAAAATACTTCTCACTTTAGGTATAAAGCCAAATGGAGGCCTCTGCTCAGATAGTTCGGAGAAATGTAAAAATAAAAAAATAAAAAATAAATAAACCTCTTCAGAATGTGTTCTATCAGGTGGGAAGTCAAATTAAAAATATTTGCCAACAACTCAAATATGTAAAATAAAGATGACTAATAGCCTGAACTCAAACCACAGAGGGTATTAACCACATTTCAAAAGAAGACACTAATGAAGGTTAAATCTATGCAGCGAGGGGTAAACATGACAAAAATGTCCCCTGCTGGGGTCTGGTAAAATGTAATCTATGCACGGCTGAAGATGTGACATTTTCAAATGATGCTAATTCCTTTGAACATCTTTGTGCATTTTTCTAAACCCCCTTCCGCTTAATGTTCTAAGTCAACACACACACACACACACACACACACACACACACACACACACACACACACACACACACACACACACAAATGTGAATGGTGGGTGACTGAAATGGTAGAAGAGAGGAAAATGAGGAGGAAAGGAGGCAAAGTAAGGAAGTAAGGAAACTAATCAACAAGCGAATAAACAGTTAGCAGACTGAGAGCAAGTTGTCACTGTTAAGCTGTCAGAAACTCGCTTATCTTGTGTTGGTTACTGAGGAGAACATTAAAGCCAGTTCATTCCACCAGCTCTCTCTCCTGCTGTGTCTCCAACATGATCAGGTTGATGTACAGGGTTAAATGACAACAGACTCTGTGCCAAAATAATGTCATCAGTATTAATTATATCAGTGACAAGGGGAGAATTCAACCTCAGATCCCTCTGTCATTTCTACATGGTCTAGGGATTCGCTGAAGGTTAATTTATTGAAATCTCCCATCCACTCGTCTCAATTCCATTAAACAAAACTAATGAATCTTTGCTTTGCAGTCTAATCAGCTTTTACTGTCAAAAGGTCTGCATCAGCTCACCAGGAACACTGTGAGTGTGTGTGGAGTTATATAGCGCTCCCACAGAACGCATAGGTACTAAGAGGGTCTTCACACTTACTAGACTTTTCACAAAAATACCCTTGGCTAACGTATACTGCAATGTAAACTTGCAAACTTGTCACATCTCAACTGCTCCCTCCGGAGGTGGCGCAAGACACGCCTGACAGTTGCCCCTCTCTGAGCAGGGCAGTGTAAACATAATTGTCTCATTGAGCCAACAATCTTACAATAAAACATTTAATATCATAGTAGTGTTTTTGAAACAGATGAAATTAGACATTTTCTTTATGTTTTGGATTTGCTTTTACCTGCAATTGTAGTAACAGCCTGTTACATTTAGAAATTAGCGCCGTAGCTTAAAATCTCAACTGTGTTATTGTTTTTACTTGATTGCATTGAGCCACTGAGGACCAGGCAAGAAGCAACTCCCCAGGGAAATATCAACGTTTTTAGTGGCAATTAGCTTTTACCTCATGTAATGACTTCCATGATATTGATCAAATGAAGCCTGGTTTGTTCTAAGGTAACTTTAATACGGTAGCTAGTGTAAGCGTACAAGCTCCAATCTAGCTATGGTTCAGCTAAACTTCAACACTTAGCTACAGCCAGGACATTTATGTGAGGATGCAACAATTATTTTGTTTAGCTAGCTAGATAGCTTGCTGGCTAACATTACCTAGCTGTGTAGCCTGTATTATAAAAATGAATGACAGTATGATAATGTTACCCCTTCCATACGAATATCAAAGTAGAGTAAAGGTTCGTTATTGATATGCTCAAGCTAGCTGATCATGAAGCATGTTGTTAGTTAGCAGTGTATTGTCAGCTTATTTAATGTCAACAGACAAGGAAATAAACCATTAATTGCCTGCACATGCTTGTGGATTGTTGCATTATTCAAGAGTGTAATATGGTTTGGTTGAATTATTCAATATTGTAATATGTTTTAGAAGAAAAGTTGCTAGGATTGTAAAGTGTAAGTTTCATGAGCAGAAACAAAATATTCCAGAAATGTTCCAGAAACACAAAAAGCATATCTCTCTCAAATCAAACATATCCTTCGCCAAGGTAATCCATCCCCCTGACAGGTGTGGCATATCAAGAAACTGATTAAACAGCATGATCATTACACCTTGTGTTGGGGACAATAAAAAGCCACTCTAAAATGAACAATTTTGTCACACAACACAATGCCACAGATGTGTACATTTTTGAGGGAGCATGCAATTGGCATGCTGACTGCAGGAATGTCCACCAGAGCTGTTGCCAGATAATTGAATGTTAATTTCTCTACCATAAGCCCTTGTAGAGAATTTGCAGCCTCACAACTGCAGACCACGTGTAACCACGGCAACCCAGGACCTCCACACCCAGCTTCTTCACCTGCGGGATCGTCTGAGAACAGCCACCCGGACAGCTGATGAAACTGTGGGTTAGCACAACCGAAGAATTTCTGCACAAACTGTCAGAAACTGTCTCAAGGACGCTAATCTGCCTGCTCGTTGTTCTCACCAGGGTCTTGTCCTGAATGCAGTTCGGCATGGTAACCAACTTCAGTTGGAAAACGCTCACCTTTGATGGCCACTGGCACACTGGAAAAGTGTGTTCTTCACAGACAAATCCCGGTTTCAACTGTACTGGGCAGATGGCGAGCGGTTTGCTGATGGTGGCGGTTGGGTTGTGGTATGGGTAGGCATAAGCTACGGACAACGAACACAATTGCATTTCATCGATGACAATTTGAATGCACTGAAATACCATTGATGTAATCCTAAGGCCAACTGTTGTGCCATTCATCTGCCGCCATCACCTCATGTTTCAGCATTATAATGCATGGCCCCATGTCGTAAGGATATGAACACAATTCCTGGAAGCTGAAAATGTCTCAGTTCTTCTATGGCCTGTATACTCAGACATTGAGCATGTTTGGGATGCTCTGGATCGACGTGTACGACAGTGTGTTCCAGTTCCAGCCAATATCCAGCATCTTCGCACAGCCATTGATGAGGAGTGAGACAATGGGCAACAATCAGTCTGATCAACTATGCGAATGAGATGTGTAGCGCTGCATGAGGAAGACGGTGGTCACACCAGATACTGACTGGTTTTCTGATCCACACCCCTACTTTTTTATGTGTCTGTGACCAACAGATGCATATCTGTATCCCCAATCATGTGAATTCCATAGATTAGGGACTAATTAATTCATTTCAATTGACTGATTTCCTTACATGGACTGTAACTGAAATTGTTGCATGTTGTATTTATATTGATGTTCAGTGTACTTTGTACTTACTGGCTACTGTGATATTTACGGTCAATTTGAGCATTGCCCGCCACAATGAAAGGTAAGGCAAGGATGTAATGTGAATTGAAATGTATTTCACCACTTCGCTCCTCAGACTCCAGCTCTCGTAGTGGGAATAGGACTGAGGGTCATATCAACTCCTACTGATACTATTATTATTATTATACCTTTATTTCAACAAGGAACACAGACTGAGACCAAGGTCTCTTTTACAGCTGGGCCCTGCATGTAACGGCTGTCGTCCTCCTCATCTGAGGAGGAGAAGTTTGAAGGATCGGAGGACCAATGCGCAGCGTGGTAAGTGTCCATAATGTTTATTTTAAAACATAAACTGAACACTATGAAATACAAAACAATAAATGTGAACATGAACGAAACCGAAACAGTACCGTGTGGCAACAAACACTCACATGGAAACAAACACCCACAAACCAAAAGTGAAACCCAGGCTACCTAAATATGATTCTCAATCAGGGACAACGATTGACAGCTGCCTCTGATTGAGAACCATACCAGGCCGAACTCAAAACCCCAACATTGTGTGTTTTTCTGACTGCCCACCCCAACTCACGCCCTGACCATACTAAATAAAGACAAAACAAAGGCAATAAAGGTCAGAACGTGACACTGCATATACACGTTTACACATACAGTTTAGGTACAATGATTAAAAAAACAAAACAAGACAAACAAAACGATCACAGATAACACAAAAAAATTCAGCAACATTACATTTACACATAGGTTATTCCCCTAACAGCACAGGAACGTGCATTACTCGAAACAGCTACAAGCAATACAAAAAATACCTGTGTGTGTCATAATCTTCCCAATTACATAGATTAGAGGGCAATGAGCTCAAAAAACTGAAACGTCTAAATTCTCCCTTCTTCCCCTGGAGCTCTAAACCACAGCCTGAAACACCATTTCCCATCTGTCCCCTCTCTCCAATACACTGCACTGTTATAGAATGATCTATCTGAGCATGTAGCAATAAAGGTATCATACAGCCAGACCTTGGGCATGAGGGCATGTCCTGCCTTATTGGAGCATGTTATATGTCAGTGTTATGGTACAGACAGGTGCTGTTATGGAAAGGACTGAAAAGATCCTCACTGTCAGTTTAATTGTCAGTGAAGCAATTTCCAGTCTGTTTTAGAGGGTTTACAGCTAATGTCAAACTGCCTCTCTGGTCCGATTGGCTGGCTAATGAGAGAGGAACCCGAGAGGTAGAGAGGAGTCAAACCCCTCACAGTCCAGCTGGCTCGACAGGCTTCAACAGTGGTAGTGGCAGGCTGTATAAGTCAACTTGTGTGGCAGGATTTCTTAACAGTGAAAATCACTGACTGATGGTCCATTACCTATTGTTCATACGCACTTTATCAGCTGGGGAGTATTTGTCAAATACGCCCAGTTCTTCTTGCTCCAATCGGTATTACTGATCTGTAGTCAGCCAATTTGAGAGGTGGAATGAGCAGACAAACGTCCCTTGGCAGATGGTGCGGTAATTTATGATGAGCAGTCTAAAAACAGCTGGGGGATTGAGGCATGGCGCTCTATAGCCTGTGACGGACAGTATTTAAGGGAAAGGTGGATGCTGGAAGTGCCAAGTGTTTTGTTGGGTCAGGAAATGCTGTCCTGATTTAGACTGAGCTGAACTGTGAGCCTTTTAGAGACAGACCCAAATCGCTCTCTCATTCATCTCGCTTTCCCTCAGCAGGTAAGAAATTAGTCTAAAGGTAAACACAGCTCTCAGAGTAATATTCCTACATTTTTTGCTGTAGGCACATTCATTGGTATCGCTTTCTCAAATCATAGTAGTGGAGGAGGCCAGGAAGACATAGAAGCTATGACATTTTTTGATTAAAAGCTGCCAGACTAATTTAGAGAAGTTCAACAGTCAACAGGTATCCTGGCTAGCAGCCCAGCTAGCACAATGGAGTGTACTGTCAAAACTGTTACTAGAACATTGCACACTCAAAAATAGACCGGCATTAGTAGTAGAAAATATATACTAACACAGCCATTTGCATTCAACATTTAAGATGAGGAACTTCCTTTCCAATACACAGCTTCCAGGATTGCATAACGCTTAGGCCTAGCTGGCACATAAAACCAGCTTTCATACGTAACACCATTTCAGAGTTCTCAATTTTTCATCACCCTTGACTTTTTTTCTATGCATCCTCTCCTTTTCCAGCCTCAAATCCATTATGTCGCATCGCTTTGCCTTCACATGTTTACTGCTCATAGAAGAAACACTGTTTTTTTTTTGCTCTGTAGATTTCACAGTCTATTTACTTCATTGATTTGTTTACAAAATGCATGTTTCTTGCCTTTGACGAAGGCTTGAAAAGCTAATGCCTACCCTAGATTTCCTCCACATCTGTGATGTTGTTTCCCCATTGCCAGTGGAAAATGGTTAGCATTTATTCTAATTAAAAGTAATCTCCATGTAATCCAAGTGAGTGGGAAGACGGGCGGATGTGTCGTAAAGGAAGCTGGTTGACTGGACTGAACCCGTGCCTTCAAAAAGTGAAAGAAGTTATTCAAGTCACTATCTTGATTCCAGTCACACAGTGTGGGTGCTTATCCCTCAGAAGGTGGTGCGTGTGTGAATGCATGTGTGCATATGTAAGAGATTGTGAGGGACCATATTGTTTAAGAGGGAGTGAGAGTTTAAAACAATCAAATTACCTACCTCCAAACAAATCAGGGAGACAGGCAAGGAGGTTTCACTTCCAGGAAAACAATGAATTAATAAGGTAACCTGAACCCTGACACAGTATTGATTGCATATTGTCTAAAGATGTCAGATCGGAGAGGACATGAGGTATAAAAAATAAACTCAATCAATCTAAAGTGATTCACAAAGCTAAAAACATCTGTCAACCACACATAATTTACTCAGATAACACCTACAACATGATACAAACTGTAGTTGCTCTTGTTATGTCCCACTAGTGGTCATATATTAAAATATTTTAAATAGAGGATCTGCTGAAAAGCCATACTCACCAGTAAGTTAATTAATACTTTGAAACAGTGGTTCTCTGGGTACCTGAGACAGGGCTTGAAAACCATTACGGACTCCGAAGGGAAACCCAGACGCGAGCTGCCCAGTGACGCGAGCCTACCAGACGAGCAACATGTATTTTATGCTCACTTCGAGGCAAGCAACACTGAAGCATGCACGAGAGCACCAACTGTTCTGGATGACTGTGTGATAACGCTCTCTTTAGCCGATGTGAGCAACACCTTTAAACAGGTCAACGTTCACAAAGCCGTGGAGCCAGATGGATTACCAGGACGTGTACTCAGAGCATTGGCTACATGGCTGGAAATGGTTAGACTCTGAGACTATCGAGCCCTGCAGAATAAGAGAATATTAGACACAAATTACTAGTCTGCAGCTAGAAATTTCGTAAACCTAGGACGAGAATACAGACAACAGCCGAAACATCTATTCTGTGAGAACATTCCAGAATGGACACTGGCAAGTGTCTTCACTGACATTTTCAACCTCTCCCTGACTGAGTCTGTAATACATGTTTCAAGAGACCACCATAGTCCCTGTGCCCAAGGAAGGCGAAGGTAACCTGCCTAAATGATTACCGCCCCGTAGCACTCACGTTGGTAGCCATGAAGTGCTTTGAAAGGCTGGTCATGGCTCACATCAACAGCAACCTTATCGGAGCTGGAGCGCGGTGCTACAGACCACAGCACTCGCATTAGCGAGCTAGAGGCTAACGTTGGCTCATTAACAACTAGGGTGGCATACCTCGTCAATAGATGTGAAGATATGGAAAGTAGAATGCGGAGGAACAACATTTTTCTACTGGGAATGCCGGAAGAAGTGGAGGGCCCAAGACCGATGGCCCGGCTGCTTCAGGAGCTGCTCGGTCTGGAGGAGAAGCCGCTGCTGGACCGGGCCCACTGCACCCTGCGTAGCTGACCCCGGGATGGAGAATCAGGGTGCATTTCTTTCACGTCCGCAATGAGTTACTGAAGAGATCGGGAGAAGCATCTCCTCTCCTCTCCTCCACGATATTTGTGGGCTACACCACAGCTGTGGCTAAGAAGCGGGCTAGCTTTGGAGCTGTGAAGCGCCAGCTACGCACCTGCCTGGACGTGAAGTTTGGCCTCATCTAAGCTGCGGTTCTGAGACTGACTTTACCAGACGGCTCCACGCACAGATTAGAGGAGCCGGCTTTAGCGGCCAATTTCATCCACAAAAACGTGAAAGAAGCTGTTGTATCGCATGGTGTGGAACAAATGGTTGGTTAGCTGGTCTTCTTAGCAGGCTAGTTAGCAGGCCGGCTGGCAGACTGGTTGGCAAGCAAAGCCAACTTTGCTGGGTTCATTGACACTTGAATGTCATTCTCTTTTTAATTTTTTCATTTCCAACCCATGTTGGTGAGTATACAGTTGACTCCCCGCTATAATGTGATACAATGCAAATATAATATATGTAT
The DNA here is from genome assembly GCF_029448725.1 of Salvelinus fontinalis. Taxonomy (NCBI): domain Eukaryota; kingdom Metazoa; phylum Chordata; class Actinopteri; order Salmoniformes; family Salmonidae; genus Salvelinus; species Salvelinus fontinalis. Next base: position 45,570,759 of record NC_074693.1, read on the forward strand.
ATATATATATATATATACACATTCACATACACACACACATATATATACAGTTGAAGTCGGAGGTTTACATACACTTAGGTTAGAGTCAATAAAACTCGTTTTTCAACCACTCCACAAATTTCTTCTTAATAAACTATAGTTTTGGCAAGTCGGTTAGGACATCTAATTTGTGCATGACACAAGTCATTTTTCCAACAATTGTTTACAGACAGATTATTTCACTGTATCACAATTCCAGTGGGTCAGAAGTTTACATACACAAAATTGACTGTGCCTTAAAACAGCTTGGAAAATTCCAGAAGATGATGGCATAGCTTTAGAAACTCCTGATAGGCTAATTGACCAAATTTGAGTAAATTGGAGGTGTACCTGTGGATGTATTTCAAGGCCTACCTTCAAACTCAGTGCCTCATTGCTTGACATAATGGGAAAATCTAAAGAAATCAGCCTAGACCTCAGAAAAAATTGCAGACCTCCACAAGTCTGGTTCATCCTTGCGAGCAATATCCAAATGCCTGAAGGTACCACGTTCATCTGTACAAACAATAGTACGCAAGTATAAACACCATGGGACCACGTAGCTGTCATACCACTCAGGAAGGTGACGTGTTCTGTCTCCTAGAGATTAACGTACTTTGGTGTGAAAAATATGCTAATCAATCCCAGAACAACAGCAAAGGACCTTGTGAAGATGCTGGAGGAAACAGGTACAAAAGTATCTATATCCACAGTAAAACGAGTCCTATATCATCATAACCTGAAAGGCTGCTCAGCAAGGAAGAAGCCACTGCTCCAAAACCTCCATAAAAAAGCCAAACTAGCGTTTGCAACTGCACATGGGGACAAAGATCATACTTTTTGGAGAAATGTCTTCTGGTCTGATGAAACAAAAATAGGCCATAATGACCATCGTCATGTTTAGAGGAAAAAGGGGGAGGCTTGCAAGCCGAAGAACACCATCCCACTGGTGAAGCACAGGGGTGGCAGCATCATGTTATGGGGGCGCTTTGCTGCAGGAGGGCCTGGTGCACTTCACAAAATAGACGCCATCATGAGGCGGGAAAAGTATGTGGATATATTGAAGCAACATCTCAAGACATCAGTCAGGAAGTTAAAGCTTGGTTGCAAATGGGTCTTCCAAATGGACAATGATCCCAAGCATACTTCCAAAGTTGTGGCAAAATGGCTTAAGGACAACAAAGTCAAGGTATTGGAGTGGCCATCACAAAGCCCTGACCTCAATCCTATAGAAAATTTCTGGGCTGAACTGAAAAAGCGTGCGCGAGCAAGGAGGCCGACAAACCTGACTCGGTTACACCAGCTCTGTCAGGAGGAATGGGCCAAAATTCATCCAACTTATTGTGGGAAGCTTGTGAAAGGCTACCTGAAACGTTTGACCCAAGTTAAACAATTTAAAGGCAATGCTACCAATTACTAATTGAGTGTATGTAAACTTTTGACCCACTGGGAATGTGATGAAAGAAATAAAAGCTAAAATAAATCATTCTCTCTAATATTATTATCACATTCTTAAAATAAAGTGGTAATCCTAACTGACCTAAGACAGGGGATTTTTACTAGGATTTAATGTCAGGAACTGTGAAAAACTGAGTTTAAATGTATTTGGCTAAGGTGTATGTAAACTTCCGTGCTTCGTCGCTTGTCTTTAAATTTACGCTATTAGGTTCAACTAAGATCTTTAGTTTACATTATACCTTGTCCTTTACACATCCTCTCTCTCTCTCTTAAGACATGACTCAGCCCATCCAGGGAATGGCTTTATTGTTCTTACTTGGAACTGCAGGGTCATTAATAACCCAGTTAAACTTAGTCTTCCTCCAAGAAACTCATCTGAAGGTATCAACACTCAAGTCTTAGGTGCAGATGGGTGATCAGGTGCTCCATTCCTCATTTCAGAGTAAGGCAAGAGGGGTAGCTATTTTACGTCACAGATCGGTACCTTTTACATGTTCTAATGTGATCACAGATCCCTATGGAAGATTCCATAATTGTCAGTGGTAGGCTGCTCAATATGAATGTCCTCGTTAATATTTATGCTCCTAAATTGAGACAATGGTCACTTTTTCAAATAGTTTTTCTCTACACTACCCGATATGTCTTCTCATATGTTGATCTTAGGTGGTGACTTTAACTGTTGGTTAGACCCAGATTTAGATCGATCCTCTACTAAACCTACTACCTTGGCAACCTCAGCTAGAGTTTTCTGAAGCTTTGCCTGAATTCGCAATTTCAGACCCTTGGAGAATGTTTAATCCATCTGGAAAAGCAAACTCGTTTTTCTCATTGGTTCACCACACTTTTACGCGCATAGACTACTTCCTTGTAGATGACCGACTTCTCCATTCCATATCTTCATGTTCATATAATCCAATTGTTGTATCTGACCACGCCCCTGTCACTATGGAAGTAGTCTATAAACTGTTGACAATCTGCGACCGCCTTGGCGGCTAAATACGCAACTGCTCAGTAATGAACACTTTGTCAACTTTGTTTTGGGTCAAATCGACTTTTTCATGAGTACAAATAGAACCCCAAACATCTCTGCGTCTACTCTGGGAAACTTTGAAAGCTTATATCAGAGGTGAAATTATTTCCTACACTGCACATGAGAACAAACTGAAAAGGGATAGGCTATCTATGTCAACACTCTGTATTTCCCCATTAGATGACATTTATGCCGTTTCACCATTTCCGGATATTTATAAGAAGCGTTTAAATTTGCAAGCAGAATTTGACACATTTTTAACAGACAAGGTTACTGAACTGCTTGTCAAGTCTAGGAGTACTTATGTCACGCCCTGACCATAGAGAGCTTTTTATTATCTATGTTGGTTAGGTCGGGGTGTGACTAGGGTGGGTCATCTAGGTGATTATATTTCTATGTTGGCCTGGTATGGTTCCCAATCAGAGGCAGCTGTTTATCGTTGTCTCTGATTGGGGATCATATTTAGGCAGCCATTTCCCCTTTGTGGGATCTTGACGATGTATAGTTGCCTGCAAGCACTATAGTAGCTTCACGTTTCGTTTTTGCGATTTATTGTTTTCTTTGAGTTTCACTTCCTAAATAAAGAGGATGGAACCTTACCACGTTGCATCTTGGTCCACTCATTATAACAATCGTGACAACTTACTATGAACAAGGAAATAAAGCCAGTAAATTATTAGCTCACAAGTTACGTCAACTATCATCATCACACCAGATTCCTAAAATGCGTACATCGTCTGGGATATCATTAGAACCTAGGAGGATCAATGATGAGTTCAAGAGATTTTTCCAGTCTCTATATACTTCTGAAAGTAATGCGGATACAATGGAATTGGATGATTTCTTCCACTCACTTGCTGTCTCTTCTGTCAGCCGGGATTTGGTTAAAAAAAATTAGAGCAGCCGATCACTGTTGAAGAATTGTCTAATGCTGTCAATTCCCTTCAATCCGGGAGAAGCTCAGAGCCTGACGGCTACTCAGCAGAGTTTTATAAAAAGGTTCTCTCCAAAATAGCCCCTATTCTAATTGAAATGTACAATGGAGCATTTGTAAATGGTGCTCTCCCACAGACTCTCACTCAGGCAACCATTTGTCTTATTCTTTAAAAAAAAATAAGACCCTCTTGACTGTGTACAATTAGCCTACTCAATGTTGACTATAAAATTCTAGCCAAGCTTCTGGCAATGCGTCTGGGAACAGTCCTCCCATCAATTATCTCTCCAGATCAAACAGGATTTATTAAAAATAGACACATTCTTCAATCTTCGACTATTATTTAATATTATATATAATCCTTCTGTCGCCAATGCCTCTGAAGCCATTATATACTTGGATGCGGAGAAAGTGCTTGACCGGGTGGAATGGAAATACCTTTTTTACACTCTAAATAAATGTGGCTTTGGCTCCAAATTCATTACTTGGATAAGACTTCTGTACTCATCCCATCAAGCCTCTGTCAGGACTAATAACACTCAATCAGATTGCTTCCCTTTGCAACGATCAACACACCAGGGTTTCCCTAAGTCCCTTACTGTTTGCCCTCGCCATAGAACCCCTTGCAATAGCACTTCGCTCCAACTCCCTCATCA